>NC_057796.1:216680573-216980573 GCF_018294505.1 Triticum aestivum | reverse complement strand
TCCATATAACAAGATGTGTGTGATACGCGGCAAACAGGTCTGTAATCAAAAATGTGTGCAAACACCGATAATAACACTGACGGTTGCTGCTAATAAGACGTGTGTGTTGTGCGATGGGATTGCATACAGAACAACAACATATATATACACACACACTTATAAGGACATGGTTGCATAACCAAATTAAACATCCACTTACATAGGTGGCTACTACAACCATGGCATTTGCACACACCAAAGTAAACTATTACATGCATAATTACATAGGTGGCTACTACACACATGACATTTCCACACACCAATAAAGTAAACTATATATTACATGCATGATTAACTAGAATAAACGATCATCATCATCTACTTCTTGTGATGCTAGCTCTGATTGTGGCTCGATCCGGGCTCGTCGATTTGGGTAACGAGGCACTTCCTCATGTCAACGATCCGCCTGTGCATCTCGTAGCATGTGTACATGCTCTTGGCTGCGAACCTGAGGTGAGGTTCATCCAGTTGCCGCATCCAGACAGCGTGCCAGGATATGGGACTTGTTCTCTGGGCATCTTGCTTCATCTTTTCGTAGTAGGGGTCGATGATGGCCAAGGTGAGTTCGACCAGGGAGTCCTTCTTCGTGCTGCCTCAGACCCTGTAGTGGTCACGGATTTTGACAAGGTTCTTGCATGCCAAGCCCGTAACACTGAGCGCTTTTACATCATCGGTGGTTTCCACCATGCCGAACTTGTAGTCCGTGCTGTTGACAAACCTGTTGAAACGGTCGCAAGGTTCTGTGGCCATGCAGTAGTGGTAGATGAGGACATGATGGCGCGCACACAATTGGGCGATGGCAACCTTTTGATCTATGCCGGGACGACCGGCGGTGTACTGGAGGTCGATGCCGACCACCTTTTACTTGTCTCGAGCAAGCAACTTCTCAAAGCTGTTGATGTACTCGTCCACCAAGGCCGGGTCGATGGTGTACACCACCGAGAGATTCGTCTCCCTCGCGTGGGTCTCCACTCTATGCTCGTTGAACTCCATTGGAGCGCCGCTATGCATCCCCTCTCTATGTGTCCTTGTGGGTGTGTTTGTTGTGTTGTGGGGCGCGATCGAAAGGTTGAAGAGACTAAGGTTATAATGGCCGCGGGAATTAAAGGAGAAGCCGGACGGCCAGGAATATTGGCAGGCCCTGATGGCAGTTCTAATTTACAGCGTGTAACTCCATCGTGCCGCACGTAACTGCATCGTGTGGCAACGCGCTCAGCACAACCGCATGCATATGGGGCCCCCGACGTGGTCGTGGGCACACCCAACCGCTGGCAGAGCGCGCGTGAAGGGACGCGAGCAGAGCGCTCGCGGTCGCCTCAATGTATATATATATAATATGCATATAGCAGTTGAACACGCAAGGAAAAGCTGTCCACAAGCCGAGCACGCCGACCGACACGAGCAGAGTGTGCCGCGGCGCCTAACGGCGAGCAGAGCTTACCGAGGCACGCGAGCAGAGGCTGGCACAGTGGTACATGGCAAATAAGACGAACTGTGCGAGCGATGTCGGAGACATCAAGCACGAACCAGATTAGAGTTGGGTGTGCCATACGTGGCATACAGCTGATCCATCCGAGCTGTTTGTGATGGAATAAGCCGTGTGTGTTGTGGGCAAACGCTTGCTGGTATATAACCTTAAATTTAACCAAAAAAGTGTTAATGCATGTTACAAAACTTGTATAACTGGAAACTATGTTCAAATACGAATCCAACGATATAATCTTTGGCGACATGCATTCGTATTTTATTAGTTAAATCCTGCTTATAAACCAGGACGTGGGTATAGTAGGTAATTAAATCGCAAACATTTTTTTGTATTAACCGTATGTGTACGTGTCCTTTCGTCTTTCTCTCGCATGTCTTGTCACCCCGCTGCCTCAAACGGCTTACAGCGCAAGCTTGCGCAGCGCGTGGGGGCGTTCTTTTGGCCAAACGGTGGCTCGAAGTGGCGCCAATGAATCGTCCGTGAGCCCGTTCCAGCGCAACCTCGCAGGTTTCCGCGCAAGCTTCCCGCCCGACTCGGTGGAATCCCCCAAAATCCCTATGCTTACCGGCCTGCTATATAAACCCTCACGGCCGGCGAGTCCTGCGTCGCATTTTCCCCTCCCTCCCAGTAGCTTATCTTGTCTGCTTCTCCCACAATCGCCAATGGCACCAGTTCGTCGTCGTCGCTCAGCCACTCCGCCATCATCAGAGGACAACTCCAGCTGGGAGGCTACACCGCGGCGGCGGTGCAGTCCCCGGCGTAGTGTAGTGCGTGTGGCATCCCTGTTGGGTGTGTGCGGAACACCCACCACACGCTCCGCCGGCGCTGCCCGTCGGCAGCTGTTTCCCGCCGCCGTTGCCGCCACACCACCATCGAAAGACAGGGCCATCGCCCGGTCCGCCACTGCGGCCCGTAGGCGGGAGGTGGCTGTCGTGGCCGCCACCCTACTGCCGGCCATCACCCGCTCCACCACCGCGGCCCGAAGGCGGTTGGTGGCCGTCATGGCCGCCACCCCATCGTCAGCCGCCGTGGCCGCCAGCCCACCGTCGACCGCCGGGATCATCACCCGCTCCACCACCGCCGCCCGAAGGAGGGAGGCGGAGGTGCAGGCCCGCACGTGCGTCAGCGACCTTGCGCGCTACATCGAGTTCCTGCGGGAGGAGGTGGAGCGTCTTGTCGAGCACGCAAAGAGTCTTACCACAACCGTGGCCGCAGCACACACTGACGCAGAGGTGAGGAATCAGGAGATCTACGAGCAGTCCGGCCGCTTCGAGAGGGATCGTCTGGAGCGGCAGTGGGCGTTCGAGGTGGCGAGCGTCGCTGAACGTGCAACAGCGGCAGGCACCGTATTGCATTTGTCCAGCTTGTCGGCCTCCTCCTCCTTTGCCTCTTACTGAGCGCGCTCGGCAGAGGAGAGGCTGCCAAAAGTAGCACAAAGCCCCGCCGTAGTAGTAGTATTTAGGGGCTATTTTGTTTAGTTCATCCGACTATAGATGTGTGGTGGAACTGTACAACGTACTTAAAATTAGCTAGTATATATAGTTGAACTAGCTATTTCAGTATGTGGTTGGCAACAATTGGGGAAAAGTTTGGTCGGTTCAGCTGTCGAGTTGAACTGATTGTATAAATTAAGAACAATTACTTAATCTATGAATGAAATCTATGCTTAATTACTGAATTTTAGTTGCAAAAATTAGATAGTTCTAGTGATTTCTAGCTGCATATTTTGACAAATCGCAGTGTTACAAGGATTGACAAATGGCAATGTTACTAGATCAACAAATGTCAATCTTTCCAGTTTGACAAATGGCAACATACCAAATATGACAGATGCAAATCTTACCAAATTGTTTGTACGTGGTTGCACACGGGTCATGCAAAACAACCGTTTGCGTTGAAGGGATGCACAAATCCTGCGCTGCGAATTTTCCCTCGACTTAAGGGGGGAGACCATAGATCTGCAGAAATCCTGCCCGACACATTTTCTCTTGGCTTCCTGGGGAAGCTGTCGGTTTGCATACGGGTGTTCTAACTAAAACGTTTGCGATCAAGAGCTGCACAAATCCTGCTAGGCACATTTTCCCTTGGCTTCCTGGGGAAGTTGTCGGTTTTGCATATGGGTGTTCTAACTAAAACATTTGCGATGAGTGTTTTATATTTAAAAACCGTATTAAACTGCAACTTGGGCGCCATTAATGTAGAGGATGCGAGCAAGGCGGTCGGCCATGGAAGCCAAAGGGCTCGCGTCCCGGTGAGCCTGTGCGGCATATAGCTCGCACGCTTCCCGGTGAGCCTCCGCATTGAAGTACAGCTCGCACGCCTCCCGTTTAGTCAAGCACTCAAGCACATGTCCGCATGGCACCTCCTAGCCATTAAAAGAGTGAGGCGTGGCGTCACGTGAATGGTTAACAGAATGCACACAATTTAAATTATAAAAAACGTTTGAGATGTTACAATGCCAACTATTTGTTTCAAAATGCCTTTGTTGGTTGTTATTCGAGTGCGCCTTCTCTCAAAATGGACACGAAAAATACCACAGCATGTTGGGTGCCATTCCATTATAGCATGCCAAGTTTCATGAATCTCAGACGAGTTTTAGATTTATTAGAATTTAAAAACAAAGTATTTCAATGTTTTTCCGGCAATCAACAGTGCCCTGGTGTTTGAAATTCATTCCCATTTCTTGCATGGGACCTAAGCATGCACCGATGGACACAGATTTGATTTTTCAACCAATTTATATGCACTGGAGCATGTGCATGTAGTTCAAATTAGAATTATGCACATAAAATGCCTAGAAAACCCAGTTAATGTATAAAAATGTCCAAACGAACCCTGAAAAATTCCAAAATAAACACAACACTCCTGTTGTTCTATGTTGACACTAGAAATTTTTTGAAAGCAATAAGAGGCAACGGATATAGTTTCGTCCCCAAAGGTGGCACGTTCCCTACCGAAACCATCACGCTTGTTGTGAGAAGCTCTGGTTTGTGGGAAGCTTATACCCAAACCTGCCCCAAATGGGACAATTTTTTTACCACGGCATGTTGACGCCGCTCCATGATAGCATGCCAAGTTTCATGAATTTCAGGCGAGTTTTGTATTTACTAGAATTTAAAAACCAAGTATCTCAATGTTTGCGGCCGAGTGACGGTGGCAGGGTGTTTGAAATTCATTCCCATTTCTTGCATGGGACCTAAGCATGCAACCAAGGACACAAATTTGATTTTTCAACTAGTTTATATGCACTGGAGCATGTGCATGTAGTTCAAAATTGAATTATGCACCTGAAATGCCTACAAAACCAAGTTAATGTATAAAAATGTCCAAACGAACCCCGAAAAATTCCAAAATTAAACACAACACTCCTGTTGTTCTATGTTGACAGTAGAAAATTTTTGAAAGCAATAAGAGGCAACGGATATCGTTTCGTCCCCAAAGGTGGCACGTTCCCTACCGAAACCATCACGCTTGTTGTGAGAAGCTCTGGTTTGTGAGAAGCTTATACCCAAACCTGCCCCAAATGGGACAAATTTTTTACCACGGCATGTTGATGCCGCTCCATGATAGCATGCCAAGTTTCATGAATTTCAGACGAGTTTTGGATTTACTAGAATTTAAAAACCAGGTATCTCAATGTTTGCGGCCGAGTGACGGTGGCAAGGTGTTTGAAATTCATTCCCATTTCTTGCATGGGACCTAAGCATGCAACCAAGGACACAGATTTGATTTTTCAACCAGTTTATATGCACTGGAGCATGTGCATGTAGTTCAAATTTGAATTATGCACATAAAATGCTTGGAAAACCCAGTTAATGTATAAAAATGTCCAAACAAACCCTGAAAAATTCCAAAATTAAACACAACACTCCTGTTGTTCTATGTTGACACTAGAAGTTCTTTGAAAGCAATAAGAGGCAACGGATATCGTTTCATCCCCAAAGGTGGCACGTTCCCTACCGTAACCATCACGCTTGTTGTGAGAAGCTCTGGTTTGTGAGAAGCTTATACCCAAACCTGCCCCAAATGGGACAAAATTTTTACCACGGCATGTTAATGCCATTCCATGATAGCATGCCAAGTTTCATGAATTTCAGACGAGTTTTGTATTTACTAGAATTTAAAAACCAGGTATCTCAATGTTTGCGACCGAGTGACGGTGGCAGGGTGTTTGACATTCATTCCCGTTTCTTGCATGGGACCTAAGCATGCAACCAAGGACACATATTTGATTTTTCAACCCGTTTATATGCACTGGAGCATGTGCATGTAGTTCAAATTTGAATTATGCACCTGTAACGCCTACAAAACCAAGTTAATGTATAAAAACATCCAAACGAACCCTGAATAATTCCAATTTTTTTGACGACACACATATAGTTGCATGTTCACTGCAAATAAAAGTTCTAGCAATTCAAACACCATCCTTTGCAGCTGTGACCCCATTACGTAATTCAAATCAAGACGATAAATCAAGTAGATCGCACACAATTTATTATCACCAACTGTGTGAGATGCAGCACAAAATATCTTGGAGCACCGTCGGTGTATAGTACGCCTATGGCATACGCGAGAAGGTGCGTCGGCTACAGTCCACAGCCGGCGTGTCAAGCACACTAGCACACTTCCCAAATATCATTTCACTATTCATTCATCGCCGGTGAAAGATGGGGACGTGGACCCGCGTCGTGAGGGCAACTTCGGCGGCCCACTCCGGCGAGAGCACGGCCGCAGCCGCGAGGCGCGTGCTAACAAGCTTCTTGAGGGCGACTGCAATCTGCGTCTGGGCGGCCAAGGCAGCCCAAACGGCCGCTCTTGCTTCTCAGGCAGCTGTAGCAGCATCTGCCTCGGGGATAGCAACTGGCGAGAGCGGCACATAAGCTGTCCATTCCGCAGTGGCGGCCTTAGCCCTGATGGAGGCCACCCACTACCATGTCGAGGCCGTCCACGCCCAGCTCATGGAGGTCACCGCACAAATCGAATGAAGCTTCTCCGTCAACGGTCGGCAACCCACGGCCGAAGAGTTGGCAATCGCCGAGAGAGTTCGAGCAGTCATCCGTTCCTGCACGGCATACCTTGCCACAACGCCAAAGCCCAGATCGCGGCCGCCCACGCCCAGCTCATGGTGGCCTATTCCAAAGATATGGCGGACGCGGATGGCTAGATGCTTACCGAGTATGGTGCAATTGATGCCATGGAGCCCCTTCCCCGGGAGACCGTCGGGTGCGAGCTGGACATGGAGGCGGCGGCGGAGATCGACGAGCACCAGCCGTAGTAGTACTCTTTGTTTTTTTAATTAAGAGCGTCGGTCTTTAATTTCTTAGAGTAATGTTTAGGTCAGCTAGCTCTGTTTAATTGCTGAACTCGCTCGATTAAGAAGTGTGGGTGTGCTGTAGTCTCCTTTGTGTACCCAAATTATGCAATGACGTGGATGACCACTATAACCCGGGAAATTCGAACCAAAATTTCTGACGTTCAAACTCATGACACATGGGTTAAGCTATCTGAATCGTTTGTGATGTTCACATATCATACACAGTTCTGAATAAGGGGCCGTGTCTGATGACACTTTGCGTGCCAGTTTTTTCGCTGAAGCGATTCCAAATTTTCGGCTTCCGCGGAAATATCTACCTCCCCGCCCCCCCTTACCAAAAGCCACATTTCCCCTGTTTCTGCCTTCCTTTCCAAGTTGAAACCTTCACTCCTTGCTTGCAGTGCCGCCTCCTCGCCGGCGACCCTCCTTCACGCTGCTCGGCCTCGCCTATCCAGGCAGGTAATCCACACCCGACCCCCATCCTCCTCCTCCTTCCACATCCCACATGCCCCGACTGCCGGCGCGACACCTTCCACCCAAATCACTGACCCTCCACCAAATAAGCGCCGCCCTAAGCCATGGTGCATGCAGTATAGCCAGGATCTCAAGGACCATTTAGCAGCGGAGAAGCAAATCACGGCCGCACGTGCGGATGAGGTCGCGATGGCTGCCATTCGTGTTGACCCCCAGATCTTGGAGGAGCACCCAGCCGTCGAGGCCACCGTCGATGCCTCGCGCGCCGACGACGCGACGCGGTTGGCTGTTTGGTTCAATTCTGCAATGCGATGTTCAATTGTTGTGGGTGCATTCTGTTATTGTATACCATGTGAGAAATAAATTGAATTTGGCTGTACTAAATACATGAGAAACAAATACAATTGCTATATTTCCAAGTTGTTAAGCATGCTTGGTTTGGTTAACTGTCTGATCTTCTATTAGGAGTATGTTATATTGTGCAATGTGGTGCTCAGTTAACGTTTGGTTCATTTGTTATGGTGTTTAGTTAACTGTTTTGTTTGGTTCAATTCTGCAATGCGATGTTCAATTGTTGTGGGTGCATTCTGTTATTGTATACCATGTGAGGAATAAATTGAATTTGGCTGTACTAAATACATGAGAAACAAATACAATTGCTATATTTCCAAGTTGTTAAGCATGCTTGGTTTGGTTAACTGTCTGATCTTCTATTAGGAGTATGTTATATTGTGCAATGTGGTGCTCAGTTAATGTTTGGTTCATTTGTTGTGGTGTTTAGTTAACTGCTTGGTTCAATTCTGCAATGTGATGTCCAATTGTCGTGGGTAGAATTTTGTATTGTTGTGCATGTGAGGAATAAATCGAATTTGGCTGCACTTAATACATGAGAAACATATACAAGTGCTATATTTCCTAGTTCTTAATCATGCTTGGTTTGGATAAATGGGTTTTCCATGTGGCTTGAATTAATCTGATGAATCTGCAATGTGCTTATTTTTCATCAACATATTTTACTGATAGCATGCGAACCCTTACTTAACCTGATGACTAACTACCTTATATGTGTTGCAGGGAAACAATGGGAAGCACTGAGGTTTACAATCGAGGTTAGCACGTGCATGGTCCGTTGTCTAATAGCACATTATTGTGCAATTGCAGGAACCATTCTAATATTTAGGTTTTTAACAATTTGGTCTTGCACATGTAGGTCCTGCTGTCAGAGGTTTTGACCCACTGTTCGACCCTTTTTGCATATGGGGAAATGAGTTGTCCATGAATATCAGTCAAGTCAAGAAACTCAGAAAGATTGTTAGGATAAAGAAATTAGCGACAAAAAACAACAAGATCTTTGTCTGCACAATGAGGAAGACATCAGTTCACTATAGGATGGTACTAACTATTATACCTTGCCTTTTTTATTCCTTTGCCCCATTTCCAATATAGAGAAGATATTTATGCACATCTTTGTTTTCAGGCCTTTCCAAAGTAGTTCACTAATGATTACCTCTCAAACCACCTGTATGGTCAGGAGGCGAGGAAGGTATTCATACAACACCCACGGTTCAGTATTGAAGTGTTCCTGAAGAGGACGAAGGATGGACGGTCAATCATCCACAGGCACTGGCCTAAAGTTACAAAGACCTTCAACATCAATGAAGGCTCAATATTCGCCTTCTGCTTCAGCAGTTTTCCAGATGAGATACATCTGTCTATGTACCGTCTATGATGCTAATTTCAAAAGGTTATAGATGTTGCATGTGAAACTTGGTGCTGGTGTAGTTGTGTAATGGGGTAGCTGAGTGTTGAAGCTATATGATGTTGTACTCTGATGTATTTAAATTATGAAAATGAAATATATTGTGTGCTTCATATGAAATGTCAATTAGATTAATAAATGGATTATTAATAATCGGATAATTAGCCTGTTAATTAGGTTTTTCTATTGCAAACGGTTATTGGGAAAACACCGTGTGTGATACATTCAATAACACACACAGTTTTTAGGAATAAACCGTGTTAGATTAATGAACAATCACACACGACATCCTCTTGAAAACTGTTTGCGTTAGGCCACCTGGCGCAAACGTTTACCACATAAAAACTGTGTGTGATGGACAGCCTTTGCCACATAGTTTCTTCTACGCACCGTGTGTGATGCATTCAATAACGCAAACGATAAAAATATTAATATCATGTGCAATGGCAACGCTATCACAAACGATTTAACGAGGAAAATTGTGTGTGATGTACCTGTGAACGAAAATGTTTTCCTTGGAGCGACTGTGTGGGATGTACATATGAACTGAAACGTTTAGCGGGGACTGACTGTGTGGGATGTACTTGTGACGGAAACAATTTCGCATGTATAATTGTATTTTTTTAGCTCTACTGTACGTATTTCCATATTTGAGCGCTCACCGGTTGCACACGAACTGATTTTGCCGAGTGTGTGTGCCAGGAGGGCATATCCCCGACGGTTTCTGTGTTGTGTGGGAAGGACCCCCCTATCACCATCACTCACTAGGCGACGGTTCCAAATGCCGTCGCGGAAAGGGGTTAAAAACCGTTTGTATAGCACCTCGTTGTACTAGTGAGATTTGCTTCATGACCCGCCATCTTCATCTTTAAGCCGCCTGTGGTATGACCTGACCTCTCCTAGGCGGGTTATACTTAATAGTTATATCCCCAACAATGAACATTATATCTGGATCTTGTGTGATGCGAGACGGTTATTCATTTAAATCAGAGAATAATGGTTGTTCTATTTATATGAGTAATATCTTTTATGGTAATGCACCCTTGATGAGTGGTCTATTTTTGTTGAATCTCGATTGTAGTGATACACATATTCATAATATTGAAGCCAAAAGATGCAAAGTTAATAATGATGGTGCAACTTATTTGTGGCACTGCCGTTTAGGTCATATTGGTGTAAAGCGCATGAAGAAACTCCATGCTGATGCGCTTTTGGAATCACTTGATTATGAATCACTTGATGCTTGTGAACCATGCCTCATGGGCAAGATGACTAAGACTCCGTTCTCCGAAACAATGGAGCGAGCCACTGACTTATTGGAAATAATACATACTGATGTATGCGGTCCGATGAGTGTTGAAGCTCGTGGCGGGTATCGTTATTTTCTGACCTTCACAGATGATTTGAGCAGATATGGGTATATCTACTTAATGAGACATAAGTCTGAAACATTTGAAAAGTTCAAAGAATTTCAAAGTGAAGTGGAAAATCATTGTAACAAGAAAATAAAGTTTCTATGATCTGATCGTGGAGGAGAATATTTGAGTTATGAGTTTGGTCCTCATTTGAAACAATGTGGAATAGTTTCGCAACTCACGCCACCTGGAACACCACAGCGTAATGGTGTGTCCAAACGTCGTAACCGTACTTTATTAGATATGGTGTGATCTATGATGTCTCTTTCCGATTTAGCACTATCATTTTGGGGTTATGCTTTAGAGACGGCTGCATTCACGTTAAATAGGGCACCATCTAAATCCGTTGAGACGACACCATATGAACTGTGGTTTAGCAAGAAACCTAAACTGTCGTTTCTTAAAGTTTGGGGCTGCCATGCTTATGTGAAAAAGCTTCAACCTGATAAGCTCGAACCCAAATCGGAGAAATGCGTCTTCATAGGATACCCAAAAGAAACTGTTGAGTACACCTTCTATCACAGATCTGAAGGAAAGATATTCGTTGCTAAGAATGGATCCTTTCTAGAGAAGGAGTTTCTCTCGAATGAAGTGAGTGGGAGGGAAGTAGAACTTGATGAGGTAGTTGTACCTTCTCCCGAACTAGAAAGTGGTTCATCACAGAAATCAGTTCCAGTGATGCCTACACCAATTACTGAGGAAGTTAATGATGATGATCATGAAACTTTAGATCAAGTTACTACCGAACCTGGTAGGTCAACTAGAGTACATTCCACACCAGAGTGGTATGGTAATACTATTCTGGAAGTCATGTTACTAGACCATGACGAACCTACGAACTATGAGGAAGCGATGATGAGCCCAGATTCCACGAAATGGCTTGAGGCAATGAAATCTGAGATGGGATCCATGTATGAGAACAAAGTGTGGACTTTGGTAGACTTGCCCGATGATCGCAAGCCATAGATAATAAATGGATCTTCAAGAAGAAGACTGACGCTGACGGTAATGTTACTGTCTACAAAGCTCGACTTGT
This sequence comes from Triticum aestivum, assembly GCF_018294505.1. Lineage (NCBI taxonomy): Eukaryota > Viridiplantae > Streptophyta > Magnoliopsida > Poales > Poaceae > Triticum > Triticum aestivum. The sequence goes on along the minus strand of NC_057796.1, from coordinate 216,969,050 downwards.
TACAAAAGGTTTTCGACAAGTTCAAGGACTTGACTACGGTGATACCTTCTCACCCGTAGCGATGCTTAAGTCTGTCCGAATCATGTTACAAATTGCCGGATTTTATGATTATGAAATTTGGCAAATGGATGTCAAAACTGCATTCCTTAATGGATTTCTTAAAGAAGAGTTGTATATGATGCAACCAGAAGGTTTTGTCGATCCTAAAGATGCTAACAAAGTGTGCAAGCTCCAGCGATCAATTTATGAACTGGTGCAAGCCTCTCGGAGTTGGAATATACGCTTTGACAGTGTGATCAAAGCATACGGTTTTATACAGACTTTTGGAGAAGCCTGTATTTACAAGAAAGTGAGTGGAAGCTCTGTAGCATTTCTAATATTATATGTGGATGACATATTGTTGATTGGAAATAATACATAATTTCTGGATAGCATAAAAGGATACCTGAATAAGAATTTTTCAATGAAAGACCTTGGTGAAGCTGCTTATATATTGGGCATCAAGATTGTCGGCGTTCTGGAAACAGGGGTACCCAGACTTGCCTGCCTATGGCCCGTGGCGTGGCTCCACCAGCGGCCCTGTACGGCCCATCTTCACCAGCAAACATCCAAGACCCTCGCGAGGGGCCAAGCCTCGCAAGGCGGACGGCACAAGACCTCCTCGGGGGCAGCCTCACCAGGCTGGCTCGCGAGGGGCGGAGAGATCAAGGCAAGGGGAACCTCGCGAGGTTCCCATGACGTAAGCCATGACGACCAAGGCTAGGCAGGCGCCAGCGCGCACAGTGTCCTCGTTTCCTCTTTGGTGCTAAAGGGGCAAGCGCAGGCGAGGAGTCCCGAGGCATCAGGCACAGGTTTCCATATCGGTGCAACGACACCACGACCGGAAGGACAGCGAGACAGAGGTCATCGTGGAGCCCAAGATGGCGTCACCGCCAGAGCCTTTGGCAGGCGAAGACCACCTTTAGTCAGGATAGCTTGTACTAGCTGTCCCCCTTCAAACTGGCCGTTGTGGGATCCCTTCCCGCTCAATATTTGGGAAGAGGACCGAGGCCTCTATAAATAGGACTAGCCACCCCCGTAGCAGGGGATGGATCATTCAGATCACTAGCCAGCACACAAGCTCGCCGAGCACAAGAACACCTCTCCTCGCGAGGCTGTTCTTCCCTTGTAACTGTTCATCCTCAGCCCAAGAGGCAATCCACCACACCACACTGGAGTAGGGTATTACACCACAACGGTGGCCCGAACCAGTATAAACCTTGTGTCTCTTTGTTCTTTGGGTTCGTCGAGCTAGGCCGTGAGATCTAGATGCGTGCGAGCTAGAGGGGGGAGAGATCTTTGTGCGCACCCTAGTGTTCGAACCTCAAGGGTTTTGCCGGAACCCGAAATCTGACATTTGGCGCGCCAGGTAGGGGTGCACCAGAGCCTCTCCTCCACCAGTCGATCCGCTGACGCTCCGCGGCTCCGATGTCCAGCGACTCGAGGGCTAACACCGACCGCTAGGCAGCTTGGCCAGCCCGGGCGGCATCGTCCGCCCAAGAAGACCTCAACCCCGCGCCCCAGGCGGCACGCGCACCACCAACCGCTGCGGGGCATGGGCGGCGCGGTCAGACACCATCCACCCTTACTCCACGACAAGCGTGGGCAGCCGCAAGGGCCTCAAGCTACGTTGCGGCCACGATGCCGCACACCCGGCAGGAACAAGCAAACATGAGGGTCGTGCTCACGGTGGCTCGGGAGCTGCTGCGATGCCGGCTGATGGAGAGCGGCCGGGATGCGTTGCTGGAGCGCATCGCCGAGCTACTGTACGCTGCAGCCTTGGGGGCACCGCCATTCTGCTCCCTGCTTACGCCTCAGGTCGCGGCCGGATCGCACGGCGGGCCTCGCCGCGCCCACGTACCCCCGGGCGCGCCGGGAGGTTTCATCGACACAGGCGCGACCAGCAGCACTGGGCGCCCAATCGCGCTCGCGCCACCTCCGGCGAGCGCGGACACAAGCGTTTCCACCTGCGGCCCCAGCGGGGTGCTGCCCTACCATCCTCAGAGCGGCGCATTAGGCTGAGCAACGTGGAGCGTGGGGCACTTCGGCGAGGTCTTCGGGGTGGCGGTCTCGGAGGCCTACGTGCCCCGCATGATGGACTAGGAGTACACACCGGAAGACGACCCTGGCACGTTTCTCGAGCCGGGCTGGGAGGAGGAGACACTAGAAGCCGAGGCCTTCTAGGAGCCACCCGGGAGCCACGTCGACCACGCCGGCGACAACAGCTACATGGTACCGCTAATCTCTCAGGAGCAAGCTTACGCTAACCATGGGTCTCAGGTGGATCAGGTCACGGCGGCAGACGGCAGCCCTGGCTCGACAGCCCCCTTCCACCGGGAGGGGCACACTGGGGGACGCAGGGAAGGAGCCGGGAGCAAGGCCCCTCCCCACATCGTGCGGAGCAAGGCGTTACCAAGAGGTAGGCCCTCTGCCAGGGAGGCACTGGTGAGCCTCCCCCCCTGCAGAGGACCCGTGGTCGCCGAGGGTGCCGCTGGCGTCCCCTTTGCCCCTTTGGAGTCATCTTGGTTTCCAGTCGCCCCCAATGGTGGTCGAGGGCAGCGCAAGGCGGGGCCCTCATCTGGCGATATGAAGTAAGGCTCACACATGTGAAGGTCTTCGCTCGTGACACTCTCACGTAATAATGAGTGGGGTTGTACACGCCCCGGAGTCCCAGGAGCGCCGCCCTCGAGCCTTGGGGGCTCCCTCCCACGTCCTAGTGGTAGCGCTTAGCTCCGCGCTGGTGAGAAGACAAGAAGACTAGACTAGGCTCCGGACGCGGCCATTTGCTTTTAGTCTATTTTCTGTAGCCCTGCTTTCTGGCTTTGGATTTAAGTTGAAGTTGAATTTTTATTGGTGCGCGCGGGGGGGTGTCTTTTATCGTTTGTGCGATTTCTTGCAATCTGGTTCCTTGCCCTGTTCGGAGCCCGCACGTGTTGCCTCCCCCCTCACGAGCGGGGGCTGGGCGCCGCACTCGCGCGCTGCGCGTGCATCCCTTCACGGCTGGCGCTTGCTCCTCGCAAGGCCCTCTCGGACGGATCGGCAGGCCCCTCGGAAGCTCACAACCTCATGAGCCGGTTTGGAACTGGCCCTTGCTAAGGTAAACTGCAGCAGTAAGCTCATAACAGGACTCGCAGGCCCATAAAAACACGTCTCTAGCTTGGTCTAAGGAATAGAGGCAGTAATCTATTTACATGAGGGGCTCCCCCTCCCAAAATGCTCTTACAACCTTCAGGGCCGTGCCCAAGCTTTCACATGTAGGGTCGGCGACAAGGAAGCACGGGCTCAATCGGACATGTCGCTCACCGCGTCCTCCAGGCCGCCCTCGGACGCGTCGCTGGCGTCGCCGTCACCATCGCCGGCATCACCGTCATCGTTGCCGGCGTCGCCCACACCTTCGTCGACCACGTCACCCTCATCCGCCGCGACCACCACCGCGTCGTCATCAGAGGTGAAGGCCCTGACTAGAGCATCCACAATGTCTTCTACCCAACGCGCCAGGTCGCCCCGAATGGCCTCGGGCACACGGGCGATGGCGGCGTCAAAATCAAAGTTGGGGTAGGTCTTCTGGAGGTGGCTGAAGACGCGGGAGAAGGCGCGCCTGAGCAGGCCGCAGCTCCTCTCTTCAACAAGCTCGCGAGCCCTCTTGGACCGATTTTCCAGGCGTGTCACCACATCAGTGAAGAAGAGGAGGTGACTGGTGTAATCCTTCGAGTGGGGATGAGGGGAATCTTCGTCACAGATGGTGCCCAACACCGCGTTGGCTCGGATCCTGAGGCTTTGGAGCATGGGGGCGTGCATGTGCTCCAGCGTCTGCCGCTAGAGCGCTTCCTCCCTGCTCTGCTGCACGAAGGACTCGGCACCAGCAACCCGCTGCTGAAGAGAGAGCAGATCGGCACGGGCCGAAGCCAGCTCAGCTTGCACTGAGATCAGGGCGGCTGCGGCGGCCTTCTCGCGATGCCCCGCCTCAGCCAACCCTGACTGGAGAGCAGTAGTCCTGTCCACAAGATCCGCACGAGCCTCGGCCACTCGGCGGTCGACCTCCTCCTGGGCCCTGGCCTTGCGTGCACTGACAGTGTCCTCCGCTTGGGCGACTTGGCGCTCCCTCGTCTCCAGCCGCTCAAGCTCAAGGCTGCACTCCGTGGCTTCCAGCGCCAGCGCTTCCTCGCGCTTCAGGATCTCTTCCTCCTCAGCAGGCATCCCCCTCATCGACGCTAGGGCGGCTCTGCGAGCCTCCACTTGCTGCTCCAAGGAGGCGCTCCAGGCCTGGAGCTCCCACGCGCGTTTCTCTGCGATCTCGCGGCGACGGTCAGCTTCCCGGGCCTCTTCCAAGGCTCGAGTGCAGGCCTCGCGCGAGGCCGCCAGAGACACCTCGACCTTCGCATTATCAAGCTCGCGCTGGTGGCGCCCGAGGTTGATAGCCACCTTCAGTTTGTGTCGCTCCTCCATCAGCCGAAGACCTTTGGCCTCGAGGCGCACGCCTACATCCATGAGCTCCCCACCGAGCCGGCTTATCGTGCCCATTGCCTCCTGAAAGAGTTTGTGGCGTACAACACTCCGCTCATGCGCAAGCTTGAGCGTGCGGCCGATTCCGTCCTCCGCAGCGGGAGTCGCCGACGGGATCCGAAGCGGCTCGCCCCCTTTCCTCAGGGGGCTGGGGGCTGGCGCCCCCCGGTCGCTGATTGAGCTTCGGCGAGAGCACGGTTGAGTTGAGGCTCGCCACTCGAAGAGGAAGCCAAGGCCGAAGCCATCCAGCCGCTGTCCACAACCAGAGAGGAGCCATTGGCATGCTCGTCATGCCCCCGGCGAGGTCACGAAGAAGAGACTGTAGGAGCGCGGGCTCGAGGTACCATGCTGGCGTGTCTGCCTTCCCGGCCGACCTCGCGCCGGGGACGGCATGCTGGCTTGCGACGCCCAAGGCCAGCGGGAGATTCGAGACAGGAGGAGGTCGCTTCACGGAAGGCATCACGACCTCAGCAGAAGGGATCTTGAAGAGCCACCATCAGGAAGGGAAGGAGTACTCGAGGAACTACAAAGATGAGGTACTTACTCATCTATGGCGATGTACTTCCTCTGTTTCAACGGCCAGAAGGCGCCGCTGTTGCAGCTCGGGGACCCCTTCCTCTTGCGGAGCGCTTCAAAGTCCACACAGAGCCTGCCGAAGCGTTGAACCTGACGGCCAGCACGGGGCGCGACTGGTGAGGCGCCCAAGGAGACGACCTCAGGAACACCAAGCCGGGAAGAGCTATCGGGCTCCGCCTCGCGATGACCTGCCAAGGCCTCGGGAGCTTCGACCTCAGAAGCAGCGGATCGCATCGCCCCCTCAACCGTCAACTCAGGGCGAGAGTCACGAGGTTTCAGGGATGGCGCCTCAGGAGTCTCGGGCGGCGTCGACACCTCGGCACCCGCGCCTCCGGCCTCCGGTGAACCTTGCCCCCCTCCGTCCACACTTGGGGCGAGTTCGGCACCAGCGACAAGGAGGGGAACCACGGTGACAGGGTTCTTGCAGGGCCCCACAAGGCCAGCAGGACGCAGCCCCCACTCATCGAAGAGGGGCATCTGCCCCACGAACTCCACCATGTTCGAGCAGCAGTACAGGGGACAACACTCCTGCGGCAAATCACCTGGCGAGGGGTCGCCCGTCAAGACCTCGAGCACCGTTCTTCATGCCTCAGGCGGGAGCCCTGACTCCTGAAGCTTCATACGATCCTGGCCACCGGCCAGGGCCCACATCGGCTGGGAATGGCGCTGGAGTGGGGCGATGCAGCGTCGGAGGAACTCCTTCATCACCTTGGGCGCAGTCACGCCGAGATCCTTCAACCTCCTTAACCGGAGCCAGACGAAGGCAAGGCAGGAGCCCGTGAGCTTCTTGTGGCCCCAGTCGGAGCTGGGGACAGCGGGCGACGACGGAGGTGAGAGCAGGGGGCTGAGCACTCCAACATCCACATATACCCACCATGACCGGAACCCGCTCGCAGACGGCGGGAGGTCAAAATCAATCCCCGAGCCGGCTGTCGCCACCACAGCCTGGAAGCTCAGGCACCCCGAGCACTGCAGGGGGTCAGTTAGGTGCAGCGAGAAGAAATGGCACAGGAGGGCCACGGAGGGGGCAATGCCCACCATGGCCTCGCAGACAAAGGTAAAGATGGTGAGAAGGGCAATGGATTGGGGATCTTGGTGCAGCATATGGATCTGATAATGGGAACGCACGACATTGAAGAAGGCGGAGAAGGGAGGAACCAGGCCGGCCCACAGGGCGTCAATGAAGAATTGGACCTCAGTGGTCGTCCTATCGATGGTAGCATGGGACGCAGGCCAGGCCACCGTCCCTCCCCGTTCATTGAAGCTGGTGACGAGCGCTGGGCGGACCTTGTCCATGGCCTCTCGATTGAGTACCAGCGATCGACCAACGGCGGGCTCAATGGCCGGGGTGGACTGGCCGAGGACAGGGGCTTCTTCCCTTTCTCCGTTCGCTTCGGTGCCATGGCGATGGAGGGGACTGAGCTCATGTCCGATTGGGAGAGGAAGCTGAGGTTCGAGGAAGCGGAGGAGTTGAGGGGAGCGTTGCCAGCAACGGGGGAATAACCGTGTAGGGCGCCGCGGCTAGCCCCGCGGATATCAAGGCTGCATGGGGAAGCGGAGGCGCCCACGTCCAATCAATCGCCACGCATCGACCAAGGCCGCGGGCTGTTGGGGCCCGCGGCGCTTCGCACTTGCCCTTTGGCTTCGCCCCGAAGCCAAGTCCGAGCGCGCCTTGGGCCCGGGGGCTACTGTCGGCGTTCTGGGAATGGGGGTACCCAGACTTGCCTGCCTACGGCCCGCGGCGTGGCTCCACCAGTGGCCCTGTACGACCCATCTTCACCAGCAAACATTCAAGACCCTCGCGAGGGGCCAAGCCTCGCGAGGCGGACGACACAAGACCTCCTCGGGGGCAGCCTCACCAGGTTGGCTTGTGAGGGACGGAGAGATCAAGGCAAGGGGAACCTCGCGAGGTTCCCATGATGTAAGCCATGACGACCAAGGCCAGGCGGGCGCTAGCGCACACAGTGTCCTCGTTTCCTCTTTGGTGCTAAAGGGGCGAGCGCAGGCGAGGAGTCCCGAGGCATCAGGCAAAGGTTTCCATATCGGTGCAACGAGACCACGACCGGAAGGACGGCGAGACGGAGGTCACCGTGGAGCCCAAGACGGCGTCACTACCAGAGCCTTTGGCAGGCGAAGACCACCTTTAGTCAGGATAGCTTGTACTAGTTGTCCCCTTCAAACTGGCCGTTGTGGGATCCCTTCCCGCTCAATATTTGGGAAGAGGACCGAGGCCTCTAAAATAGGACTAGCCACCCCCGTAGCAGGGGACGGATCATTCAGATCACCAGCCACCACACAAGCTCACCGAGCACAAGAACACCTCTCCTCACGGGGTTGTTCTTCCCTTGTAACTGTTCATCCTCAGCCCAACAGGCAATCCACCACACCACACTGGAGTAGGATATTACACCACAACGGTGGCCCGAACTAGTATAAACCTTGTGTCTCTTTGTTCTTTGGGTTCGTCGAGCTAGGCCGTGAGATCTAGATGCGTGCGAGCTAGAGGGGGGAGAGATCTTCGTGCGCACCCCGGTGTTCGAACCTCAAGGGTTTTGCCGGAACCCGAAATCCGACAAAGACCTATAGAGATAGATCAAGACGCTTAATTGGACTTTCACAAAGCACATACCTTGATAAAGTTTTGAAGAAGTTCAAAATGGATCAGTCAAAGAAGTGTTACAAGGTGTGAAGGTGAGTTAGACTCAATGCCCGACCACTGCAGAAGATAGAGAGAAAATGAAAGTCATTACCTATGCCTCAGCCATAGGTTCTATCTTGTATGCAATGTCGTGTACCAGACCTGATGCGTGCCGTGCTATAAGTTTAGCAGGGAGGTACCAAAGTAATCCAGGAGTGGATCACTGGACAGCGGTCAAGAACATCCTGAAATACCTGAAAAGGACTAAGGATATGTTTCTCGTTTATGGAGGTGACAAAGAGCTTGTCATAAATGGTTACGTCGATGCAAGCTTTGACACTGATCCGGATGACTCTAAGTCACAAACCGGAGACGTATTTATATTGAATGGTGGAGCTATTAGTTGGTGCAGTTCCAAGCAGAGCGTCGTGGCGGGATCTACATGTGAAGCGGAGTACATAGCTGCTCCGGAAGCAGAAAATGAAGGAGTCCGGATGAAGGAGTTCATATCCGATCTAGGTGTAATACCTAGTGCATCGGGTCCAATGAAAACCTTTTGTGACAATACTGGAGAAATTGCCTTAGCGAAGGAATCCAGATTTCACAAGAGAACCAAACACATGAAGAGACGCTTCAACTCCATCCGCGATCAAGTCAAGGAGGGAGACATAGAGATTTGCAAGATACATACATATCTAAATGTTGCAGACCCGTTGACTAAGCCTCTTCCACGAGCAAAACATGATTAGCACCAAGACTCCATGGATGTTAGAATCATTACTATGTAATCTAGATTATTGACTCTAGTGCAAGTGGGAGACTGAAGGAAATATGCCCTAGAGGCAATAATAAAGTTGTTATTTATATTTCCTTATATCATGATAAATGTTTATTATTCATGCTAGAATTGTATTAACCGGAAACTTAGTACATGTGTGAATACATAGACAAAACAAAGTGTCCCTAGTATGCCTCTACTTGACTAGCTCGTTTATCAAAGATGGTTAAGTTTCCTGACCATAGACATGTGTTGTCATTTGGTGAACGGGATCACATCATTAGAATGATGTGATGGACAAGACCCATCCGTTAGCTTAACATAATGATCGTTAAGTTTTGACTTATACATATTCCTCTGACTATGAGATTATGCAACTCCCGAATACCGGAGAAACACCTTGTGTGCTATCAAACGTCACAACGTAACTGGGTGATTATAAAGATGCTCTACAGGTGTCTCCGAAGGTGTTTGTTGGGTTGGCATAGATCACGATTAGTATTTGTCACTCCGAGCATCGGAGAGGTATCTCTGGTCCCTCTCGGTAATGCACATCACTATGAGCCTTGCAAGCAATGTGACTAATGAGTTAGTTACGGGATGATGCATTACAGAACGAGTAAAGAGACTTGCCAGTAACGAGATTGAACTAGGTATGATGATACCGACGATCGAATCTCAGACAAGTAACATACCGATGACAAAGGGAATAACGTATGTTGTTATTGCGGTTTGACCGATAAAGATCTTCGTAGAATATGTAGGAACACCAATATGAGCATCCAGGTTCCGCTGTTGGTTATTGACCGGAGATGTGTCTCGGTCATGTCTACATAGTTCTCGAACCCGTAGGGTCCGCACGCTTAACGTTCGATGACGATTTGTATTATGAGTTATGTGTTTTGGTGACCGAAGTTTTTTCGGAGTCCCAGATGAGATCACAGACATCACGAGGAGTCTCGAAATGGTCAAGAGGTAAAGATTGATATATTGGAAGGTGGTATTCGGACATCGGAATGGTTTCGAGTGGTTCATGTATTTTACCGGAGTACCGAGGGGTTACCAGACCCCCCCCCCCGGGGGGGGGGGAAGTCATGGGCCTCATGGGCCACGAGAGAGAGAGAGATGGGACAACCCACAAGGGGTGGCCCCCCCATGGGAGTCCGAATTGGACTAGGGGAGGGGGCGGCGCCCTCCTTTCCCTCTCCCTCTCCCACTCCTTCCTTTTACCTCCAATGAGAAAGGAAAAGGGGGGGGCGAATCCTACTAGGAGTGGAGTCCTAGTAGGACTCCCCCCATGGCGCCCCTCTAGGCCGGCCGCCTCCTCCCCTCCTCCTTTATATACGGGGGCAGGGGGCACCCCAAAGAATAACAGTTGATCTCTTAGCCGTGTGCGGTGCCCCCCTCCACAGTTTACTCCTCCGGTCATAGCATCGTAGTGCTTAGGTGAAGCCCTGCGCGGATCACATCACCATCACGGTCATCACGCCGTCGTGCTGACGAAACTCTCCCTCGACCCTCTGCTGGATCAAGAGTTCGAGGGACGTCATCGAGCTGAACGTGTGTAACGTCCCGGATCCGAAGCGGCAGGTGTCTGCCAGTTATTCGCCGTCCTTGCCATGTCATTTGCTTGCGTGTTGCATTTTGCCATGTCATCATCTGCATTGCATCTGCATGTTTTTCAAAACTTGCATCCGTTCGGGTCCTGCCGGTTCTCTCCGTTGTCCGTTCTGAGCCCAACCACACTCGCACGCGCCCGCGGCACCCCCGAATATTATTTTATAAGTGGCATAAAAATGTTCTCGGAATGGGGTGAAAGTTGGCGTGCGGTCTTGTTATAGAGTAGGTAGACCTCCTGTCAAGTTTCGTCGCATTCGGAGTCCGTTTGACTGCCCAACCGTTAAACATATAGCGGTACCGTTGCCGATACCTTCGTCAGACGTTTCGGTCTCCGAAACTGCCACCGGGCTGCACTTCTCTTCTCTCCCCTCAGCCCAAGCCATCTCTTCATAGCCCACCAACCTCTCCCAGACCTGACTAACCTTCCCCTCGATCGGATCCGTCGGATCGCGATCGGAGGGCTTCGAAAGCCCCAATTTTCCCTAACCTAGCCCCTCCTACCTATAAATGGACACCCCCACGTCCATTTTCGGGCTAAACCTACCCCTAGCCTCCTCCCTTAACCTCCCAGCCGCCGGCGCCTCGTTTTCCGCGCCTGCCCGCTGCCCCGCCGCCACTTGGCGCGTCACCATTGGGCGCGCCGCCGCCAGCCGCCGCTCCCCTCCACTCGCATCGCGCCACGTCAGCGCCGCCAGCGCCCTCCTCCACCGCGCCACCCGGGGCCCAGATCCGGCCCGCCCCGGGCCGAACCGGGCTGCGCCGGGCCCGTCCTCCGCCGCCGCTCGCCCGCGCTGGACCCCGAGCTCTGCGCCGCCTCCATTGATCCCCGCCGTCCGCTCCCCGCCGCCTCGGGCGCCGGCGCCCCGCCGCCGTCCTCCGCCCCCCGCGGCTCCTCCTCCCGCCACCGCGCCCGGGAGCGCCAAGCTCCGCCGCCGCCTCGGTCCGCCTCACGCCTCCCGCCGGAGCCGTCCCGCTCCTCCGTGCCGCCATGCGCCGACCCGCGCCGGCCTCGCGCCGCCCTTCGCCGGCGCGCCCGCCTCCGGCGACCACGCCCCTCCCTCCGGCCTCCTCGCCTACGCCCCTCGCCGGCCTCTCCAGCCACCGTCGCGCAAACTCCGGCGAGCATCTCCAGCCCCGCCTCGGGTCCCGTGCAACCCTAGATCTGAAGGTCGAACCCCCCCTCGTTTTTCCACTAAGTCATTTTTTCCTGTGATATTTTTATCCCATGTTCATCGCATCATAACTTCATGCTCGTTGCTCCGATTTGTGCATATAATATATCGAAATGTTCATTGTGAGATGCTCTTCATTTTGTTCCATTGGGTCATGTTCATTAGAGTTTATATTGAGGCCCTAATCATCGTTGCAAGAGTGCTATATGCTGTTAACTGCTGTCTGTTTACAGAACTTGGTGATTTGTCTTTTTCATTGCATTTTGTGTATGCATCCTATGAGCTTGATGTCTACATGTGTTTTGAACTACATCATGCCATGTTTACAGGGGTGTTTGTCTTGTATTTTTAGGATCTCTGTGGTGACTAGCACAAGCATGCAAAGTAGCCTCCGTGATGTTGCTGATTTCTGTGACTTAGTGATTTCTGCTAAGTCAGAGTCTGTTATATTTTGTTGCCATGTAAACCTGCTGCCACCATGAGTTCTATGCATAATATGGAGATGTTCACTAAGGGTGTTTTGTTATACATGTTATGATCTATCCATCCATGCCCTTGGTTGCATTTATAGCCTAGCTTGTTGTAATCTTGCTCTCAAATTGGTAAATAATGTTGCTGTCAGTCTGTTAACATTAAGTTCGTTATTGCCATGTGTTTTGCTAGTGATCCATGCACCCTATGAAATTGCTCTTGCCATGTTTGGCTTCATAATTATGCCATCTTACTATTGGATGCCTTCACATGCCATGTAATGCTCTGTGGTGAGTGGTTCAAGCTCACTAACATGCCTACTTATCGTTGTTTCTGCCATGTCCTGTTATTTTCACTGTCTGAATCTGTCATATTACTTGCTATGTTTACATGGGTGCCATCATATCTTCTGTGCCTTTTTGGCTCGTGATCAGTAAGGGACTTTTGTTCTAGGAAATTAGTAGATTCATGCTATTCCTTTTTTTATGAGCTATTCTTGCAGCATGTTGTTTTCTTGCTCTAAACTTTGCAACCTGATGTTATTTCTGCCATGTCCAGTGATTTCTGCTAAGTCTGTGAAATTGTTATTATTGCAATCTTGCCATGTCCTTTTGAGCATGTTCTAGTGATTTCTGGAGATAGCTCAGTGTTCATGTTTTGTCATGCTTTACCTGCACATCACGTCCATACCTTCTGTTTTCATGTTGAGGTACCGTAGCATATTGTTTTGGTGCTTGCAAGATGCCTAGTTGCTGTTTTGGACAGATTGTTGTTATATCTTGTTTGGAGTGTATGTGTTGTACCGTTGCTCCGTTTTGAGCGTGTTCTATATGTAACTTGCTTAGTTTTGCATGTAGTTTCATATTGCCTTGTTGCATCCTTGTTTTGAGGTGTTTGCTTGATGTTTGAATGCATTTTGCATCAATGCCATGTTTAACTTGTTTTGCTCATATCTTCTAGGCCGTAGCTCCGAATCTAATGAACTTTATATGTAACTTGACTAGAATTTCGTGTAGATCATCTTGGTGCATCTTAACTTGCTGTTTAACAACTTGAACATAAGGCTTATTCAGATCTGGACCAATTTCGAAATTTGCATACGAGGACTTACCGGTTTTGTTATATGTTAGTTCCGGCCTCATTTAAACTTGCTTTGATGTGTTGTTCTTGTATGCATCATCTCTTGTCATGAGTAGCTTCATATTGCCTTGTCATGCATCATACTTGATTGAGCATCATGCCTTGTTCATGTGTGGTGTGTTTACCATGTTGTGTGCTTCTTCTCGATAGTTCCCGTTTCGTTGCGATCGTGAGGATTCGTTCGTCTACGCTTGATTCGTCTTCGTGGCTTCATCTTCTTCATGGACTCGTTCTTCTTCCTAGAGGGATTTCAGGCAAGATGACCGTAACCTTGGATCTCATTACTATCATTGCTATGCTAGTTGCTTCGTTCTATCGCTATGTCGCGCTACCTATCACTTGCTCTTCAAGCCTCCCAAATTGCCATGAACCTCTAACCTTCGTCACCCTTCCTAGCAAACCGTTGTTTGGCTAAGTTACCGCTTGTGCTCAGCCCCTCTTATAGCGTTGCTAGTTGCAGGTGAAGATGAAGATTGCTCCTTGTTGGATTATGTTTATGTTGGGATATCACAATATCTCTTATATTATTAATACATCTATATACTTGGTAAAGGGTGGAAGGCTCGGCCTTATGCCTGGTGTTTTGTTCCACTCTTGCCGCCCTAGTTTCCGTCATATCGGTGTTATGTTCCTTGATTTTGCGTCCCTTACGCGGTTGGGTGATTTATGGGACCCCCTTGACAGTTCGCTTTGAATAAAACTCCTCCAGCAAGGCCCAACCTTGGTTTTACATTTGCCTCACCTAGCCTTTTTCCCTTGGGAGTTGCGCTCTCGAGGGTCATCTTATTTTACCCCCCGGGCCAGTGCTCCTCGGAGTGTTGGTCCAGACTAGAGCCACTTGCAGCGCCACCTCGGGGCAACTTGAGGGCTGGTTTTAGTTGTACGTAGTGTTCATCCGGTGTGTCCTGAGAACGAGGTACGTGCGACTCCTATCGGGATTGTCGACACATCGGGCGGCTTTGCTGGTCTTGTTTTACCATTGTCGAAATGTCTTGTAACCGGGATTCCGAGACTGATCGGGTCTTCCCGGGAGAAGGAATATCCTTCGTTGACCGTGAGAGCTTATAATGGGCTAAGTTGGGACACCCCTGCAGGGTATTATCTTTCGAAAGCCGCGCCCGTGGTTATGTGGCAGATGGGAATTTGTTAATATCCGGTTGTAGAGAACTTGACACTTGACCTTAATTAAAACGCATCAACCGCGTGTGTAGCCGTGATGGTCTCTTCTCGGCGGAGTCCGGGAAGTGAACACGGTTTATGGGTTATGTTTGACGTAAGTAGGAGTTCAGGATCACTTCTTGATCATTACTAGTTCACGACCGTTCCGTTGCTTCTCTTCTCGCTCTTATTTGCGTATGTTAGCCACCATACATGCTTAGTCGCTGCTGCGACCTCACCACTTTGCCCCTTCCTTACCCATTAAGCTTTGCTAGTCTTGACACCCATGGTAATGGGATTGCTGAGTCCTCGTGGCTCATAGTTTACTACAACACCAGTTGCAGGTACAGGTTTTGCGATGATCATGATGCGAGAGCAATGTTTCTTGTTTTGGAGTTCTTCTTCTGCTTCTTCTTTGATCAGGGGATAGGTTCCAGGTCGGCAGCCTGGGCTAGCAGGGTGGATGTCGTTTGAGCTTCTGTTTGTGTTTCATCCGTAGTCGGATGTGGGTCTTATGTATGATGTATTGATGTATTCTTGCGGCATTTGTATGCCTTGTATGTATTCCCTTCTATTATGTAATGTCGATGTAATGATATCCACCTTGCAAAAGCGTTTCAATATGCGGTTCTATCCTTGGTGGGACCTTCGAGTCTCTTTAGGATAGTATCGCATATTGGGCATGATAACGTGTGCTGAACTCGGAGGTGTCGTACGTTCGATACTAGATTGGTTGGATCGTGATAACGTTTGACTACATCAACCGCGTTAACCTAACGCTTCCGCTTTCGATCTACGAGAGTAGGTGGACTCACTCTCCCCCTCTCGTTGCTATGCATCTCCTAGATAGATCTTGCATGATCGTGGGAATTTTTTTGAAATTGCATGCTACGTTCCCCAACAATCACGAGTTATTAATATTACAAAAGAGGTGTGAATGTATGCCTAATTCCTTACACTAGGAGAGTATTAAATTCCTTCGTGCTAGATGGTGTAATTTGGGGTTCATCAAATGTCACCCGTATCAGGGTGATTGTAATAACAACTTTCAGGTGCATCAGAAAAGTGTGACAAGGGACTTGATAGCTCAAGACTGGGATTTGCTCCTCTAACGATGTAAAGATATTCTTAGGGACCTCTCGGTGTTATGGCATCCATCATCTTGTGGCCAGACACAACGTGATATGATCACGAGGATGCCGGAAAACGAAAACGAGAAAAGAAAAGAAAAGCGGTAACGAGGATAACTTGGTATAGTGATCAAGAGTTACTTCACGTGGATACCGGTAAATCCCGCCTTGGTTTTTGTAAAGTATCGCAAAGCAAAGGGAATAGCACACGGGAACAATAGGTTCACTCGATATTAATTTGTGTGGGTGCAGGGGGCAATATGGATGTCCACGGTTCAGCTATTGATCATTGATTGGAAGGAGTTCCAGGTCATGTCTACACTTTACTGAACCTGCGGGGTCACACACGTGAGGGCCATCAATTTTTTGAGTATTATAAGTGGTAGGAGCTTGTGGAATAATATTTCAAAAAGTTTTTGGATATATCGAAAAAGGTCTATATATAAGGAAAGTGATTCAGATAGGTTCCAAAATGTTTTGGATGAAATCCAAAAAAATTCGGGAGTACTAGGAACGTCCAAGAGGGCCCTGGAAGGTTTCAGAACCTTCTGAAAGGTTCGAGTGGTTTTCCCCTTGGTAGGTGAAAGGATCGGTATGGTCGATTAGAAGGGGGTTGAATAAGCGACTAACAATTTCTAACTTTGTCCCTAATTTTAGGCTCAATGATAAAAAAAAGGTTGTCTAAAAATGCAACTAGGTTGACAACCTATATGACAAACTCAACAAACAACAAGTGCAAGCAAAGTTAAGCACAAGATAAAAGCTTGCATAAAGTAAAGGTAAGATGTAACCGCAAGTGGAGACATTGAAGACGAGGATGTGAATGAAGACGAGGATGTGTTTTCTAAGTTCCCTCCTTTGGAGGACTCCGTCTCCGTTGGAGGGGTGTGGAGGCACAATGCTCCCAAAGTTTTTCAAGGACTCATCCTATTCTCCTCACGCCCTCGCACAATGCAAGGTGTTGTGCGGCAACTGGAACCATTACAAACAAGGTTGGGATAATCTCTATAACTTGATTGGAGACTCCCAACATCAGCACGGAGGTTCACCATAGTGGAATGTGGCTCCAGGGTGATCTCTTTCATCTAGGCTGCCCAAACACCCAAGAGTAACAAGATCCACAAGAAATATATGGGGGAATCAAATTTCCTCTGGTGGAAGTGTAGATCTAGGTCTCCTCCCTCAGTCACTAGCAAATCAACAAGTTTGGTTGGCTAGAGAAGGCAATTGGGCAAACTGGAGCTTAGGGCATTAATGAAGATGAGAGAGAGAAAGGCAAGAGGTAGGTGGGAGGAGGAAGAACCTCCTTAAATAGCTCTTTGAGAAATCCAACTGTTATGTGTAGAAATGCACAGGGCGGTACAACCGCCCCGAGAGTGATACAACCGCCCAAGTCCCAAAAGGCTACCTGCTTGGTAAGAATGATACAACCGCTCTGGCAGGTGTTGTTGTCGTGGCCTAAGCGGTACAACTGCCAGGGCTAGCATTTGTACCGGTTATTATTCGAATAACCGGAATAACCGTGGTGGCACGACCCTAGTACTGCTGCTAGACCCGAAGGGAGAATCCCCTAGGTGGTGGTTGGACCGATACAAGGGCCGGTAGCACCGCACAGGGGAGGCAGCGGTACAACCGCACTTGCGCTCGGTACAACTGCCTAGCAAGAAACAGTTGCTCCACTCCACAACGCGAGCGGTACAACCACTACGACCAACGGTACAACCGCTTGGGTGAAAACAGGTGAGAAGATTTTTGGATCTCTCCTCAAACAAATGGGAGGGTACATATGTGGGTGCAATATGAATTTGTGTACGTGATTTGGTTCCACCGGTACCTTCCAATGTGGACCCTCTCTTAATAATACAGATTTCCTATGACCAAAGAAATAACCGTGCTCTTTCCTTCTAGAGGGGTGCCTAACCGTCTTGTGCCATCTATGCATACCTGTGTAACTCAAGCACATGGTTAGTCCGCAAATTGCATTGTCATTAAGACCGGAAATGCCCTTTCAATCTTCCTCTTTTCGGCGATTGATGACAACACAATGATTTGCACAAACGGTCTATAAAATGTAGGCAGGCTCCCCTAGATGTAAGCACTATATAGAATTTGCTTTTGGAACGCAAAGTGCCCACAACTAGGATCAACGCTCCCCCTAGATATTATAAACTGACAATAGGTTGCAAGAGAGATAGATATACAATAAGCATGCATTTGCAACAACACCATGTAATGGAGCAACATATAAGGGCAACAATAAACATGAAATTAACACATGTCAAGGATAGATAATTAGGGATAGCATGTCTTACACCATGCAACATAAAAAAAAGGTCTCCAAATAAGTTCAAAAGCTAAAGCAAATAAGTTCAACTTAACAAGGAGATCACAGGCGGGCAATGATTACCAAGAAGATGAGCTTGTGACTCCCACCCATGTAAATCCTGAATATCCTAATAAGATCTATCCCCCCTTTGGCATCAAGACACCAAAAGGGAAAGAGCGATGCTAACATCCCAGACGATCAATACTCCTCGTCATTGGACTCCTCCTCTGATTCCGCGGGATCATCTATGGGGTCATCTTCCATCTCCTCGTCATCATCTCCATCACGGCCCTAGATGACAGGGTGCTCTTGCGCGCTTTGTCAGAGTCATTGTCATCAGTCCACTGGCTCTGGGTAGAAATCCACTTATCCTCTAGAGTGATGCTCCTCACTAACCCACTGGCCACATCAATATTTAGATGATTCACCATCTAAATCTGCCGACATTGAGCTAGCTTCTCATCACGATGAGCCACATATAACTTGTGTTGAATGTCAACTTGCAAGCAAAATGCCAACCTGGGTACAATTACAGACAACGAACCGAGCTAGCAGTGAGCTCTCCTACTTGTCTGATCCCCACTATTTGCCACTTCCACTTCAGTTCAACCTCTACCCAAGCAGAAGTGCACTCAAAACCCCACTTGGAGTGGATCTTGATGACTTGGCCAGATCCGTGGTGACCAAGACGAGATCGCATCGGAGACTGCACGGATGGGGGGGGGGTCGAGGTTGTACCTACGACGTCGGTGACGAGCACATGCATCGGTTCCTTCGTCGCCATTGGAGCCGGTGGGGTAGCTTCTGGAAACAAGGACATGGAGAGTGGTTTAGGAGGAGGCAACGACAACGAGAGGATGCTGAGATGAGGCGAATGGGTGGCCGCTATTTAAGCTTGGTGGGATGGGCTCCTCGCTATTGGAAGCATGTGTGCTACCGGGCTCATACCGTCATAAGATAGCCAAAGCTTCTTAGTGACAGACTGTGGGTCCGACATTAGGTTGGACCGAATTGTCTAGGCTCTTTTGGGTATCGCTATGTTCAACAAAATAATTATGTCCAATGCTATCAAAATATCTTCTAGTGCAAATGAAATCAGCTACGGTCAGAAGAATTTATGTCTAGTGTGAAAATCAGCTACGATCAAAAGAATTTATGTCTAGTGTGAAAAATCAGCTACAATCAGAAGAATTTATGTCTAGCGCGCGATATTTGTGGCACTACTGCCTTGGCTCCTGAATATTTTTCACTGAGACGGGGCTTTCAACACCCAGATGCCCCTACACCCTTTATGAACATTAAATTAAAAAATGAAAACAAAATAAAAAAAATCTGAAACTTTGAGACATCAAACATGATCAAACCTTCGATGATCTTGCAAAGTTTCAGTTAGAAATAACATTCGAGGAGTCCTCATCTAAAAAAACAAAAACATGCTTCAAAGTTTATGTGCACTTTTGAGCAGTGATTTTGTTTTTTGATGAGGGCTCCACGAATATTATTTGTTGCTGAAACTTTACAAGAACATCAAATCTTTGATCATCTTTGATCCCTGAAAGTTTTTTTTTTAATTTTTCTTTTGTGAATATACTGTTCATGAGGGTGTAGGGGCACCGGGAAGCTGTTACCACTTTCTCTTTTTCATTGCGCCATGGGTGCATCCCAAATATTCTAGTGTACATATTGCGAGACAAAACCAAAAGCATGTCGTAACAGCGTACATGAGAGCATACATATATGACAACAACACAACGTTCTGGCTTGAATCGCTGTTTGCAATGAAAGAAATCCGCTACTCGGCATTCATTCGAGAAGTGGACAATATCACTTGAAACTAAGCTGAGGACACAAGAGTGTATTTTACATAGATCGCACGTACTTAGCCATAAATAAATCAACTCATCAACTAATTAATGGAACCCTAGGCACGCCTCACAACTATCTGTAAGTGGAAAACAGCATCATCCCAAGATCACATCAAGGAGAGGCTTGGATGCAGAGTTGATCAGTTTTGTCACCGCCATTGTATCATCAGCGCTCCACGGACAGTCTGGCTGCCCGACCATCTCCCACTCCCAGAGTCCATTGTATCGCACATGGCCATCCCTGAGCAGAACAAGGCGTTGCAAAGATCTGCACATGCTCAAAGCATCCTTCACCAACAGTTTCTGGCGCGGTGTCGGCGCGAATCCAATGATGACCAGCTCCTTCATGTGCCGGTGCCGCCGCAGCTTCTTCCGTATGTTCAACCACCATATATCCTCTCCTGGTTCATCGTCGGAGTGAGCCACGTGGATGTGCAGGACCTCGAGCGACCGCGCGAAGAAGAGGAGGATGCGCGGCCACGAGACATCCCAATTCGAAGGCAGGTCGGCGACGAGGAGCCGCTTGAGGCCGCGGAACGGTGTGGCCAGGTGCATCGGCACGACCCATCTACTCGGCCCGGTGAACCGGAGGACGAGGTTGGTGGTGGCTGCTGGGGCTTTGCGGAGGAAGTCCAGGGGTTCGCCGTCTTCCCAGAATGTGAGGTTTAGGTGCGTGAGGCTAGGAACGGAGCCGAACCTGAGCATCATGGTTCTGCCAAGGCATGCCAGGCGGGCGAGCATTGGGAGGGCGTGCAGCGTGATCTCTGAAAATGCGCATTCCTCCACGAGGAGCTCCCTGATCGCTGAACCCGGCGCGTCGACCACAAGATGGTCAAGGTCCTCCGTGCAGCCGCAAGATTTGAGATGCAGCACCTCAAGCCGTGTGCAGTCGGTGAACAGCCTCTCGTACACGGCGACGGGCGTGGACGCGGCCACGTCTTGCAAGACGAGCGTGGTGAGCGCCTCGTAGGTGTGCAGCGGCGGGAGCGTGCAGTTGCCCAGAGTCAGGCTGCGGAGGCGTGACCTGCCGCCGTCGTCGAGGAGGTCGTGGGGGAAGCGGTGGGCTGGCGCGTTACCTTCATGATGGCAGGAGGACGCTGGCCTGGCGACGATCTCCAGATCGTCCACCCCCCACGCGCCGACGGCGGCGGCGACCAGGCGATCGATGCAGCCGCCGTCGTTCGCGGAGAAAAACTCGAGCCGGAGGGTCTTGGCGCGCCGGCGTGCGTCGCCGTCGCTACTACCGCCCGCTGCCACGAGGCTAGCGATGCTGTCGGTGAACGTCCTCGTGCTGCGGAGCTCCCAGTGCGCCATGAGACCGTCCAGGCTCCCCGTGTCACCCGGCAAGTTACGCTCGCGAAGGTCGATGGTCTGGTTGTACTCCGGCGGGAGTATGTCGCCCACCTTCAAGTCCAGCGCCGGCAGCTCGCGGGGGATATGCGCCCATCGCCGGGAGAGGACGGCGGTCGAGAGCGCAGTGCGGGTGTCCTCCAGCCTGCTCACTATGAGGCGGAGCAGGTCGTCGGAGAGGGCGCTGAGGCGGTCCTCGCGGACGGTGCGGGGTCCTCGCACGAGACGACGCAGCTTCGCCATCGCCATGCGGCGGCGGCAGAACCGGTGGCTGGCGATTTGGGAGTACGAGATGGATGGATACCTTGGAGTACGGGATGTGGGTGGTGCATATATAGATCGGCAGGAGCAATTCGATACGGACGGGAACTGAGGTCGGCGAAGCCTTGCATTCGGATTTGACTTTTGTTTCAGAACCTGCAACCGGATTTGACTGACGATTCTTTACAACGGAGGCGCACCGCGGTCTACGGCCTATAGCAAAGACGGGCTTAGGCCGTCTAGAACACTGGCGTGTGACGGCCCATGTACTGCTCTTCTCTTAAAAATCAATTAACGGGCTATTAAAAGATTAGCGGCCCAAACTTCCCAGCTCAAGTTTCTTTTTTTTATCAGGAACACCTTGCATTCCAACTTACA
This sequence comes from Triticum aestivum, assembly GCF_018294505.1. Lineage (NCBI taxonomy): Eukaryota > Viridiplantae > Streptophyta > Magnoliopsida > Poales > Poaceae > Triticum > Triticum aestivum. The sequence goes on along the minus strand of NC_057796.1, from coordinate 216,947,645 downwards.
CTTCTAAAAAAAAAAAGGTGACAGCGTGCGTCGTATAGAACGAAACAGCGTCCAAGATTCAAATGTTTTGGAGAAGAACCTGGTTTCTCAAAACGAAACACAAAAGACAAAAACAGTGTACACATGTGGATCCCCTCCCGGGCTCTCTTCCCCTTGGCGATCCTTCCTTGGACGCCAGCGAGCCGGTGATCTCCAGCCGCTGCTCCAGCTGGGGGAGGGGGGGGGGGGGTCCCATTTCTCTCCCGTTTGGTCCTTAGGTTTACTGTCTCGTTTTCATGTAGTATCATCAGTGTGGTGAGGATGGTGCTATGTCAAATAATATGGCTTCGATCTCTCCTCACCACTGCGACGTTCTTCCCGGTTGCACAGTTGAGCCGATGGCCTCCTCTGCTCACCGCTCAGTTGCAGCGGTGGGCTTTAGGTTTGCTCCTGGTACAAGGTTGGTAGCCCGACGGCGACGAATTAGGCGTTCTTCCCCGGCAACAGTCGTGGGATTCGTTAGATCTGGATCTTGCTCGGCATGGTGAACTTTCTCGACCGACTCGCCACATCGTCAAGTGCATGTTTCTACATGTCTATTTTACGGTTCATAGAGCCTTCCAGGCTATGGCGCTGACCCGGATTTTGGTTTGTTGATGCTTCACCTCTTCCTTGGGTGTGCATCCCGGCGATGCTGGTGGACAATGGTGGTTTCAGATCTGGTAGTATGCAGGGACCTTGAGGGGACTTATTTGTGATATTTATTTTATCTAGGGTTCTTTTCAAAGTTTTCTAGACACGTGTCAGTCCTGGTCTTTCTAGGTATAACCACATGGTGTAAAAATGTTTTGATCTTGGATAATATAATGTGTGTGGTTCTCAAAAAAAAAGAAGACAAACAAGAGAACCTTTACTTTTCTGTATGTCTTTGGCCAACCGCTCACGGCCCAATGGAGATCGAGAGGGCGTGGCATCGCATGCAGGTGCCAAAGCACGCTACAACACTGAGATTACAAGACATCACAGCTAAGCGCGACTGCGTGAGGCATGTCTCCACTCACAAACAAAGGGGCCACGATTTAGAGATCAAAAGATAAGCGACAAGTGACACTCTATTGTTCTTAGCAAAACAACCACATAAAAACTAACTGCAGTTTTTACCAATATTTTTATGTTGGCCATAGGAACGGTAATTGGAATGACTGTTCATAAAGAAAATTATTTCAAGAAAGCAACGGTGTGTTTACAGTCAAGCACAAGTAAACATTGTAGAGCTAACTAGAGTGTATATATACTGTGCAAAGGGTACTAGTAAAGGCAATTCAAACGGGGTTGACACATTTCATCCGACCATGTCTATTTCTGTCCGGATAGAAACCACTGCTCAATCGCCAATGCAAATAGACCAGCCCAAATTTGGGATGGATTTGCGCCGCCCCAAGCACACCGCGGCGTCTGCGGTGTCCTCCCCTGTCCCGCCCACAAGTGACACATCGTCCCTGCTCCACCCTTTCCTCTCCCAACCAAGTTGCCGCGCTCCTCCTACAAAAATTTCATGGCTGGCGCATCCACCTGTTGCAACGTTGTTGACAAAATAGCTCAATTAGTTAGGTTTTTAGCAGCTATTACCGGGGGAATGTCTTTGTGCGATCTCATTTTTTTGGCAATGCTCTCCTGTTTGGATGCCTTCAGGTACAATTCAGATGCACTATAGAAACTAGATGAATGCCCATGCATTGCCACATATGAACAATACGACGACCATTGATAATTAAATTAGAAAGCAAACAAGGAACTACCATGACGTATTGCCTGTTCAAGAAGGTGCATACATATTGTTTGTCATAAGTTTTAGAATGATGGATGTAATTAACATGCAGGTGCCTTGTTGGATTTAAGAAGGTGATAGCTAATAGCTACTTATGTAGTGATGCGGAGCATCCTATGGTCATCCCCATGGACCTACCATCGTCTCATCAAGTGCCAAGAGGACCAATGGCACAAGCACGAGCTAGAGCTCTCGAGAACGAGGTGACATCTCTCCTTAGTGATATTCCATTTGACCCTCTCGAGACATGGCTACTACCTAAGTCTGAAATGTTATGCATGATCAGGTACCAAGAGAACCCTCTCGAAGATGGACATGAAGGCGGACAAGTCCCCAAGTTCATGGATGAGGAGAACCATCGGAAGGAGTCGGGAACAGCTCCCAGGGCCCGGACATCCGGCCAGGACCCCGGACATCCGGCCCCTAGAGGTGTCGCCAGCTGGAACGGCCCAGCAGCCAAGTCTATAGGGCCCGGACATCCAGCGTCCAGCCCGGACATCCGGACAAGCCCATCCAGAGAGCAGAAGGACAGGCCCGTTAGCCCGGACATCCGGCGCCCCTCACAGAACACCTCCGAAGCCGGGTCCCGCCAGCCCGGACATCCGGCCCCTAGCCCGGACATTCGGCTCCTCGTGAGCCGCCGGACATCCGGCCCCTAGCCCAGACATCTGGCGCCTGTCTGCGCACAGTGAACGGACCAAGGGCCCATGTACCCCTCCAACTCGTCCCACTTTGTACTACGACTATATATAGAGTCCTACCCCCTCCTAGCTAGGGTTAGCAAAATAGAAGCTCATTTGAGATAGAGCCTTGCTCTCCACTTGATACCTTCTCCATCAGAGTTCACGACCTCTACGGAGAAGATCCCCCAAGTGGATTCAAGACCCCTCACGGGAAGACCCCTCAAGACCTCCTCACGGAGAATAACTTGCTACTTGTATTGTCCTTTGTTGATCGGGGATCGTGTATCTCTTTGTGTTTCGAGGATCTAGCACATGTGTAATCGAATCTTGTTGGTTTGAGTGATTTCTCTCGTGTTTCCCCTCATGTTTTCCCCTCGTGTTATTCGTAGGATCCGCTCCAATCGTGAAAGATCGGCCCTAGGGTTTCCACCCTACATCATATTGGTATCATGAGCCGTGGTTGATCACGAATTTGGAGCCCCTACCCTTGTTTTGTTGATTTTGTCCCAATTTTGAAAATCCCACAAAAATAGCCCTCCCAATTTTTTTGTGATTTGTTGGTGTGATGAAGTTTTGTTGGATTTGATCCATGGATTTCGTGTGTAGCAGGTAGATCTAGCTTCCCCTAAATTTTCTCCCAAATCCATCCACGAAATCTCTCAAATTTTGCCCCGAAATTTTCCTTCCCATCGAGATCCACTGAGTTCGTCCACGGAGCTAGAGCCCGGACATCCGGCCCGTGACCCCCATACATTCGGCCTGCAAGCCCGGACATCCGGCCCCTACGCAGCATCACTTCCTCCACCGCTCCGTTTCCCGCCTAACTTTCGCCAATTTTGACTGGGCAAACCACCATTACTTCCGCATACCACCACCGCTTTCCGCAACCACCACCGCTTACCCGCTACCAACTCCGACAAATTTTGAGACGTTTTTGTTTTGAGAATTTGAGTTGCGGTTTCCGTTTCCTAACGCGTTTCGGCAACTTAGGGACGGTTCGACATCAACATCACCGCCGCTCATCTTCACCACGGACTCGTCATCGACAACAACCGCTTAACAATTTTGACACCTTCAACCGTAAGCAAGGACGGTAACCTCGACGACATCTTTGTATACTCCTTGCCATTGCATTGATAACCACATAGACCATTTTGCGTACCTTTCGGGACTAGCCTTTGAGTATTGCCGACAACGTTACTTGTGCACATTAGTGATCATCATATTGTTGCATATATCATATCATCTTGGTATCCATATTTTGATATCATCTCTTGTGTCACAAGGCTGTCATCGATATACACAATTGCTATCTTGGTTCCTGAAGTTTTGCATACGAGGCCAAAGAAAGAGCTCAAAAGAGAAAGAGCCAAACAAGCATTTAAGCAAAAGGAAAAGATAAGCAAAGAGCTTTTAAGCAAGAACCATAGCATCATACTACATTAAGATTGTCATACTAGATCATCTTGGATCATACCATGGAAAACCATACATATAGCATACTTGGGATAGAAGTTGTTGCATTTTTGCTTAGTAAGTTGTGCACAAGTCTCGTATCCGCCTATTGTGCAATCGTGCTAGCGTCTCTCTAGAGTTGTGCAACAAGAGCATTTTCGTGGATTCCACATTTTGGCTCATTCCTTGGTTGCACGACCCCATTTATCTATCCGTGTGTGTGTTTCCGTGTACCACTATTTGCTATTGGTCTACTTGTTGCATTTGCAAATTTGCGAATCTTTTTTAACATTATTGAGTCTCACTAACGATTGAATAAATTTTGTGCCACCATCCTAACCGAGCTCCACCATAAGCTTTCTTTGTGTAGGTGTGAGAGAAGATACGGTACCAATTGTGCTATTTCCTTATTACATCATTGAGTGATCTTTGATCCACCCTCAACATCGGTCAAGGTACATTTGGTTAGTTCTCTCTTTCGCACACTCACACATTTACTCGAAATGATGGATAGGCCAAGTTCTTCTACCAACCCACTATTCATCAAGCAAGACGACGACTCGACCTCCTACGTCACCAAGAGCCACCTCTTCGATGCACAGCTTTGCATCAAGAACAACAAGCTTTGGGCGACCGCATCGACAACCTCTCCACCGACTTACGACAATCCGAGTAATGTACAAGAGACTACTTCGACACATCCATGGCCGCTCTCAAGGAGGATATTCGAGCCATGATGGTCAACCGCTCTTCTACCTCGTCGTCCTACTCAAGACGGAGCCGCTCGAGTTGACACTCCGACGACACCATCTCCGGCTCAAGTACACCTACATCGAACACTCTTCGACGAGCCGTGCGCCAAGACCGTCAAGCAAACCGCAATCCTCTACACGACAATCGTACACAAGAGCAACTTGACGAGCAAGCACATCGGCACCGCCAAAATCAAGCTACCTTTGCGCAAGCACAAGAACGACAACGTCTATGCCAACAAGAGGAAGAGCGAGCGCGCCTACACCAAGACAAACAAGATGCCGAGGCACAACGTCAAGAACAACAACGGCGAGAAGCTCAAGAACTTGAGGCGCAACGTGCCCTCCACGACACAAGTCGCGCCGTCGCCGCACGCAACCGCCATACGTGCGAGCAAGAAGAAGCACTTTGCGATGAAGTTCAAGAGAGGATTTATCAAGCACGCTTGCACCGACAAGTTCCTTAAGCTCCTACACAAGCTAGACAAGCTCCTCCACAAGCTCGACAAGAACCACAAGTTCGCCAAGAGCAACATGACAATGACAATCCTCCACGCCAAGAGCAAATTGAGGGAGACAATCTTCCGCGTCAAGGACGTCATCACCCTCGACCCCAACACAATGAAGAACAACGCTACGGCAAACTCAAGTTCACCATGCCCAAGTTCACTGGAAGAAATGATCCCGAAGAGTACCTTTCATGGGCATTGAAGGTCGACAAGATCTTTCGCTTGCACAACTACGAAGAAGATAAGAAGATCACCATGGCATCCCTTGAGTTCCAAGACTATGTCCTCATTTGGTGGGAGCAAGTCATTGAGCGTCGTGAGACAAGAGGTGAACCGCCCATCACAACTTGGGCGCAAATGAAGGATGTCATGAGAGCATGCTTTGTGCCAACCTACTACAACCACGACCTCTTCAAGCGACTACAACTCCTCAAGAAAGGAACAAAGACCGTTGAAGAGTACTAAAAGGAAATGAAGATTGCCATGATTCAAGAAAATGTCACGGAAGATGATGAGCGAACTATGGCACATTTCTTGAATGGCCTCAACCATCCTATCAAGAAAATTGCCGACTTCCAACCTTAATCAAACCTCATCGAGCTAGTGCATCAAGCCACCAAGGCGGAACGACAAGTGCAAGATGACTTCAAGTATGCCAAGTTCTCTTCCAAGACATACGACTCCTCCAACCAAGCTTCAACGACTCAACCACCGTCTACCTCAACCAAACATTCTACAAGCAACGGCGACAAGTCAAGTTAAAAGAAAACTTTGACATCTTGAAGTCGTCCTCCTACTACAAGAAACTTCAAGCCGAGAGCTTCATCATCTACAACTCCACCGGATGAGACCGTCAAGACAAGTTCCATCAAGTGTTTCACATGCGGCGACCGAGGCCACAAGTCTTTCGAGTGTACCAATAAGAGCACCATGATCCTCAACGACGAGGTACCTATGACTCCATGAGTGAAGGCGAAATGGAAGCCCTTGAGCATGTGGCTATGCACCAACGAGCGAATGAAGATGATCAAGTCTTTTGTGACGAAGATTCGAGCCCCGCTCTCATTGTTTCCAAGGTCTTGACTCTTCAACATCAACAAGACGAAGACTATAGATGCCATATCTTCCACACCAAGGCGGGCATCAACGGAAGGTCCGTGAAGGTCATCATCGACAGAGGAAGTTGCCATAACTTGGCAAGTGAAGAATTATGCTCCAAGCTCCAATTGGTCAAGATGAAGCACCCTCATCCATACAAGATCCAATGGTTAAGAGACTCCGGCACTATTCAAGCGGAGCACATGGTGCAAGTTTCCTTCAAGATCGGAGCATATGAAGACACTTTAGAGTGTGATGTTGTTCCTATGTCCGTTTGCCACCTCCTTCTTGGACGACCATGGTAATTTGACCGAGGCGTCATCCACAACGGGCGAACCAATCATTATAGTTTCAAGAACAAAAATTAACACCCCTCACAATCTACGTTTAGTGTTATCTTCTCTATTGCAGGAATTCCAAGATGTATTCCCTGACGAGCTACCTCCGGGTCTACCTCCTCTTCGAGGCATTGAACACCGCATCGACCTCATCCCCGGAGCACCTCTTCCTAACAAGGCTCCCTACCGCCTCAACCCCAAGGAAACCAAGGAGATCCAACGGCAAGTACAACAACTCATCGACAACGGCCATGTATGAGAAATTTTGAGCCCTTGTGTCGTCCTGGTAATCCTTGTTCCCAAGAAAGATGGTACATATCGCATGTGTTCTGATTGTTTTCCTATCAATGCTATCACCGTTCATTATCGTTACCCAATTCCACGCCTAGATGATATGCTAGATGAGCTTAGCGGAGCCATCATTTTCTCTAAGATTGATCTTAAGAGTGGCTATTACCAAATTCGCATCCAGGAGGGTGACAAATGGAAAACCGCTTTCAAAACCAAGTTTGGCTTGTACGAATGGTTGGTCATGCCTATGGGCTTATCCGAAGCATCCGTCACCTTTATGCGCATGATGCATTTTTGTTCTCCGCCCATACATTGGCGTATTTGTTGTGGTCTACTTTGACGATATTCTTGTGTTTAGCAAATCTCTTAAAGATCATGTCACCCATCTTAGAACCGTGTTGCAAACCCTTAGGAAAGAGCGCCTTTATGCTAATATGGGCAAATGCCTTTTTGGTGTTGATAAGCTTGTTTTCTTGGGTTTCGTTGTGTCTTCTAAGGGTGTTCATGTAGATGAATCTAAAATCAATGCTATTAAAACTTGGCCCCAACCAACAAATTTGCAATAAGTGCGAAGTTTTCTTGGTTTAGCCGATTTCTATCGTAGATTTGTGAAGGATTTTAGCACCATCGCTTTACCTTTGCATGCCTTGAGTAAGAAAATGCACCCTTTGTTTGGGGACCATCCCAAGATACCGCATTCAATGAGCTTAAAAATTTGCTTACACATGATCCTTTGCTTGCTTTACCCAACTTTGATAAACCTTTCGAGATCCATTATGATCCTAGCGGTTATGGCATAGGATGTGTGTTAATGCAAGAGAAGCGCCCCATAGCTTACTTTAGTGAGAAACTTCCCGGAGCGCAACTCAATTACCCCATATATGACAAAGAGTTATATGCTTTAGTGAGAGTCTTGCATGTTTGGGAGCATTATCTCCGTCCCCATGAGTTCATTCTTCACACCAACCATGAAACACTTAAGTATCTTAAGGGTCAAACTAAGTTGAACAAGCGTCATTCTAAGTGGAGTGAATTCATTGAGACTTTTCCTTATGTCATCAAGTACATCAAAGGTAAGGAAAATGTTGTGGCGGATGCGCTTTCCCATAGATGCATGCTTGTTACCCAACTTGAATTGAATGTTATTGGCTTTGAGCACATAAAATACTTATATGCGCATGATCCTACTTTTGCTATCCCTTATGCCAAATGTTTGACGCATACGTCTTGGGAACACTATTACATCAAGGACGATTATCTTATGAGAGCTAACAAACTATGTATTCCCGAGTCTTCTCTTCATTTGTTACTTTTGCAAGAAGCTCATGGAGGAGGACTTATGGGACACTTTGAACGCGACAAGACATTTGCTACGCTCTCAAAGAACTACTTTTGGCCCAAGATGTTCCGCGATGTCTCACGCTACACCAACCGATGCTCTACATGTCGCAAAGCTAAGTCTAAAGCTCAATCCCATGGTCTCTATATGCCACTCCCTATTCCGTATCACCCATGGGAAGATATTAGTATGGACTTTGTGCTTGGTTTGCCTCGAACTTGAAATGGCAAAGATTCCGTTTGTTGTAGTGGACCGATTGTCTAAAATGGCACATTTCATACCATGCAACAAGATAGACGATGCTTCACATGTTGCAAATCTTTTTTGTAGGGAAATCTTGCGCCTACATGGAGTGCCAAAGACGATTGTCTCGGACTGCAATGTTAAGCTCTTGAGCTACTTTTGGAAGACCTTATGCGCCAAGCTTGGAATCAAGCTTTTGTTCTCTTCGGCATACCATCCACAAACCGACGGCCAAACGGAGGTCACGAACCAGACACTATCTACTCTACTACGTGTGTTGATCAAGAAGAACATCATGGAGTGGGAAGAGTGTTTACCAATCGCCGAGTACGCCTACAACCGCGCAAGACACTCTACTACCGGCAAGTCCCCCTTCGAGGTCGTCTACGACTTCAACCCGTTGTCCCCATTGGACATTCTTCCTCTACCACTACAAGAGCACATCAACATGGACGCGAGTGCACGAGTGACCTACCTCAAGAAGATGCATGAAGATACAAGGCACACCATCGAGCGCCAAGTACAATGACTCACGACCAAGCTCAACATCAACAAGCAACCCATGGTATTCGACATTGGAGATCTTGTGTGGCTACACCTTTGCAAGGACCGCTTCCCCAACGAACACAAGTCCAAACTTCCACCACGAGCCGATGCACCCTTCAAAGTGCTTGAACGCTACAACAACAACGCCTACAAGATCGACATCCCACGTGACAAGTACTCTGTGAGCGACATATTCAACATCAAAGATCTCTCTCCCTACCATGGTGATGAGGATTTTGATCCGAGGTCGGATCTTTCCCAAGGGGGGGGGAATGATGCAGAGCATCCTATGGTCATCCCCATGGACCTACCATCGTCTCATCAAGTGCCAAGAGGACCAATGACACGAGCACGAGCTAGAGCTCTCGAGAACGAGGTGACATCTCTCTTTAGTGATATTCCATTTGACCCTCTCGAGACATGGCTACTACCTAAGTCCGAAATGTTGTGCATGATCAGGTACCAAGAGGACCCTCTCGAAGATGGACATGAAGGCAGACAAGTCCCCAAGTTCATGGATGAGGAGAACCATCGGAAGGAGTCGGGAACAGCTCCCAGGGCCCGGACATCCGGCCAGGACCCTGCACATCCGGCCGCTGGAGGTGTCGCCAGCCGCAACAGCCCAGCAGCCAAGTCTACAGGCCCCGGACATCCGGCGTCCCGCCCGGACATCCGGACAAGCCCATCCAGAGAGCAGAAGGACAGGCCCGTCAACCCGGACATCCGGCCCCAGCCCCAGACGTCCGGCTCATCACGAAGGCCCAGACATCCGGCGCCCCTCACAGAACACCTCCGAAGCCGAGCCCCGCCAGCTAGGACATCCGGCCCGAGACCCGGACATCCGGCTCCTCGCGAGCCGTCGGACATCCGGCCCCTAGCCCGGACATCTGGCGCCTGTCTGCGCACAGTGAACAGGCCAAGGGCCCATGTACCCCTCCAACTCGTCCCACTTTGTACTACGACTATATATAGACTCCTACCCCCTCCTAGCTAGGGCTAGCAAAGTAGTAGCTCATTTGAGATAGAGCCTTGCTCTCCACTTGATACCTTCTCCATCGGAGTTCACGGCCTCTACGAAGAAGATCCCCCAAGTGGATTCAAGACCCCTTACGGGAAGACCCCTCAAGACCTCCTCATGGAGAAGAACTTGCTACTTGTATCGTCATTTGTTGATCGTGGATCGTGTATCTCTTTGTGTTTCGAGGATCTAGCACATGTGTAATCGAATCTTGTTGGTTTGAGTGATTTCTCTTGTGTTTCCCCTCGTGTTTTCCCCTCGTGTTCTTCGTAGGATCCGCTCCAATCGTGAAAGATCGTGGCCGAAAAAAACGTCTTATATTATGAGATGGAGGAAGTAAGATCTAGTATGCACTGAAAAGGAAAATAAGTTGGTTTACAATAGATAACGTATGTAGGAGGTACAAATGGAAGTTGATCGGTATCTCCTAAGCGGAGCTCCTATATAGCGCGTAGGTCACTGCGAAGCGACGTAGCACATACCCCCCTCGCGCGCTGTTGTTTCAATGGGCCAGCCCATTTCGGGGTTTCACCCCCAACCGGTTTTGGAAAGGTTCTAGGACCTTCCCCGAACCGGATTTTTCTGGTTTTCTTTTGTATTTTCTTTCTTTTCCTTTTTCATTTTTTGTTCCTTTTTCTATTTTCCTATTTTTACTATTCTTGTTTTTTCTGCGAAAATCTTTTAATGTTCTGTTTTTCTTTTTTCTCCTATGATATTTCTTTTTTTCGGCCATGTTTCAAATTTGCGAACATTTTTTTGTCAAATTATGAACATTTTTCGAAAGTGGAACATTTTTTAAATTGCCGAACATTTTTTTGAATTGATGAACAAGTTTTCGAAATTCATGATCATTTTTGGAAAAAGTGAACATCTTTTCAAAATCAAGAACATTTCTTGAAATCATGAACATTTTTTTTTAAATCCTAAACATTTTTTAAATTTGTGAACATTTTTCATATTCACGAACAATCCTAGAAATTGTGAACATTTTTTGGAATTTTCTGAATTTGGTGAACATTTTTAAAAATTTGGGAACATTTTTTAAAAATTCTCGAACATTTTTTAATATTGTGAACATATTCGTAGAAATTCATGAACATTTTGAAATTGTAAAAAAGCTGAATGGCCAAGCATTATTTTTGAAATTACGAATATTTTTTGAATCTATGAGCATTTATCATTTCCTGAACAATCTTTGAACTCACAAACAATTCAACAATTTTGCAACTTTTTTTGAAATGCCATATTATTAAAAAAATTAAAAAAAGCAGAAAACAGAAAAAGAAACACAAGTGTATAGCCATTCCTACCACGGAGTTGCTCGCGGCTAATACCACGGCGAAGACGTCCCCAGGCCCATGTAGGATTTGAATTGGTGATTTGTTAATATTACATTTTAAAAGAAATTTCACAAAAAATGCGTGAAATTATTCATTTCCAAATATATGGGCCGATGGTTTGGCCCAAACCGAAAGGAGCCCAGGCTGAAAGGAGCACGTTGCCATGTCGCGGTCAGGGACCGATCCACCTATTGCTAAACGAAATCATTTATTAAAGAGTACTACTTCCAAAGATTACGCCCACCTCCCCAAATTACGACAAGTGCATGTACGTCACTTTGTCGCAACCTGTGAGTTTTCTTTTTTTTCGTAAATTCTTTTATTCAAAATGTTTTATCTCTTAAGCCGTGCGTTCAAATCTTGAACCTTTTTCATCGTTAGATTTCTCGCGTCGAGATCTTCAAAACTAGATCCCTAGGTTTTGAGAAACTCTTTTTTGATAAAAAAAACCGAACGAAAAAACCAAACCGGAAGCACGTTTTTTCCCTTTCCGAAAGCCGTTTCCGAGAGGCACGGCCGTGCCTCTCGCGACCAAATCCGTGCCTCTCGTGAAAGTAAAACTGTGTCTCTCACAGAAGGAAAAAAGAAAAAGAAAAAACACGTTTTCCCCCATTTCTGAGAGGCACGGCCGCGCCTCCCGCGGAAGTAAAACTGTGCCTCTCGAGGAAGGAAAAAAAAGAGAAAACACGTTTTTTTGTCGTTTCGGAGTGGCCTCCCGCGGAAGCAAAACCGTGACTCTCACTGAAGGAAAAAAAGAAAAACATATTTTTTTTGTTTCTGGGAGGCATGCCCATGCCTCTCGCGGAAGCAAAAGCGTGCCTCTCACGGAAGCAAAAGCGTGCCTCTCACGGAAGGAAAAAAAGATAAAAGACATTTTTTCGCGCAAATGTTGAAAAGGTAAGAAAGACCGGTGGGAAACTGAAAAAACCTGAGAAAAACCATCTAAAAGCCAAAAATGTGTAAGAAAAAATAAAATAAAAATAAAATCCGAAGGGAGCATCCAGAGCGCGACACGTGACGGCGGCTGAGAGCGCACGAAGTGACGCGCTCTGAGCCCACCTCAAGTGACACTTTGGGGCGCTCACTTTATTCCCGAGGTGAAAACAACATCTGAAATACCGAACATTGTTCCGAAGGAGCGCTCACTTTTGAATAGACAGATTTACGAAAAAAAGAAAAAACTCTCATGTTGCGATAAGTGGCGCATACCTAGGGTGATGGGAGTAACCACTGCAAGGTGTGCTCTTTAATTAGTGATTTCAAAGAGATTGAATTGGAGAGCTTAGGGCACCGTGGGCACGCAAAAAAAAAGGGCTTCGATTCAAACACCGCTCAAGCACTTGGTCAACGCCAAATATTTGGCTTGGCAGGCGGAAAACCCTATAAGCCGCTCACTGCGTCATAATGTCGAGGCTTCACACTGGGTTGCGCGTGAACGGCACACTGGGCGGGCCCAATTGCTAGCGAAGCATATTTTTTTTCCTGTACAATATTTTTACGGTTTTGTGAACATTTTTGAAGGTTCCTGAACTGGGTTTTATCTTGTTGGTTTCTACTCCTGGGGTTTTTCGTTTTTTTTCCCTTTTTTCGTTTTCTTTCTTTTTTTGTTTTTCCTGTTTCTTTTATTTTGTTTCTGTTTCATCTTTTTTGTTTTTTTGCAATTTCCAAGAATTCTTAAAAAGTTCAGACTTTCATATTTTGTTCAAAATTTCAAATTTTATTCACTTTCCAAAAAAAATTGGATTCAAAAATTTATTTCACGTTTTTGAAAAAATGTTCGGTATTTCAATATTTTGTTCATGTTTCTCAAATTTTGTTTAGTTTTTTCAAAAATTGTTCACATTTTCCAAAAATGTTTGGAAATTTTAATTTGTTCATGTTTTCCAAAAACTGCTCACGTTTTTTTTTTTGCAGAATTTAGGAATTATGTTCACATTTCGAAAATTGTTAAAGTATTTCAATATCTTGTTGATGTTTTTCAAAAATTGTTCATTTTTACAAAAAAGGTGGTATTTGAAATTTGTTCACGCTTTAAAAAAATTGCACACACTTCATCTATAGAATTTCAGAAGTTTGTTCACGTCTTTTTTTAGAAAAAATCACTTTTAGAAAAATGTTCGATATTTCTATATGTTGTTCATATTTTTCAAAAATTGTTCACTTTTTCAAGGAAATTTAGCAATTTTTAAAATTGTTCATGTTTTTGTACATAAATGAAAATTTTGTCCATATTTGCAAAAAATATTCCACTATTAAAAAACGTATGGAATTTCAAAACTTTGTGTATGTTTTAAAAAATTGGCTACAAACTCGATTGTTCACATTTTCTCTAATTTCTTGCGGTTGTCAAAAAAGTTCTTAGTTTTAAAAAAGTATGAATTGTTTTGGAAAATATTTGGTTATGCCATTGTAATTATTTCTTAAAAGTTCACGGTGTGTATTAGTCACTAACATGCATCATTTGGGGGCGGCTAGCACTCGTTATATAACGAGGGGTTCTGAGACTGCACGCTTTTTTTGCCGATTTTTTACCGGTCGTTACACTACCTTATTGGCTGGTCCCTTGGCAGACTGGGGCTCCCAACCAAACAGGCTCTAAAGAGAAAACTGCCGGATGGTGCGGCGAAGTAGCGGCTGCGGCGGTGCGAGGCGGCGGTGGTTGCGGCGCGGCTCGGGGTTCGGGACGAGGAGAGGAGGGGGCGGCGGCATATAAAGGGGGAGGAGGGTCCGACTTGGGGAAGGAGGCAAGCCACGGCGGTGGGGGCATCTCGGACTCCGGCTCGGGCAAGCGGGCGAGCGGGGGAAGGCGGTGGCCCGCAATGGGCCGGCTGGGCTTCGGCCCAGTTCGGTCCGTGAGGTTTTTAGAAAAAAAAGATTTCGCCGAAGAAAAATCCTAAATAAATATTTAAAAAATCTATAAATGCCAAAAATAATTTTTACCATCTAAACAAAATATTTAGAACAAAGTGAACATTTTCTTGGCCTAGAAATGCAATTTTGAAAAATGCATTTTTTTTTCTAATTCAAATAAAATAGCAATAAAATCCAAATGAAATTATTATTTGATTTTAATATTTTTCCTCCAATATTTCTTTTATTTTGGAGAAGTCATATTATCTCCTCTCATATATTTTGATATTGAAATATTTTCGGAGAGAAAATAATTAAAACCAAATGATCCTCTTTTCAATATTTGAGAAAAATTCAAATATGAAAATAGATGAAATCCCCAACTCTCTCCGTGGGTCCTTGAGTTGCTTAGAATTTCTAGGATCAAAACCAAAATGCAAATAAAATATGATATGCATATGATGTCCTATGTATAACATTCCAAATTGAAAATTTGGGATGTTACATGGCCATTAAATAATTCATGGAATATCGAAATGACGTCACCCTTTATGATATGCCAACATTTCTTTTAGAATTCATTCGGGAATCCATCTGGACCAGGTGCCTTATTATGTTTCATTTGTGCCGCTGCTTCGAACACCTCTTTTTCTGTGAAGGGGGCCAACAAATCTCTTTTTTGTCTGACCTGAGCTAGGGAATGTCCCCGACTGCAAGCTCGTCAAGGGACACGAAACTGTCCGCAAGTGGCCCAAAAATTTGTTTATAGTAATTTGAGATGTACACCTTGAGATTTTCGTGTGTCCCACCACTGTACCTTCATCCTGTTCGAGTTGGATGATTTTCTTTTTCCTATGTCTGCCATTCGCAATCATATGGAAAAACTGCGTATTGTCATTCCCTTGGACGACTCTCAGAACCTTAGCCCTCATTGCCCATTTCATTTCTTCTTCTCTAAGAAGAACATGAAGTTTATGCTCAACCTCAGTTTTGGCAGCCTGTTCGGTCGCGCATAACACATTAGCTTCTGCTTTCGGATCTAACGCTTCGATCATACGGATAAGTCTATCTTTTTCTTGTTTATATATCCTACTTTCATTTCTGGCCCATGTTGGGAATATGCCCTAGAGGCAATAATAAAGTGGTTATTATTATATTTCCTTAATCATGATAGAGGCTTATTATTGATGCTATAATTGTATTGATCAAAAACTTAAATACATGTGTGAATACATAAACAAATAACAAGTACCTAGTAAGCCTCTACAAGACTAGCTCGTTGATCAACAGATGGTTAAGGTTTCCTGACCATAGACATGAGTTGTCGTTTGATAACGGGATCACATCATTAGGAGAATGATGTGATGGACAAGACCCATCCGTTAGCATAGCATTCAGTTTATTGCTACTGCTTTCTTAATGTCAAATACATGTTCCTTCGACCATGAAATCATGCAACTCTCGGATACCGGAGGAATATCTTGTGTGCTATCAAACATCACTTCATAACTAGGTGATCATAAAGGTGCTCTACAGGTATCTCCGAAGGTGTCTGTTGAGTTGGCGTGAATCGAGATTGGGATTTGTCACTCCGTATGACGGAGAGGTATCTCTGGGCCCTCTCGGTAATACAACATCACAAGAAGCTTGCAAGCAAAGTGACTAAGGAGTTAGTTAAAAGATGATGTATTACGGAATGAGTAAAGAGACTTGCCGGTAACGGGATTGAACTAGGTATAGAGATACCAACGATCGAATCTCAGGCAAGTAACATACCAACGGACAAAGGGAACTACGTATGTTGTCATAAAGGTTTGACCGATAAAGGGAACTACGTATGTTTTCATAAAGGAGCCAATATGGACATCCAGGTCCCGCTATTGGTTATTGACCGGAGAAGCGTCTTGGTCATGTCTATGTGACGCCCCCGATTCAATCGTACACTAATCATACACGCAAATGTCTACGATCAAGATCAGGGACTCATGGGAAGATATCACAACACAACTCTAGACACAAATTAAAATAATACAAGCTTTATATTACAAGTCAGCAGAAGCAACATTATCTGAGTACAGACATGAGTTAAACAAGTTTGCCTTAAGAATAGCACAAAAGCAACATCGATCGAAAAGGCAAGGCCTCCTTCCTGGGAGCCTCCTAACTACTCATGGTTGTCGGCGGCCTCCACGTAGTAGTAGGCACCCTCGGTGTAGTAGTAGTCATCGTCGAAGGTGGCGTTTGGCTTCTGGACTCCACCAACTGGTTGCAGCATCCGAAAAGAATGGAAAGAGGTGGAAGAAAGGGGAGCAAAGCAACCGTGAGTACTCATCCAAAGTACTCGCAAGCAAGGATCTACACTACATATGCATCGGTATCAATGAAATGGGTAGTATCTGTGGACTGAACTACAGAATGCCGGAAGAGAAAGGGAAAGCCTAGCCTATTAAAGACTAGCATCTTCAAGCAGCTCCAAGCATCTTGCAGCATCAGAAGAGATAAGAGTGGCATATTATAATATTAGTAAGTATGTTGTAACACGCCCAGAGATCACTTCCTCGACTCCCTGCGAGAAAGCAATCCCGGAGCCATCATATCCATTACATGCCTCAACATCCAGTATCCAGTTTTAGTTGTATCGATCGGGATACAACTCCGAGCGTCCGTTGCCGTGGAGACGGCTATTCGAATAGATAATACTTCCCTGAAGGGGTGCACCAACTTACCCAACACGCTCGATCAACTCTGGCCGGACACACCTTCAGGTCATGACCGCCCTCGGCTGATCAACACACCGCAGTCCTACCTAGGCTCATCAGAGAGGCCAGCATGCCGGTCTACATCCTAAGCGCGCAGGGGTCTTGGGCCCATCGCCCTTTGCACTCCTACATGTTGCGAACGCGGCCGGCGAGCAGACCTAGCTACCTCCTTAAATAAGGCAGGTGCTTACGCAGTCCAACCCGGCGTGCGCCGCTCCATCGCTGACGTCCGTTGAGCTTTCGACTGATACATACGACGCAGAGTGCCCATAATTATTCCTGCGTGGTGGTTAGTGCGAAAAAGGCCAGAGGCCTACTCGGATCAAATATCCAAATCGTTAGTGTCTTGGTAGTGCGGTAACGATCAATGATCCATGATATATGGTCCCGTCGCCCCGTTTCACGGACTTGCGGCAAGGGCTAAGAATGCCCGGCCTCACCGCGTGGAAAACTTGCGGGTATCCTCCAGATCAACCCGACTTCACATCACTCGCGGGTATCCCTCGGGGCCGACCCGATGTCATCATGGTTCTGTGGTAGGTCAAAGTAACCGTGTGTCCAAAACAGCAAGGGGGAAACCCGAGGAATCACCCTCAATGGATTCCCACTCGATGTAACCGTAAAGGTGGACTTTGGAGGAATCACCCTCGATGCTCCACACTTGAGGGGTTGCACGACAGAGTCGTTATCCAGAGTGGTGAAGGAGGAATCACCTTCAATGGCCACGACCGAATAGCTACACTACAAGGTTAGCATCAGAAGTGCTCACTAGGTATCACCCTCGGCACTCGATAATAACTCTGTAGAGTCGTATAACTAAGGGGGGGCGATGTGTGGTGTCGGGGCCTGGACATCGATCATGTTGATCGAGTCATCGAACATAAAGCGGGGCAACTGGGACAAGGTGGGGGTCACTGATGGATCTCTAACCACCCTATACTAAGCAGTTTAAAATAAGAAGGTAAGGTATGAAAGCAGGTAACAAAAATAGGCTATGCATCAGAGTAGGATCATACAAAAAGTAGTAGCAGTTCTAATGCAAGCATAAGAGAGAAGGGAATGGGCGATATCAGAATGATCAATGGGGGGTTTGCTTGCCTAGTTGCTCTGGCGAGAATGAGGGGTCGTCGTCGATGTAGTCGATCACAGGGGTATCGGCAGTGGTGTCAGTCTCGGTGTCTACCCGAGAGAAGAGGGGGAAGAAACAATAAATATAAAGCAAACATAGCATCACAAAGCATAACATGGCAATACGCGTTGCTAGGGGTGGCCTAACGCAGTGCTACACACTATAGATGAAGGGGGGAAACATCCAGGAATGTTTTCCCGGTGTCTGGCATTTTCCGGATAGATGAAAGAGGGGGGCGGTTGCTAGGGATGCGTGGCAGATGAACGGACCACGTAATCGGATTCGTCTCATCTTTCTGAGCAACTTTGATGTACAAAGTGTTTTCATCCGAGTTATAGATTATTTTAAAAGATTTTTCAAAGTATTAATAATATTCTAGAATTGCTATTATTTAACTTAAATAAAAAGAACAGAAATATGACGCCAGCCTGACGTCATCACGACGTTAGCAGTCAACCCAGCCAGTCTAGGTCAAACCTGACAGCTGGGCCTCACGTGTCATTGACAGTGAGGCTAACAGAGTTTTAAAGTTAAACTAATTATCTATTTAACTAACAGGGGCCCACAGTCAGTGTTTACTTAGCTTAACTAATCATATTAATTAATTTAAAACCGTTTTGATTAGCTTAAGGGGGTGGACTCCTCATGTCAGCGACTGGGCGCTGCCCAGTCAGCGCTGACCGCAGTCAACAGGTCAAGGGGGCTCCTGGGGACCACCGGGCAGTGACCCTGGGGGTGGCTCCGGATCTGCCACGTCGGTAGACGGTTGTGCGCCGGCGGCGACCAAACTAGCGGCGGGGACGCATCGGAACCAGTCGCAAAACGGCCTCAGGGGCCCGTTTCGGCCGCGGTTTGAACCTACGGCACCGCGAGGCTCACGCGCATCCGATTGCGGTGGTGGCTTGGCCAGAGCACGCCTGCAGCGACAACGGTGAGTGGCGACGGTGGCGGCTAGAGCACGGGTTCAGCGGGGATGACAACAGGGGGCAGGAGCAGGGGCGCAGGCGGTCACGTTGGACTCCTGGGAGACCCAGTAGCACGCCGTTGTGCTCGGACGCGAGCGTGAGCAGCGGTGGCCGCGGCGGTGATGTGGACGGTGGCGGCGAGCTACTGCTATGGCGGGGGGAGAGGCTAGGGGGCACGGGGATCGAAGCCAAAGGGACGAGGGGGAGCGGGAGCTCACTTTGGTCCGGTAGGGGAGGGCAGCGGGCGAGGGGAGGCTTGCTGGCGC
Source organism: Triticum aestivum (assembly GCF_018294505.1). Taxonomy (NCBI): domain Eukaryota; kingdom Viridiplantae; phylum Streptophyta; class Magnoliopsida; order Poales; family Poaceae; genus Triticum; species Triticum aestivum. The sequence goes on along the minus strand of NC_057796.1, from coordinate 216,928,257 downwards.
CGGATTTGTCGTCGAACGGCGGCGGGGATTCGAGGAGGAAGACGACGCTGGAACCGGCGTTGGGGCTCCTCAGCTCAAACGGCTCGGCGTAGTCGATGTGGGCGACCATAGCGGAGCTCCCGGACACGGCGGGGAGGTTCGGGGTCAACGGTCGCCGTGGCGGTGCGAGAAGAATGGCGACGGCATGCATCAGCAGAAGGGGAAGGAAGAGGGGAAAGGCGACGGAGAACGAGGGGGAGTGGGTGAGGCACATCTGGGGGCGAATGCCCTAGGTCTTCGTGAGCAAGCGAGTTGGATGCACACCCACTTAGTTTCTTTTGTTGAGCTTTCATACACTTATAGCTCTAGTGCATCCGTTGCATGGCAATCCCTACTCACTCACATTGATATCTATTGATGGGAATCTCCATAGCCCATTGATACGCCTAGTTGATGTGAGACTATCTTCTTCCTTTTTGTCTTCTCCACAACCACCATTCTATTCCACATATAGTGCTATGTCCATGGCTCATGCTCACGTACTGCGTGAAGATTGAAAAAGTTTGAGAACACCAAAAGTATGAAACAATTGGTTGGCTTGTCATCGGGGTTGTGCGTGATTAAATACTTTGTGTGATGAAGATAGAGCATAGCCAGACTATATGATTTTGTAGGGATAACTTTCTTTGGCCATGTTATTTTGAGAATACATGATTGCTTTGTTAGTATGCTTGAAGTATTATTATTATTTTTATGTCAATATTAAACTTTTATCTTGAATCTTTCGGATCTGAATATTCATACCACAAATAAGAGAATTACATTGAAATTATGCTAAGTAGCATTCCACATCAAAAATTCTGTTTTTATCATTTACCTACTCGACGACGAGCAGGAATTAAGCTTGGAGATGCTTGATACGTCTCCAACGTATCTATAATTTTTGATTGTTCCATGCTATATTATATGCTGTTTTGGATGTTTAATGGGCTTTATTATACACTTTTATATTATTTTTGGGACTAACCTATTAACCGGAGACCCAGCCCAAATTGCAGTTTTTGCCTATTTCGGTGTTTCGAAGGAAAGGAATATCAAATGGAGTCCAAACGGAATGAAACCTTTGGGAACGTGATTTTTGGAACAAACGTGATCCAAAGGACTTGGAGTGGACGTCAAGAAACGAACGAGGAAGCCACGAGGCAGGGGGCGCGCCTACCCCCTGGGCACGCCCTCCACCCTCGTGGGCCCCTTGTAGCTCCACCGACCTACTTCTTCCTCCTATATATACCTACGTACGAAAACCCTATTTCCATCGCCGCAACCTTCTGTACCCGTGAGATCCCATCTTGGGGCCTTTTCCGGCGCTCCGCCGGAGGGGCATCGATCACGGAGGGCTTCTACATCAACACCATAGCCTCTCCGATGATGTGTGAGTAGTTTACCTCAGACCTTCGGGTCCATAGTTATTAGCTAGATGGCTTCTTCTCTCTCTTTGGATCTCAATACAAAGTTCTCCTCGATTCTCTTGGAGATCTATTTGATGTAACTCTTCTTTTGCGGTGTGTTTGTCGAGATCCGATGAATTGTGGGTTTATGGTCAAGATTATCTATGAACAATATTTGAATCTCCTCTGAATTCTTTTATGTATGATTGGTTATCTTGGCAAGTCTCTTCGAATTATCAGTTTGGTTTGGCCTACTAGATTGATCTTTCTTGCAATGGCAGAAGTGCTTAGCTTTGGGTTCAATCTTGCGGTGCTCGATCCCAGTGACAGTAGGGGAAACGACACGTATTGTATTGTTGCCATCGAGGATAAAAAGATGGGGTTTATATCATATTGCATGAGTTTATCCCTCTACATCATGTCATCTTGCTTAAAGCGTTACTCCGTTCTTATGAACTCAATACTCTAGATGCATGCTGGATAGCGGTTGATGTGTGGAGTAATAGTAGTAGATGCAGGCAGGAGTCGGTCTACTTGTGACGGACGTGATGCCTATATACATGATCATACCTAGATATTCTCATAACTATGCTCAATTCTATCAATTGCTCGATAGTAATTCGTTTACCCACCGTAATACTTATGCTATCTTGAGAGAAGCCACTAGTGAAACCTATGGCCCCCGGGTCTATTTTCCATCATATTAATCTCCCGTCAACAAGTTATTTCTATTGCCGTTTATTTTGCTTTCTTTACTTTTAGTCTTTATCATAAAAATAACAAAAATATTATCTTATCATCTCTATCAGATCTCACTCTTGTAAGTGACCGTGAAGGGATTGACAACCCCTTGATCGCGTTGGTTGCGAGGTTCTTATTTGTTTGTGTAGGTGCATGGGACTTGAGCGTGGTCTCCTACTGGATTGATACCTTGGTTCTCAAAAACTTAGGGAAATACTTACGCTACTTTACCGCATCACCCTTTCCTCATCAAGGGAAAACCAACGCAGTGCTCAAGAGGTAGCAAGAAGGATTTCTGGCGCCGTTGCCGGGGAGGCTCACGCCAAGTCAAGTCAAGATTTGACTCCCAGCAACGAGCTATTTCTGGCGCCGTTGCCGGGGAGTCTGCGCACAGGTCAAGACATACCAAGTACCCATCACAAACTCTTATCCCTCGCATTACATTATTTGCCATTTGCCTCTCGTTTTCCTCTCCCCCACTTCACCCTTGTCGTTTTATTCGCCCTCTTTTTCCGTTCGCCCTCTTTTCCGTCCACTTCTTTGTCACTTGCTTCGCCATCATGGCTAGTCCTTTATCTACTCCTTTATCTCCCGAGAATGAAGTTCTTAATTTTAAACAAAGGGAGGGAGAAAATCTACAAGATGCTTGGTACAGAATTTGCAATGCGCAAAATAGATCTAGTAGGAAGCAATCTACTTCTGTTCTTCTTCGCAATTTTTATGTAGGCATCACTCCTTGGATTAGATATATTCTTGATACCATTACCGGAGGAAATTTCTTGGGTAGCCATACTTTTGATTCTTACAATGCTATGATAGATTTGTTTGGCCCACCACCTCTTTTGGTTAATGGAACTACTTTAACTTTGGAACATGTGATGCAACGACTTGAAATTATTGAAAATAAAGTTGCTACCGTAGAGTTGATTGAAAATTTGGATAGAAAGATCCACAACCAAGTTACCCAATACCGATCTAAGGTAGGAGTTGCTCTTAATTTTTTTAAAGAAAAGGAACCTATGGTTAATGAAAAGATAGATCAAGATTCCACTAGAATTGATAAAATTGAGGATATCATTACCAACCTAGGGTCTGCTTTTTCTTCCGTGAAAAACTCTCCTTCTAGTGCTAAGATTGCCAAATTAATGTATGTTCCTAAAAATAAGGGTGAAACTTCTAGTAAGGGGAATGCGGATCTCAAATCCATAAGTGTTCACCCCAACTTTCTTGCTATCCTTAAGGAACCTTTTGCTACAAATGATTTTCTTGATTTTGTGCCTAGGAGTTTGATAATTAATAAAAAGAAAGAGACTCCTAGGGGTTATAGGTGTCTTATTGAAGAATTGCCTTACCACTATTATGGCAATACCTAGATCTATCCTTGCTTTTATGCCTAGCTAGGGGCGTTAAACGATAGCGCTTGTTGGGAGGCAACCCAATTTTATTTTAATTTTCTTGCTTTTGATTTCTGTTTAGTAATAAATCTTTGATCTAGCCTCTGGTTAGATGTGTTTTTATGTTTTAATTAGTGTTTGTGCCAAGTGAAACCTATAGGATCTTCTTGAATGATAGTTATTTGATCTTGCTGAAAATTCCAGAAACTTTCTGTTTACGAAAACAATTGTTTAAAATCACCAGAACGCGATAAAATACTGATTCCAATTGCAGAAGATCAATAAAAAAATTATCTAGGTCGTCCTATTTTGGTAGATTTTTCTGAGTTCCAGAAGTTTGCGTTAGTTACAGATTACTACAGACTTTTCTGTTTTTGACAGATTCTGTTTTTCGCGTGTTCTTTGCTTATCTTGATGAGTCTATGGTTAGTAAACTAGTTTATAAACCATAGAGAAGTTGGAATACAGTAAGTTTAACACCAATATAAATAAATAATGAGTTCAATACAGTACCTTGAAGTGGTGTTTTGTTTTCTTTCGCTAACGGAGCTCACGAGATTTTCCGTTAAGTTTTGTGTTGTGAAGTTTTCAAGTTTTGGGTAAGGATTTGATGGATCATGGAACAAGGAGTGGCAAGAGCCTAAGCTTGGGGATGCCCAAGGCACCCCAAGGTAAATCCAAGGACACCAAAAATCCAAAGCTTGGGGATGCCCCGGAAGGCATCCCCTCTTTCGTCTTCGTCCATCGGTAACTTTACTTGGAGCTATATTTTTATTCACCACATGATATGTGCTTTGCTTGGAGCGTCTTGTATGATTTGAGTCTTTGCTTTTAGTTTACCACAATCATCCTGGCTGTACACACCTTTTGAGAGAGACACACATGATCCGGAATTTGTTAGAATACTCTATGTGCTTCACTTATATCTTTTGAGCTATATAGTTTTTGCTCTAGTGCTTCACTTATATGTTTTAGAGCGCGGCGGTGGTTTGTTTTATAGAAACTATTGTTCTCTCATGCTTCACTTATATTATTTTGAGAGTCCTACAAAATAGCATGGTAATTTGCTTGAATTGTGAAATTAGTCCTAATATGATAGGCATCCAAGATTAGTAAAAACTTTCTTATAAGTGCGTTGAATACTAAGAGAAGTTTGATGCTTGGTAATTGTTTTGAGATATGAAGATGGTGATATTAGAGCCATGCTAGTTGAGTAGTTGTGAATTTGAGAAATACTTGTGCTAAAGTTTGTGATTCCCGTAGCATGCACGTATGGTGCACCGTTATGTGATGAAGTCGGAGCATGATTTATTTATTGATTGTCTTCCTTATGAGTGGCGGTCGGGGACGAGCGATGGTCTTTTCCTACCAATCTATCCCCCTAGGAGCATGCGCGTAGTACTTTGTTTCGATAACTAATAGATTTTTGCAATAAGTATGTGAGTCCATGGATTATACGCACTCTCACCCTTCCACCATTGCTAGCCTCTCTAATACCGCGCACCTTTCGCTGGTACCATACACCCACCATATACCTTCCTCAAAACGGCCACCATACCTACCTATTATGGCATTTCCATAGCCATTCCAAGATATATTGCCATGCAACATACCACCGTTCCGTTTACTATGACACATTCCATCATTGTCATATTGCCTTGCATGATCATGTAGTTGACATCGTATTTGTGGCAAAGCCACCGTTCATAATTTTCATACATGTCACTCTTGATTCATTGTATATCTCGGTACTCCGCCGGAGGCATTCACATAGAGTCATATTTTTGTTCTAAGTATTGAGGTGTAATTCTTGAGTTCTAAGTAAATAAAAGTGTGATGATCATCATTATTAGAGCATTGTCCTAGGTCTTCGTGAGCAAGCGAGTTGGATGCACACCCACTTAGTTTCTTTTGTTGAGCTTTCATACACTTATAGCTCTAGTGCTTCCGTTGCATGGCAATCCCTACTCACTCACATTGATATCTATTGATGGGAATCTCCATAGCCCATTGATACACCTAGTTGATGTGAGACTATCTTCTTCCTTTTTGTCTTCTCCACAACCACCATTCTATTCCACATATAGTGCTATGTCCATGGCTCACGCTCATGTACTCCGTGAAGATTGAAAAAGTTTGAGAACACCAAAAGTATGAAAAAATTGCTTGGCTTGTCATCGGGGTTGTGCATGATTAAATACTTTGTGTGATGAAGATAGAGCATAGCCAGACTATATGATTTTGTAGGGATAACTTCCTTTGGCCATGTTATTTTGAGAAGACATGATTGCTTTGTTAGTATGCTTGAAGTATTATTATTTTTATGTCAATATTAAACTTTTATCTTGAATCTTTCGGATCTGAATATTCATACCACAAATAAGAGAATTACATTGAAAATTATGCTAAGTAGCATTCCACATCAAAAATTCTGTTTTTATCATTTACCTACTCGAGGACGAGCAGGAATTAAGCTTGGGGATACTTGATATGTCTCCAACGTATCTATAATTTTTGATTGTTCCATGCTATATTATATTCTGTTTTGGATGTTTAATGGGCTTGATTATACACTTTTATATTATTTTTGGGACTAACCTATTAACCGGAGGCCCAGCCCAAATTGCTGTTTTTTGCCTATTTTAGTGTTTCGAAGGAAAGGAATATCAAACGGAGTCCAAACGGAATGAAACCTTCGGGAACGTGATTTTCGGAACAAACGTGATCCAGAGGACTTGGAGTGGACATCAAGAAACGAACGAGGAAGCCACGAGGCAGGGGGGCGCGCCCTCCACCATCGTGGGCCCCTCGTAGCTCCACCGACCTACTTCTTCCTCCTATATATACCTACGTACCCCCAAACCATCATACATGGAGCCAAAACACTATTTCCAACGCCGCAACCTTCTGTACTCGTGAGATCCCATCTTGGGGCCTTTTCCGGCGCTCCGCCGGAGGGGCATCGATCATGGAGGGCTTCTACATCAACACCATAGCCTCTCCGATGATGTGTGAGTAGTTTACCTCAGACCTTCAGGTCCATAGTTATTAGCTAGATGGTTCTTCTCTCTCTTTGGATCTCAATACAAAGTTCTCCTCGATTCTCTTGGAGATCTATTTGATGTAACTCTTCTTTTGCGGTGTGTTTGTCGAGATCCGATGAATTGTGGGTTTATGATCAAGATTATCTATGAACAATATTTGAATCTCCTCTGAATTCTTTTATGTATGATTGGTTATCTTTGCAAGTCTCTTCAAATTATCAGTTTGGTTTGGCCTACTAGATTGATTTTTCTTGCAATGGGAGAAGTGCTTAGCTTTGGGTTCAATCTTGCGGTGCTCGATCCCAGTGACAGTAGGGGAAACGACACGTATTGTATTGTTGCCATCGAGGATAAAAAGATGGGGTTTATATCATATTGCATGAGTTTATCCCTCTACATCATGTCATCTTGCTTAAAGCGTTACTCCGTTCTTATGAACTCAATACTCTAGATGCATGCTGGATAGCGGTTGATGTGTGGAGTAATAGTAGTAGATGCAGGCAGGAGTCGGTCTACTTGTCACGGACGTGATGCCTATATGCATGATCATACCTAGATATTCTCATAACTATGCTCAATTCTATCAATTGCTCGACAGTAATTCGTTTACCCACCGTAATACTTATGCTATCTTGAGAGAAGCCACTAGTGAAACCTATGGCCCTCGGGTCTATTTTCCATCATATTAATCTCCCGTCAACAAGTTATTTCTATTGCCGTTTATTTTGCTTTCTTTACTTTTAGTCTTTATCATAAAAATACCAAAAATGTTATCTTATCATCTCTATCAGATCTCACTCTCGTAAGTGACCGTGAAGGGATTGACAACCCCTTTATCACGTTGGTTGTGAGGTTCTTATTTGTTTGTGTAGGTGCATGGGACTTGAGCATGGTCTCCTACTGGATTGATACCTTGGTTCTCAAAAACTGAGGGAAATACTTACGCTACTTTACTGCATCACCCTTTCATCTTCAAGGGAAAACCAACGCAGTGCTGAAGAGGTAGCACCTATTGCGGTCCGACCGGACAGGTGGAGGAGGAAGAAAGAGAAGCAAGGGGAGTGGGCTGGGCTAGCTCGGGCCAGGCACTGTGCACTTGGCCTAGTGCACAGTGGCATGTGCTCTTTCTCTTTTTTATATAAAATATTTTGTTTATTTAACAGAGATAGAAAATGATTATATATGGTAACTAAAAGAGCTGAGAAAAATGTGGGACTTAGCCTATTAAATAGTTTGCATTTTTAGGTAGTGCCACAAAAAGTTTGGAGGCCAGAGGAATCCATTTGCATTTTTCACAAATAAAATGGCACTTTAAAATGCTGAAATTGCATTGTAATAATTGCTACAATCCATCTTAGCTCTTAGGTGATGTTGTCTTCCTTAACAATTAAATGTTATGGAATTTTGGCTAAATGATGAACTATTTTACAGCAACTTAGGTGCAACTCCATATCTCACTTGCAAATTGAATCATTTCAAAGTGGAATTTCAAATGATATTTGAATCGAAGTTGATCAAGTACCGTTTGGCAAAACGATCAGCTTTAATCACGGTGGGTTACTGTAGCATGACACCGGGGGTGTTACGAATCTCCTCCACTACAAGAAATCTCGTCCCGAGATTTAAGGGGTGGAGTAAGGGGGGAAGACTCGGGAAGGTCAGAGCTCAACACAAGATAGGTACCTAGGGGCTATCTCAGTGAACGTGGGATAGAGACACCTCTCGAGTCGAAATTCAAGAAAGACGTTGAGAGCAAGGTAAGGAGGTGCAATAAGAAGCTTCAACCGGGTAGGCAATCGTTCGTTGCCTGAAACAGAGGGTGAAAGGGGTTCAAAGCAATGGGATTAGGTATTGCGTCTGATACCAGAATAGATCGCTAGGAATGTGGCTCGTGGTTTACATACGAAACCAAGTGCGAGGAACAATTTTGGAAAACAGGGATGTACAGGAGAGTCAGGTTTCGATCATGTGCAACTGTGGGTTATGGGCCCACCATGTGGGTTAAACGTAGAAAGAGCGGTGACATCTGGCACGGTTATGATAGCAAGGTATGTCAGAGGATAGTCTGTGAGTTATGTTGGCAACAACGTTGCTACCAAGGGCAAGGGACGGAGAGAACTATTTTCCTGCTTGTTAAGACGAGGCGGACCAATAGGCAAAGTTCTCATCCATCACTGGCTACCGGAATGTCATCAACAATAGTAACAATGCTTTACTGATAGAGTTGTACATCGAGGTGTTTACATAAGTAGGGAAATATTACTGCTTATACCATATAGATCACAAGAAAGGTTAAACAAAACAATGGAAAGGAAGATGCAATCATCAGATTAAATAGAACAATGGAAAGGAAAATGTGTTTAAACACATATTTCAGGGGTATAACCTTCCCAAGGACAAGCAGAGCATGATATCCATGACAGGATAGAAGTATAAAACCATTTAGGTAAGGGTAGAGGAATTTCATGACATTACCCATACAATGGTGTTTGGATAATTGATAAATAAGATTTTAGCATTGTGTTTCAAATGTTCTTATTGAAGGTCAGAGTACCACAGACATGCTTTGAGATAGCATTGACATGGTCATCAGGTAAAGGCCAGTCTTTGGATACACAAAGGATCCATCGGAAACAACTTATAAAATAAGTCGGACAATTTTAGCAACGAAACGATGAGGATGGGGCCCACGGGCTCAACAACAATTCATCGAGGGGACAAGGATGGTATTTTTCATGATGAATTTGATTGGTAACCTGGAAGAGCTCAGAATGTTGATGATGATCACGACATATTTGTCGAGAGGTTTCATGAAGATGTAATCAATCGGCGATGACATCAATTCAAAGGAATGATGAAGCGAAAGGCTATTGGAACCAAGGGTACAACACAAACTCGAAATCAAGCTTGCTATTCAAGAAAAAATGATATGACGGGGAAAAACGACGTAGGCTTAGCTTATCGTCGAAAATTGTGCTCTGGGGAGAAGGATCATGTAGCATAGTTAAAATTTATCACGATAATGATATAGCCGATTAGGCTAGGAATGACTTGAAGGATTATTAAACTCGTAAGCAACGAAAATTACTTACAATTGTTGAATCAGAGTGCGGGATTGATTCACCTATCGGTGTTCTTGGGTGACTAACAACTTAGAACCCGGGGGAAATATGAAAATGGGTGAGAAGCAATATTAGAAGAAGACTCATAGGAAGCAACACAGTTCTTTGATATTCTCGAGATACCAGAGGGTAATACTCGAAGATAGGGCAGAATAGAGTTTGGACAGGTGTATTCATCTGCAGAAGACAAGTAATTTAACTTGTCTGAGAAATGGGATCAAAGAAGAACAATATGGTCGGAATCACGATTACAAAAAACCAAATTCCAGATAGAAGAACTTATACCAAGGGGACAATTATTGTTTCTAGAAGCTTCCATGGTAAGATCTACATCGTTTCCATGGGCATGAACACAAAGTTCAAGGTCGTCTCCCACTTCTACAATGCATAACCTTTCATTCACTTCTCGTTTTCAACAAAGTTGTAGTATTGAAATTTTATCTGACGGAACGCAAGTAGATTATAAGCCGCATAACCTTCGGGTTCACACAGATTATGGAACGCATAGGTTCAACCCATCGGGACATCTTAGGGACATACACCACAAACTTCAAGAGTAAATAACACAAGCTCGAAAGACGAGCATGGTTAGCCAAATCAGAGAATACAATTTACCAAAGGCATTATATATCAGGGGGAAGAACTCACAAGGTGATTGAATATGAAGGACATTGTCAGATAATAATCCAACATTGGATCTGGCGATCAACAAGGAATCTGATGTAAGCATCGGTACCCAACCAGAAGAAGAAAGAATGCAAGGAGATCAAATTATAGAAACAACTGACAAATTTGAAGCTCAAATACAAAGGAATTATGATTTCCAAATCAAGGGATCAAAAGCAAATGCTCTGATTAAGGATGGATAAGTTGAATAGACTTAGGGGTACAATCGACGGCTATTTGATTGGTCGAGGACCAGCTCATGTCCGGAGTGACGTTTGAGCCAAAGGGATGACTCCTAGTTTCGAATGATGATTGCAACAATTCACAAACATATCGAATCAAAAGCTCAAAGTGACGATGACAAAGGATACCAATGAATATTGCTAGACATATGGGAAGTAACCATAATGCAAGAAGACAAGTATTTGCAGAGCAATAGCTCGCATAGGGTTACTGGAAGATCAGATAGTAGTTCAATGTATCTTGTGAATCATATGAACAACTGGGGAAGAATGGATACTCGGTAAGTGCGAGGAATTATTCGTAGGGGGTATTCAAGTGCCAAGGAACTGGAAGGCATTAAACTCAAAGGATTCTCGGAACAATGGAGAGAATTTTGGGGCATCTTGTAATAACAAGAGCAACTGGGCATGAAGGTATGAACGACAAGTGTAGGTAGTTATTCATAAGGATTTATCACAAGGGTCTCGGCAAAGCATCGGAGAGTATCTTCAGAATCTTCTGGTGCACCAAGCAATCAATTGGAGTGAGGGGCTCTCCGGGAGGAAGTAGTTACGGGAACCTAGAGTAAGAGTTAGTAAAATCATTTAAACCGAATAGAAGAGAGATAAGAATTCCAGAGTATAGACGAGGAGTAAAAGATCCTAACACCACCCAATGGCAACGTGGGCCCATAAGCCGCACGACCATGTTAGTAAAAGTTTTGCAATGACTAGACCCAACTTTGGCCAAGGAGTTGGAAAGGGGGCTACCTACAGGCAGTCGGCTCTGATACCAACTTGTGACGCCCCCGATTCAATCGTACACTAATCATACACGCAAATGTGTACGATCAAGATCAGTGACTCACGAGAAGATATCACAACACAACTCTAGACACAAATTAAAATAATACAAGTTTTATATTACAAGCCAGGGGCCCCAAGGGCTCGAATACATAAGCTCAAAAACAAACGAGTCACTGGAAGCAACATTATCTGAGTACAGACATGAGTTAAACAAGTTTTCCTTAAGAATAGCACAAAAGCAACATCGATCGAAAAGGCAAGGCCTCCTTCCTGGGAGCCTCCTAACTACTCCTGGTTGTCGACGGCCTCCACGTAGTAGTAGGCACCCTCGGTGTAGTAGTAGTCATCGTCGAAGGTGGCGTTTGGCTTCTGGACTCCACCAACTGGTTGCAGCATCTGAAAAGAATGGAAAGAGGTGGAAGAAAGGGGAGCAAAGCAACCGTGAGTACTCATCCAAAGTACTCGCAAGCAAGGATCTACACTACATATGCATCGGTATCAATGAAATGGGTAGTATCTGTGGACTGAACTACAGAATGCCAGAAGAGAAAGGGAAAGCCTAGCCTATCAAAGACTAGCATCTTCAAGCAGCTCCAAGCATCTTGCAGCATCAGAAGAGATAAGAGTGGCATATTATAATATTAGTAAGTATGTTGTAACACGCCCAGAGATCACTTCCTCGACTCCCTGCGAGAAAGCAATCCCGGAGCCATCATATCCATTACATGCCTCAGCATCCAGTATCCAGTTTTAGTTGTATCGATCGGGATACAACTCCGAGCGTGCGTTACCGTGGAGACGGCTATTCGAATAGATAATACTTCCCTGCAGGGGTGCACCAACTTACCCAACATGCTCGATCAACTTCGGCCGGACACACCTTCAGGTCATGACCGCCCTTGGCTGATCAACACACCGCAGTCCTACCTAGGCTCATCAGAGAGGCCAGTACGCCGGTCTACATACTAAGCGCGCAGAGGTCTTGGGCACATTGCCCTTTGCACTCCTGCACGTTGCGAACGCGGCCGGTGAGCAGACCTAGCTACCTCCTTAAATAAGGCAGGTGCTTACGCAGTCCAACCCGGCGCGCGCCGCTCCATCGCTGACGTCCGTTGAGCTTTTGGCTGATACATACGACGCAGAGTGCCCATACTTATTCCCGCGTGGTGGTTAGTGCGAAAAAGGCCAGAGGCCTACTCGGATCAAATATCCAAATCATTAGTGTCTTGGTAGTGCGGTAACGATCAATGATCCACGATATGTGGTCCCGTCGCCCCGTCTCACGGACTTGCGGCAAGGGCTAATAATGCCCTGCCGCGTTGCGTCGAAAACTTGCGGGTATCCTCCAGATCAACCCGACTTCACATCACTCGCGGGAACCCCTTGGGGCCTACCCCATGTCATCATGGTTCTGTGGTAAGTCAAAGTAACCGTGTGTCCAAAACAACAAGGGGGGAACCCGACGAATCACCCTCTATGGATTCCCACTCGATCTAACCGTCAAGGTAGACTTTGGAGGAATCACCCTCGATGGTCCACACTTGAGGGGTTGCATGACAGAGTCGTTATCCGGAGTGGTGAAGGAGGAATCACCCTCGATAACCACGACTGAATAGCTACACTACAGGGTTAACATCAGAAGTGCTCACTAGGTATCACCCTCGGCACTCGATAATAACTCTGCAGAGTCGTACAACTAAGGGGGGTGATGTGCGGTGTCGGGACCTGGACGTCGATCACGTTGATCGAGTCATCGAAAATAGAGCGGGGCGACTGGGACAAGCTGGGGGTCACTGATCAATCTCTAACCAACCTATACTAAGCAATTTAGAATAAGCAGGTAAGGTATGAAAGCAGGTAACAAAAATAGGCTATGCATCAAAGTAGGATCATACAAAAAGCAGTAGCAGTTCTAATGGAAGCATAAGAGAGAAGGGAATGGGCGATATCGGAATGATCAATGGGGGGTTTGCTTGCCTTGTTGCTCTGCCGAGAAGGAGGGGTCGTCGTCGATGTAGTCGATCACAGGGGTATCGGCAACGGTGTCAGTCTCGGTGTCTACCCGAGAGAAGAGGGGGAATAAATAATAAATATAAAGCAAACATAGCATCACAAAGCATAACATGGCAATACGTGGTGCTAGGGGTGACCTAACGCAGTGCTATGAAGGGGGGAAACATCCCGGAATGTTTCCCGGTCTGTGGCATTTTCCGGACAGATGAAAGTGGGGGACGGTTGCAGGTTCACTATGCTAGGGACGCTTGGCAGACGAACGAACTGCGTAATCGGATTCGTCTCGTCTTTCTGAGCAACTTTCATGTACAAAGTGTTTTCATCCGAGTTATAGATTATTTTAAAAGATTTTTCAAAGTTTTGATAATATTCTGGAATTGCTATTATTTAACTTAAACAAAAAAGAACAGAAATATGACGCCAGCCTGACGTCATCATGATGTCAGCAGTCAACCCAGCCAGCCTAGGTCAAACCTGACGGCTGGGCCCCACCTGTCATTGACAGTGAGGCTAACAGAGATTTAAAGTAAACTAATTATCTATTTAACTAACACGGGCCCACAGTCAGTGTCTACTTAGATTAACTAATCATATTAATTAATTTAAAACTGTTTCAATTAGCGTAAGGGGGTGGACCCCGCATGTCAGCGACTGGGCGCTGACCGTAGTCAACAGGTCAAGGGGGGCCCTGGGGTCCACCGGGCAGTGACCCTGGGGGTGGCCCCGGAGCGGCCACGTCGGCGGATAGTTGTGCGCCGGCGGCGACCAAACTAGCGGCGGCGAATGATACGTCTCCAACGTATCTATAATTTTTGATTGTTCCATGCTGTTATATTATCATTCTTGGATGTTTTACAATCATTTTATAGCAACTTTATATCATTTTTTGGGACTAACCTATTGACATAGTGCCTAGTGCGAGTTGCTATTTTTTGCTTGTTTTTTACTTTGCAGAAAATCAATACCAAACGGAGTCCAAGCGCGAAACTTTTTGGTGATTTTTTCTGGACCAGAAGATACCTGTTGGGCCAAGAAAGTACCTGAGGGGAGCTCCGAGTGGAGCACAACCCACCAGGGCGCGCCTGGGGGCCTCGGCGCGCCCAGGTGGGTTGTGCCCACCTCGGTGGCTTCCCGCACCGCCTCTTTGCTCCATAATACCCCAATATTCCAGAACCCTAGGGGAGTCGACGAAAATCAATTCTAGCTGCCGCAAGTTCCAGAACCACCAAATCCAATCTAGACACCATCATGGAGGGGTTCATCATGTCCATTGGTGCCTCTCCGATGATGCATGAGTTGTTCATTGTAGACCTACGGGTCCGTAGTTAGTAGCTAGATGACTTCCTCTCTCTCTCTCTTTTGATTCTCAATACAATGGTCTCTTGGAGATCCATATGATGTAACTCTTTTTGAGTGTGTTTGTTGGGATCCGATGAACTTTGAGTTTATGATCAGATCTATCTTTTTATCCATGAAAGTTATTTGAGTCTTCTTTGATCTCTTATATGCATGATTGCTTATAGCCTGGTATTTCTTCTCCGATATTTGGGTTTTGTTTGGCCAACTTGATCTATTTATCTTGCAATGGGAAGAGGTGCTTTGTAATGGGTTCGATCTTACGGTGCTTGATCCCAGTGACAGAAGGGGAACCGACACGTATGTATCATTGCTATTAAGGATAACAAGATGGGGTCTATTCTACATAAATAGATATTGTATACATCATGTCATCGTTCTTATTGCATTACTCCGTTTTTCCATGAACTTAATACACTAGATGCATGCTGGATAGCGGTCGATGTGTGGAGTAATAGTAGTAGATGCAGGCAGGAGTCGGTCTACTAATCTTGGATGTGATGCCTATATAATGATCATTGCCTGGATATCATCATGATTATTTGAAGTTCTATCAATTGCCCAACAATAATTTTCTACCCACGGTATGCTATTTTTCTCAAGAGAAGCCACTAGTGAAATCTACGGCCCCCGGGTCTCTTCTTTATTACATTTGCCTTCGTTATCTATTTTTATTTGCTTTTATTTCTAGGTCTATTAATCCAAAAGTACAAAAATACCTTACTGCAATTCTTATTTATTTATTTATTTATTTATTCTCCCGTTCCAGCGAGATCTATTTACCCAATCTACTACAATTTTACCTATCCTTTTACCCGTGAAGGATTGACAACCCCTTCTTTTACGTCGGGTTGCAAGTATTAGTTCTTTGTGTGTAGCAGCTGTTTACGTGGTGTTGCGTGGTTCTCCTATGGTTCGATAACCTTGGTCTCATCACTGAGGGAAATACCTACCGTAGTTGTGCTGCATCATCCCTTTCTCTTTGGGAAATACGTACGTAGTTCAAGCCGCATCAAAAGGAATTTCTGGCACCGTTGCCGGGGAGATATCATCAAGATCTACCAGGTTCCTAATCACAAATCTCATCTCCTTGCAATTTGCATTATTTGACATTTGCCTCTCGTTTTCCTCTCCCCCACTTCACAAAAAAATTCCGTTTTATTCGCCTCTTTTTCGTTCACCATTTTCTCGTCAGATCTGTTTTTGTGTGCAATTTTGTTTGCCACTTTTTTTCATTATGGATAGTTCTTCCGCTATTGCATCCACTCCCGAGAACGAGGTTCTTAACTTTAAACAAAGGGGAGGGGAGAATTTAAAATATGCTCGGTATAGGATTTGTGATGCTCATAATAGATCTATCCGTAAGCAATCTACCGTTGTTCTTCTTCGCTGTTTTTATGTGGGCATCACCACTTGGTATAGATTCATCCTTGATACGATTACCGGTGGAAATTTCTTGAAGTGTCCATCTCTTGATGCTTTTAATGCCATGGGAAATTTAGTGGGTTCACCACCGCTTATGATTAATGAAACAACTTTGACTCTCGAGCATGTTATGGAGAGATTAGATACTATTGAAAAGAAAATGCTTACCGAGGAACATATTGAAAACTTGGATAAAAAGATGCATAATTTTGCTACTAAAATTGGGTCAAAAGCGGGAGAGGTTTTTAAGTTGCTAAAAGAAAAAGGAACTGTGATTCATGAAATAATTGAAGAAAGCCCGTCTCGGATTGATAAACTGCAAGAAATCTTTAGTAATCTAAGCACGGCTTTTGCTTCCGCTAAAACTATCGAAAAAACTCCAGTAAAAATTGGCAAGACTACTCAAGTTACTAAAACCAAGGGTGCAACTTCTAGTAATAATAAAGGAGATCTTAAAATGATTAGTATTCACCTAGATTTTGGTGAAGTTGTAAGAGATCCCATTGATAAGAATGAATTCCTCAATTTTATGCCTAGGAGCTTTGCGATTTTACTTGCTAAATCTTCGAGGAAATCTGATTGTGTTATTGAAGAGTTGGGAAACAAAGATGACAATACTTAGATCCTTCGCATTATGCCTAGCTGGGGGCATAAAACGATAGCGCTTGTTGGGAGGCAACCCAATGAATGAAATTTATTTTTGTCTTTTTCTTTCTATTCTTGAGTGTTTGCACAATTATGCTACTGTTATGATTGTGTTTTTTGTGTTTTAATTAGTGTCTATGCCAAGCAAAGCCTTTGGGATCATGTTGGGTGATAGCTGATTTGATCTTGTTGAAAAACAGAAGCTTTTGCGTCCAGAAAAATAATTTTTAAAAATCACAAAACGTGCTTTTGCTCTGAATTTTTACCACAAGATTTATATACAAATTGCAAACGTTGTCCTATTTTTTCAGAATTTTTGGAGTTACAGAAGTATTCGAAATATCCAGATTGCTACAGACTGTTCTGTTTTTGACAGATTCTGTTTTCTTTGTGTTGTGTGCTTGTTTTGATAATTCTATGGTTTCCTTTGAAGAGTTTTTGCCATAGAGAAGTTGGAATACAGTAGATATAATGCAAAAACAAAATATGAATGGGTTTGTAACAATACTTAAAGTAGTGGTTTACTTTCTTATACTAACGGATCTCACGAGGTTTTGTTGAGTTTTATGTGATTGAAGTTTTCAAGTTTTGGGTGAGATCGCGATGGATGAAGGAATAAGGATTAGAAAAAGGCTAAGCTTGGGGATGCCCGAGGCACCCCAAGGTAATATTCAAGAAGTATCAAGAAACTAAGCTTGGGGATGCCCCCGAGTGGCATCCCCTCTTTCTTCTAACAACCATCGGTATTTTACTTGGAACTATATTTTTATTCGTCACATATCATGAGTTTTGCTTGGAGCGTCTTGTATGATATGAGTCTTTGCTTGTTTTTCTTTTTATTTTTAGTCATGAATCCTTGCTGGACACACCTATTTGAGAGAGCCAAAATTATGCTATGACTTGTTAGAATGGCTCTTATGCTTCACTTAAATTTTTAGAGCCTTGGAATTGCTCTTGTGCCTCACCTATATCTTTTTGAGCATGGTGTGGTTTCTTATCTTTGAAGAAGTTCTCTCATGATTCACTTAGATTAATTTGAGAGAAAGAAATATGATGATCATGTTCTTCACTTATATTTGTTTGAGCTTATTAAAAGCAACATATGAAACTAGTTCCAAAGTGATAGATATCCAAGGAGGATATAATAAAAACTTTCATGAAGATCATTGGACAAAATAAACTTGATTCTTTGTAATAGATTCGAGGTATGATGATAGTGATATGTGAGTCATGTTAATGAATAATTATGCTTTAGTAAGAATATCGGTGTTAAGGTTGTGATTCCCTATGCAAGCACGAAAGTCAATAGTTATGCAATGAAATCACATCCTACTTGTGGTGCATTATTCGGTGTTAGTTATGCTTAATGCTTGCTTATGAGATTTTTCGTTTCTTGGTTGGATGCTTCTCAATCTTTTGCTAGCCTTCATTTGCACTAAGTATGACCACTACTTGTGCATCCAAAATCCTTTAAACTAGTTTTTGCCACATGAGTCCACTATACCTACCTATATGCGGTATTCTTTTACCGTTCTAAGCAAATTTGTATGTGCCATCTCTAATTTTCAAAATAAATTTCTCTTATGTGTGCTCGTACCGCTCATGAAACGGTAGGGGGTGGCTGATATATTTCCATGCTAGATGTGTTATTCTCAAGATGAGTGTTTATTCATTTGTCATTGCACGAGAGTACGACAAAGTTATTTGTGATGCCCAGTCCCGAAATGAAAAATGAATTTACTTTATGTTGTCAAATAATATATTCCTTGGAAAGTGTTGGTATGGAAGGCAGCCGTGGATACGGTTAGCCATGGAAAGTGAAAGTATGGTGAAAAAGGAATAAACTTTCTTTTCTGTTTGGGAACCGCCTATGATATATCTAGCATGGAAAGTATTGGGAACTACTCGATCATTTTCGTTGACAGGAAAAGCATGCCACCCAAAATGTTTTATCTCTACCTTTTTTGCTTTGAGCTCTAGCACCTCTACAAATCCTTACTTCCCTCCGCGAAGGGCCTTTCTATTTACTTTATGAAATTTTTATTTTTACTTGAGTCTCCATCTTCTCTTATAAAGCACCAACTAAGGGGCACTATGATCGTACTTGAGCATTGGGTGTAGCTAATATGCGATTGTGTTTCATGAATGGATCAATGATTGAGCATAATGGGCTAGGGATAACTTGCTTTTGCGTTGATATTTTGAAAGACATGGTTGCTTGTTGATATGCTTGAGCATTAAAGTCCTCATGTCAAAACTAGACTATTGCTTTAAACCATATAAAAGTCCAAATGTCCATGCTGAAAAGAAAAGAATGTGAGATGAACATGTTAGGAAGCATTCCACATCAAAAATTCTGTTTTTATCATTTACCTACTCGAGGACGGGCAGGAATTAAGCTTGGGGATGCTGATACGTCTCCAACGTATCTATATTTTTGATTGTTCCATGCTGTTATATTATCATTCTTGGATGTTTTACAATCATTTTATAGCAACTTTATATGATTTTTTGGGACTAACCAATTGACATAGTGCCCAGTGCTAGTTGCCGTTTTTTTGCTTGTTTTTTACTTCGCAGAAAATCAATACCAAACGGAGTCAAACGCAGCGAAACATTTTGGTGATTTTTTCTGGACCAAAAGACACATGTTGGGCCAAGAAAGTACCTGAGGGGAGCACAACCCACCAGGGCGTGCCTGGGGGCCCAGGCACTCCCAGGTGGGTTGTGCCCACCTTGGTGGCCTCCCGCACCACCTCTTTTCCCTATAAATACCCCAATATTCTAGAAACCCTAGGGGAGTCGACAAAAATCAATTCCAGCCGCCGCAAGTTCCAGAAACTGCAGATCCAATCTAAACACCATCACGGAGGGGTTCATCATCCTCATTGGTGCCTCTCCGATGATGAGTGAGTAGTTCATTGTAGACCTACGGGTCCGTAGTTAGTAGCTAGATGGCTTCCTCTCTCTCTTTTGATTCTCAATACAATGGTCTCTTGGAGATCCATATGATGTAACTCTTTTAGCGGTGTGTTTGTTGGGATCCGATGAACTTTGAGTTTATGATCAGATCTATGTTTTTATCCATGAAAGTTATTTGAGTCTTTTGATCTCTTATATGCATGATTACTTATAGCCTCGTATTTCTTCTTCGAATCTTTGGTTTAGTTAGGCCAACTAGACCAATTTTTCTTGCCATGGGAAGAGGTGCTTTGTGATGGGTTCGATCTTACGGTGCTTGATCGCAGAGACGGAAGGGGAACCAACACGTATGTATCGTTGCTATTAAGGATAACAAGATGGGGTCTATTTCTACATAAATAGATCTTGTCTACATCATGTCATCTTTCTTATTGCATTACTCCGTTTTTCCATGAACTTAATACACTAGATGCATGCTGGATAGCGGTCGATGTGTGGAGTAATAGTAGTAGATGCAGACAGGAGTCGGTCTACTAATCTTGGACGTGATGCCTATATAATGATCATTGCCTGGATATCGTCATAATTATTTGAAGTTCTATCAATTTCCCAACAGTAATTTGTTTACCCACCGTATGCTATTTTTTCTCGAGAGAAGCCACCAGTGAAATCTACGGCACCCGGGTCTCTTCTTTATTATATTTGCCTTCGCGATCTATTTTTATTTGCTTTTATTTCCAGATCTATTAATACAAAAATATAAAAATACCTTACTACAATTTATTGTTATTTATTTTATCTCGCGTTCCCACGAGATCTATTTCTCCAATCTACTACAATTTTACCTATCTTTTTACCCGTGAGGGATTGACAACCCCTCTCTTACGCCGGGTTGCAAGTATTTGTTCTTTGTGTGTAGGAGCTATTTACGTGGTGTTGCGTGGTTCTCCTACTGGTTCGATAACCTTGGTCTCATTACTGAGGAAAACACCTACCGTAGCTGTGCTGCATCATCCCTTCCTCTTTAGGGAAATACCGACGTAGTTCAAGCCGCATTAACGACGCACCGGAACCGGCCAAAAAATGCCTCAGGGGCCCGTTTCGGTCGCGGTTTGAACCTACGACACTGCGGGGCTCGCGCGCATCCGACTGCAGTGGTGGCTTGGCTGGAGTGCGCCCTCAACGAGGGTGGCGAGCGGCGAGGGCTGCGTCTGGAGCATGGGTTCAGTGGGGACGGCGACAGGGGGAACGAGAAGAGGCGCGGGCGGTCGCGTTGGACTCTTTGGAGACCCAGGAGCATGTCGTTGTTCTCGGACGCGAGTGTGAGCAGCGGTGGCCGCGGCGGTGATGCGGACGGTGGCGGCGAGCTACTGCTACGCCGAGGGGAGAGGCTAGGGGGCACAGGGATCAAAGCCAAAGGGACGAGGGGGAGCGGGAACTCACTGTGTTCCGGTAGGGGAGGGCAGCGGGCTCGGGGAGG
Source organism: Triticum aestivum (assembly GCF_018294505.1). NCBI lineage: Eukaryota > Viridiplantae > Streptophyta > Magnoliopsida > Poales > Poaceae > Triticum > Triticum aestivum. The sequence continues at coordinate 216,906,994 of NC_057796.1, read as the reverse complement.
CTTGCTGGCGCTGGATTTGTAGTCGAACGGCGGCGGGGATTCGAGGAGGAAGACGACACTGGCGCCGACGCTGGGGCTCCTCAGCTCGAATGGCTCGGTATAGTCGATGTGGGCGACCGTAGCGGAGCTCCCGAATACGGCAGGGAGGCTCGGGGTCAACGGTCGCCATGGCGGTGCGAGAAGAACGGCGACGACATGCATCGGCAAATGGGGAAGGAAGAGGGGAGAGGCGATGGAGAGCGAGGGAGAGTGGGTGAGGCGCATCTTGGGGCGACGATGAGGCCGAGGGCTACGATGGCACCCTTATCCTACCCCGTGGCGCGGCCGGCGACGTGGTCCGGCGGGGATGGTGCCCTGTTGTGGTCCGACCCGACAGGTGGAGGAGGGAGAAAGAGAAGCAGGGGGAGTCGGCTGGGCTAGCTCGGGCCAGGCACTGTGCACTTTGCCCAGTGCAAAGTAGCCTGTGCTCTTTCTCTTTTTTTTTATAAAAAATATTTTGTTTATTGAACAGAGATAGAAAATGATTATATAGGGTAACTAAAAGAGCTAAGAAAAATGTGGGACTTAGCCTATTAAATAGTTTGCATTTTTAGGCAGTGCCACAAAAAGTTTGGAGGCCAGAGGAATCCATTTGCATTTTTCACAAATAAAATAGCACTTTAAAATGCTGAAATTGCATTGTAATAATTGCTACAGTCCATCTTAGCTCTTAGGTGATGTTGTTTTCCTTAACAATTAAATGTTATGGAATTTTGGCTAAATGTTGAACTATTTTGCAGCAACTTAGGTGCAACTCCATATCTCACTTGCAAATTGAATTTCATTTCAAAGTGGAATTTCAATTATACTTGAATCGAAGTTGATCAATGATACGTCTCCAACGTATCTATAATTTTTTATTGTTCCATGCTATTATATTATCAATCTTGAATGTTTTATATGCATTTATATGCTATTTTATATGATTTTTGGGACTAACCTATTAACCTAGAGCCCAGTGCTAGTTTCTGTTTTTTTCCTTGTTTTTGAGTATCGCAGAAAAGGAAAACCAAACGGAGTCCAATTGACCTAAAAATTGACGGAGATTATTTTTGGACCAGAAGAAGGCCACGGAGTATCGAAGATGGGCCAGAAGAGTCCCGAGGCACCCACGAGGGTGGGGGTGCGCCCCCTACCTCGTGGCCGCCTCGGAGACCCCCTTGACTTGTTCCCGACGCCAAAAATCCCTATAAATACAGAAACCCCCAGAACATAACCTAGATCAGGAGTTCCGCCGCCGCAAGCCTCTATAGCCACCAAAAACCAATCGGGACCCTGTTCCGGCACCCTGCCGGAGGGGGGATCCCTCACCGATGGCCATCTTCATCATCCCGGTGCTCTCCATGACAAAGAGGGAGTAGTTCACCCTCGGGGCTGAGGGTATGTACCAATAGCTATGTGTTTGATCTCTCTCTCTCTCTCTCTCTCTCTCTCTCGTGTTCTTGATTTGGCACAATATTCACGTATCGCAAGCTTTGCTATTATAGTTGGATCTTATGATGTTTCTCCCCCTCTACTCTCTTGTAATGGATTGAGTTTTCCCTTTGAAGTTATCTTATCGGATTGAGTCTTTAAGGATTTTAGAACACTTGATGTATGTCTTGCATGTGCTTATCTGTGGTGACAATGGGATATTCACGTGATCTACTTGATGTATGTTTTGGTGATCAACTTGCGGGTTCAGTGACCTTGTGAACTTATGCATAGGGGTTGGCACACGTTTTCGTCTTGACTCTCCAGTAGAAACTTTGGGGCACTCTTTGAAGTTCTTTGTGTTGGTTGAATAGATGAATCTGAGATTGTGTGATGCATATCATATAATCATACCCACGGATACTTGAGGTGACATTGGAGTATCTAGGTGACATTAGGGTCTTGGTTGATTTCTGTCTTAAGGTGTTATTCTAGTACGGACTCTAGGATAGATCAAACGGAAAGAATAGCTTCGTGTTATTTTACTACGGACTCTTGAATAGATCGATCAGAAAGGATAACTTTGAGCTGGTTTCGTACCCTACAATAATCTCTTCGTTTGTTCTCCGCTATTAGTGACTTTGGAGTGACTCTTTGTTGCATGTTGAGGGATAGTTATATGATCCAGTTATGTTATTATTGTTGAGAGAACTTGCACTAGTGAAAGTATGAACCCTAGGCCTTGTTTCCTAGCATTGCAATACCGTTTACGCTCACTTTTATCGCTTGCTACCTTGCTGTTTTTATATTTTCAGATTACAAATACCCATATCTACCATCCATATTGCACTTGCATCACCATCTCTTCGCCGAACTAGTGCACCTATACAATTTACCATTGTATTGGGTGTGTTGGGGACACAAGAGACTCTTTGTTATTTGGTTGCAGGGTTGCTTGAGAGATATCATCTTCATCCTACGCCTCCCACGGATTGATAAACCTTAGGTCATACACTTGAGGGAAATTTGCTACTGTCCTACAAACCTTTGCACTTGGAGGCCCAACAATGTCTACAGGAGGAATGTTGTGTAGTAGACATCAATCAAGCACTGTTTAGCAAAACGACCAGCTCTAATCACAGTGGGTTATTGTAGCATGACACTGGGGGTGTTACAGTCTACATCATTCTCGAACTCGCAGGGCCCGCACGCTTAATGTTTGTTGACGATACAGTATTATATGAGTTATGTATGTTGGTGACCGAATGTTGTTTGGAGTCCCGGATGAGATCACAGACATGACGAGGAGCTCCAGAGGTAAATATTGATATATATATATATATATATATATATATATATATATATATATATATAGGATGATGGTTCGGCCAAGGGGTAAGGCCCACGGGGCTTTAGATCGGTGCAAAAGGAAGTTCTGTGGAGGTCGGGGACCAGACGCCAGGGACCCTAGCGTCTGGCCCTGGGCCAGACACCGAGGACCATGGCGTCTGGTGCTGGAATCCGAGAAGGACTCTTCCTTGCATTCCAAACCGACTTTGTGGAGGCCTTCTCCCCAAGTAACGACCCCAGGGCTCAACATATAAATAGAGGAGCAGTGCTAGCCCCTAGAACACATGTTTTCGAGCCTCCTCTAGTTGGTCCTGGTTGACTAATTAGAGCTATCCCTAGCTACCTCTAATCCTCATAATTAGAAGCCCAGCATGGTTCTAATCTCCTCCCTCTACTTCATCCCCCGCTCTAAATCCGCTGTGCTTGGCGAAGCTCTGCGGAAATAGTTTCACCACCACCGTCACCACGCCGTCGTGCTGCCGAAACTCATCTACTACTTCGGCCATCTTGCTGGATCAAGAAGGCGAGGACGTCATCGAGATAAACGTATGCTGAACGCGGAGGTGTCGTATGTCTGGTGCTTGATCGGAATGGATCGTGAAGGTGTACGACTTCATCAACCGCGTTGATAAACGCTTTTGCTTAGCCACATCATCGTCCGACCCGCGGGCCCGCTGCGACCAACGTCAAGTTCTTCGAGAATGAGCTCAGGAGGATGCTCGGACCACCATCGAGCGACGGCGGGAAACGTGCCATCAGTCAGATCGGCGTGCGGGGCCCACTATGGACCACGCAACGCCAGGGGGCTCCGGCGACCTGCCTTACGAGGTGGGTTGTCCAACCTTTACCCGTGAGCTACGGCAGTTCCAGTGGCCCTCCCACCGTACATTCAAGCCTGATGTTGGGGAAAAGTACAACGGCAAGACTCACCCGTCGGAGTTCCTCAGCATCTACACCATCGCGATGCAAGCTGCCGGGGCTCGCGACGACAAGGTGCTCGCTAACTACTTTCCGTTGGCACTTAAGCCCAACGTCTTGTCATGGTTGATGCACCTGCCAGTAGATTCCATCTCTTCTTGGTCGGATCTGTGCCACGAGTTTGTTGGCGCCTTTACCGGAGGCCACCAAGCTCCTGGCTAGGCAAGTGATTTGCATGTCATCCCCCAGAAGGACGGCGAGACCCTGCGCAAATACATACAAAGGTTCAGCCGTGTACAGTACACCATCCCAGATGTTCACCCTGCCGCTGTCATCAGTGCATTCCATCATAATGTACGCAATCGCAAGATGCGTGAAGAGCTGGCGATGAACAAGGAAGGATGTAGCCGAACTTTACGTTCTAGCCGATAGATTTGCTCGAGCTGAAGAAGGAAGGGAGTACCCCGGCGAGGACGCCGGTGCGGAAACCGACTCCATAGACGAAGACACCGCCGCCCCAGCAAAGAAGGGCCGACGCCGCAACAGGAAGCGTAAGGGCAAGACCGTGCTTGACGTTGAGGGATCCTGCGACCCCGGCGCCGCCAAGAAGGCCAAGGCAGACGACCCCGGCAAGGAAGTTGCCGGCTGCGCCGCCTGCCGGGCCTTGGCGGCTGCCGACAAGCCAGGAGGCTCCGACAAGCAGTACTGCAAGATCCATCGCACCAAGGGCCATGACCTCCAGAACTGCTGACAGGTTGAGCTGCTTGCGGAAAAGCAAAAAGCTGAATATGAAAGGTGGGACAAGGAGAAGGGTCAGGATGGTGCTGAGGGGTCCGGCAAGAAGCGTGACGGCCAAGGAGGTCGCCGTGGCAAAGATAATCAACAGGAGAGGCCCGCCCGGGGCCGTGATAAGAAGGAGGAGGAGGATGATCATGGTGAGGACGACGAGTCCGACGAGCACGAGTTCCAGAAAGCTACGGAGGCCATGTGCGTCGACAGTGGCGCCTCGTTGCATACCTCTCACCGCCGGCTGAAGAAGTGGGCTCGTGAGGTCACTGCGACAGAGCCATCGTTCGATGCCCAGAAGCTACTAGAGTGGTCCAGCACACGTATCATTTTTTACACCGAGGATCACCCTGATAGCACAACTGCGGTTGGGTGCCTGCCATTGTTGGTTTCACCAACAATACGCAACCTCAAGGTGACCAAAGTGCTAGTTGATGGTGGGGCCGGTATGAACTTGATCTCGCCCGCTGTGATTGAGAAGCTGCAAATCCCCGATGGAGATCTCGAGGAGACAGGCATGTTTCAAGGGGTCAACCCAGGGAGGAGTCAGCCGAAAGGTAAAATCACGTTGCCTGTTACATTCGGGGGCGAGCTGAACTATAGGACGGAGAAGATCGTTTTTGACATCGCCCAGATCCCCCTGCCCTACAATGGGATCCTTGGCCGCCCAGCGCTGGCCAAGTTCATGGCGGTGTCGCATTATGCCTACAACACGTTGAAGATGCCTGGGCCGCTGAGCATCATCACCGCCTCCTCTGACAAGAAAGATGCGCTCATCTGCGCCGATCAACTCTACCGAGAAGCAGTTGCAGCAACTGCCGCCAAGGCACTTGCTCCTGCCGTTGTAGCCCCGGAAGGGAAGAAGACTGGCAAGACCTCTTCCGGCAAGACCTCTTGCGCCCACTCCGGCAAGCACGCCTCTTCGGAGTGCAGCGCTCCCGTCGAGGACGTGCCAGAGAGCTCCACCGGCAAGAGCAAGAGATCCAAGGCAGCACCACCAGAGACCAAGAAGGTGCCCGTCAAGGAGGACGGCACGGGCGGGGCTTTTACTATAAGCTCCACCCTTGACAGCAAATAGGAAAGCGCGCTCGTCGCCTTCCTGCGGGCGAATGTTGACGTGTTTGCATGGCAAGCATCCGACATCCCCGGCGTTCCCAGGGAGGTGATTGAGCACCATCTTGCTGTCTGTCCTCATGCGCGGCCCGTCAAGCAGAAGTTCAGGAAGCAAGCTTTGGAGTGACAAGAGTTCATCATGGAGGAGATCAGGAAGTTGGAGGCGGCAGGCCTGGTTAGAGGAGTACTCCACCCCACGTGGTTGGCCAATCCAGTGGTAGTGCATAAGGCAAATGGGAAATGGAGGCTGTGTATTGACTACATAGATATCAATAAAGCCTATCCAAAGGATCCTTTCCCTTTGCCATGCATCGACCAGATTGTGGACTCCACTGCTGGGTGTGACCTTCTGTCATTCCTCGACGCCTATTCAGGATACCACCAGATCTTCATGATGAAGGAAGATGAAGAAAAGACTGCGTTCATCACCCCATGTGGTATGTACTGTTTTGTACGAATGCCTTTCGGGTTGAAAAGCGCTGGTTCGACGTTTTCCCGAGCGGTCCAAATTGGTTTTGAGCCCCAACTGCACAGAAACATGGAAGCTTATATGAATGATATAGTGGTCAAAACCAAGGACAGGGCCATGCTCGTGCAAGATCTAGAAGAAACATTTGCAAATCTGCACAAGATCAACCTCAAGCCCAACCCAGAGAAGTGCATGTTCGGTGTCCCATCTGGCAAGCTTCTTGGGTTCTTTGTGTCTCAACGCGGAATCGAAGCAAATCCCGACAAGATTAAAGCAATTGAGCAGATTGAGGCACCAAGACGGGTCAAAGACGTCCATAGGCTCGTCGGCTGCATTGCCGCCCTAAGTAGGTTCATCTCCAAGTCTGCTGAGCGTGCCCTCCCCTTTTTCAAAGTTTTGAAAAAGGCGGGTCCAGTGAAATGGACTCCGAAGGCAGAGGCGGCGCTGCAAGACTTGAAGAGGTACCTCTCCTCCACGCCAATACTAGTCACGCCTAAACCACTAGAGACGTTGCTGCTATACTTAACAGCAGTGAATCAAGTGGTCAGTGATGCGCTGGTGGCATAGAGGGAAATTGAGGAAGAAGCAGCAGTAGCAGCGGAGTCATCGGATGGTGGGCCGGGGCTCCCCCCAGCAGGGCCTGACGCCGGCAAGGCGGAACCCCCGGCAAGGCCCGGTCCCGGTAAGACAGAGTCTGCGCAGATGGGCGAAGTTGAACAGAAGAAGAAGGTGGTGCAGCACCCGGTTTATTTTGTCAGTTCCCTCTTGCAGGGGCTAGATCAAGATATTCTGGTATGCAGAAGCTGCTTTTCGGCCTCCTTATGGCCTCGTCACTATTTCCAAGCACATGAGATCACTGTCGTCACCCGCCTCCCTTTGCAACGAATCTTGCACAACCCGGATGCAACTGGGAGGATTGTGGAGCGGGCGTTGGAGCTGTCGACTTTTGGCCTCAAGTTTGAAAGAACTTCGACGATCAAGAGCCGAGCCTTGGCAGAGTTCATAGCAGAATGGACCGCAACGCCCGACGAAGAGGTTCAAGAGACCACCCTTCCCGGCAAGGAGACGTGCCGCGACTGGGTTATGTACTTTGATGGAGCTTTCTCACTGCAAGGTGCTGGTGCCAGCGTGCTACTAGTCGCACCCACCGGAGAGCGCCTCAAGTACGTAGTCCAGATGCACTTTCCCCGGGAAAAATCAACGAACAACACGGCGGAGTACGAGGGATTGCTTGCCGGTCTCAGGATCGCGGCAGACCTCGGAATCAGGAAGCTCATCATCAGAGGTGATTCGCAGCTCGTCGTGAAGCAAGTTAACAAGGATTACCAGAGCCCATTGATGGAGGCCTACGTGGCTGAAGTGAGGAAGTTGGAAGAGCGTTTTGACGGGCTGCAAGCAGAGCATGTTCCCCGAGCAGAAAATAGCATTGCCGACGACCTGTCAAAACGTGCTGCCCTCAAGTTGCCTATGGAACCAGGTACCTTTATGCTTCAATTAACTCAGCCATCCGTTGAGCCGTCAGTAGGGCAAAACAAGTGAAGGAAGGCAGGCCCCGGCAAGTACTTTCTCGCCGAGCTCCCAGGAGCCGCCGGCAAGGATGTTGCTGGGTGCCCCAAGCTTGCCGGAGAACAATAACCTCTGGCAGGGCCTCAAGCCCTGACCGTAGAGGCGGCTGCCCTTACGGCCGGAGATGAGACTTTGGTCCTTGCCGTCGAGCCCCATGCTCTGGCATGGGCACAACACACCGTCTGTTTCCTCCAAACAGGGGAGCTCCCTGAGGAGTAGCAAGAGGCATAGAAAGTAGCCCGTCGGTCCAGCATGTACCAGTTTGTGGACAATGCCATATACAGAAGGAGACCGAACGGCGTCATTCCTCGAGAGGACGGTCTGAGGCTGTTGGCAGAGATACATGGAGGCATGTGTGGTTCCCACATAGGGTCAAGAGCCCTTGCCGGCAAAGCATTCCGGCAAGGTTTCTTCTGGCCCACCGCTCTCCAGGATGCAACTGTCCTCGTCACCAAGTGCGAAGCGTGCCAGTTCCATTCAAAGAAGCTTCATCAACCAGCCCAAGCCCTTCAAACAATTCCTCTTTCCTGGCCATTTTCAGTCTGGGGGCTCGACATACTGGGCCCATTTCCCTGTGCTATCGTGGGCTTTGAGTACTTGTATGTTGCAATCAACAAGTTCACAGAGTGGCCAGAAGTGGAACCAGTGAGAAAGGTGACTGCACAATCAGCTATCAAGTTCTTCAAGGGGCTAGTCTGCCGTTCTGGTGTGCCGAACAGAGTCATCACCGACAACGGCACGCAGTTCACGAGCCGCACCTTCATGCAGTATATCCAAGACCTCAGCGGCAAGGTTTGTTTTGCTTCTGTTGCTCATCCCAGAAGTAACAGCCAGGCTGAGAGGGCAAACGCGGAGGTGTTGCGAGGCCTCAAGACCAGGACCTTTGACAGACTACACAAGTGCGGAAGACGCTGGGTTGATGAGTTGCCAATGGTTCTTTGGTCGATTAGAACGACGCCAAATCGAGCCACTGGCCAGACACCCTTTGCCCTGGTATACGGGGCAGAAGCAGTTCTCCCCACGGAACTCATATACGGGTCACCTCGAGTGCTCGCTTATGATGAGCTTGAGCAAGAGCAGTCGCGCCAAGATGATGCAACGCTCCTCGAGGAAGATCGTCTTCGGGCTGCTGTGCGAGCTGGTCGCTACCAGCAAGCTTTGTGCCGCTACCATAGCCGCAAGGTTCATGCCCGAAGCCTTGAGGAAGGCGACCTTGTTCTTCGGTGAGTTCAATCCGCCAAGAATTCCAACAAGTTGACGCCGAAGTGGGAAGGCCCTTATCGGGTAATACGGGTCACCAGGCCCGGCACAGTCCGCCTGGAGACGGAAGATGGAATTCTAGTGAGCAACTCCTGGAACATCGAACATCTTCGTAAGTTTTACCCATAAGGCGCGGTTGCCGGGCCTCCCGGCAGACCACTTTTTGTACAAGCCTTGCCGGCAAGGCATGTAACCCTTGGTACAAAGCCAGGCGCAGATCCTGAGCAATAGATAAATAAATGAAGTGCTGGCGCCCTAGAAATTAGCATGCATGCTAGGTTGAGTCTCTCTCTCTCTCTGTGTGTTAGGGTCAATAGTGCTTGGCGGCAGCTAACCCCTAGCATAGAGGTCGAGTGCGTGTCTTTCTGTTTCTTCCAGTCCTCTTTTGGTTCGCAGGCTGCACAGGCGTTTCTGCAGAACCATTTGGAGAAAAGAAGATGGACCGACACCCCGACCCCGGCAAGCCAAGGTTGCCGGGGGCTGCAGATTCAGATAAGTCTTTTCTCCCCCGCTGTGCACTTCCGTATGAAGCTTGAACGTATGGAACTTCATTCGCTCCTAGGCCACTGTGCTCCCTCCTTCCTATTCCCAAAGACCTTCCTTTGGGCCGGAACTTGGTTGTAGTCGCGGTAGAAAGGCGATGAGCGAGGGGCCTAATCCTACTTTGCCCCTACCTCCGCCAAGGGCGTGAGTGTGGTCGGGCTATAAAGCGGGAGGACGGCAAGGCTTGTTGCCGGGCGACGCTGTTTGCTTAAAATAACAAGGACCCGCTCCTTGGTGTGGGCCTCGCTCACGCACAAAAGAACCCGGCAAACACCCTTTTCATTAATACGTTGATCAAACAAGTACAATTCATATGGAATGTAAACATGAGCAAGGGGTTACAAGGTCTAAATTCGACAAGTGCCCGAAGGCTTAAGATCTAAAAAAAGGTAAGATGCCCGCAATCCCTTTCTTGTCCCTCCTCAAGAAGCAGGTCGGGATAGCAGGAGGGCAAAATGAGTGCCTAGGCGAGGTACGAGCAACAGAAGACACCAAGAGAGGGCTGGTGATGGTGGTGCCGGGGAAGAAGCCGAAAGATGAGGCAGCGGGCCGGCAATACGCGACGAAGGCGTCGGTGCCATTGTACTCCGAGTTGACGGCCCGCCACCCGCCTTCTTCGTCTTCTCTGGCCTTCCAGCGCCAGCCGCCAGAAGCAGCGGCCCCGAGAAGTTCAAGGAGCTGGCTCGAGGAGCTGCCGCCAAGAACTACCCTGCCCCGGCAGACCGTTCTGCCGGGGAGAAGGCCAGGTGCAGATGGTGTTGCTGCCGGTGTCGCCTATGGACGGGGTGTCCGACGTCTAGTCGGACCCGTCCACATCGTCCTCCCCACTGCCCCCCTCCTTGTCGCCGTCGCTCGAGGAGGAGCTCTCGTTGTCAGTCGAGCTCTCCGTGCAACACCCTAACCTGTGTCCCGAGCGCTCGAAGACCTTGACGGAGAGCAGGCCGCTCTCCACTAACTTGAAGAGGAGAACATGCCCCTTCATCAAACAGTGGGCGCGTGCGAAGGTTTTCCAACCCTGACGAAGAAGCATTACATGAGGGACGGGGAACCTTGTGTTCACCCACATGTCGCCATTGCAACACCCCTTCATGTGAAGCCTCAGCCTCGGCGGCTGGTCGATCTCCAGCACCCTCGCAAACGCCTCGGGAAGGCAAAGGCGGCTACGCGGCGGCTCGCGCAACTCCAGGATAAACTCGAGCGCCGTGTCCCCGACATGGCCGCTCGACAAAGCAGGAGGAGTTGGTGGCGGAGATGGTGACGGAGATGGTGACAACGCGGGTGTCCCCCTTCCGTACCCGCCTCTGCCTTGACCGCCTCGCCGACCGCGGCCTCGTCCGGCACCCCCACCTCGAGCGTGGCCTTCGCCTTGGGCGGCTGGCTCTTCCTTGACCGTCGCGGGTCTATGGCGGAGAGGAGGACCTAGTCGCCTCCGCAGAAGAATGGCCGCGGCCACGCCCTCTCGCCATGGCAGTGGATGGAGAATGGAGACGAAGGGAAGACACAAGAAGATGCCTCTCCTCCTCCTCCTCCTCGTGAGTCCTCTTTTTACAGCCGAGCAGGGAAGGCTAAAGACTGGCTCTACGCCTCTGAAGAGCCCGTTCAGGTCCGACTCATTAAGTTGGCGACGAGCGAGGTCATTGACCGCCCTCCCCGCCCAATCAAAGGCGCATGAGTATCAGCCATAGCGCGCCTTCCCATATCCCGCGCGTCTGTCACCTACCCCATGCTGTGCATGCGGCATACGTGGCGAAAGGAGCGGGCGTGGTGGGAAACGTGGAACGGCGGTTCCAAGGCTGGGAGAGTAAATGAGCAACGACCCTGCGGTTTTCCCTCTTTTATAGGGAAGACGCAAGCTGCCTCTTTACTATTCACCGCGGGATGACACAAGCATGCGGCGGTCATTCCGCGCACGACCCTCACGTCACGCACTCAACGCGGGTCGTGGGGAAGCGCAACTGGCAAAGGAGTTACCGCAGTTAAAACTCTACCACGCATACCCGCGCACCGTTCTGGGCCTGGCCCATCAACGCTCTACGCTTATGTGTGGCCAAGGCCCCGGGGCTCCTGTCGGTGTACAAAAGTAGGGGCCCTTTTATACCCCTTTACTTGTGCACGGGCAGTTGTAGCCACGCCTGCGGCCGCGCTTGGCGGGGCAGAGGAAGCAAAGAACGAGATTACCAAGGCAGCGCTCGAGCCAGAGGCGCGAAGAGAGAAGGGACAAGGTGGGCTTCCCTCGGCAAGAGCCTTGCCGGAGCGGCCCACGTGGCCCCGGCAAGAGCCTTGCCGGGGCAACTTGCCCAACACCAGCAAGACCGCCACCCTTGAGCCAAAAGGTTCCGACACCATCGACAAACACTGGAACCAAGGATCGGGAGGCGCCTGCATGGTGGCATGCAGATCTTTGTGAAAACCAAAGGCCTGCAAGACTAGATGAGAACGAGAAGATGAAGGCCCCCGGCAGGATCCTTGTCGGGGACGACCACGAGACCCCGACAAGACCCTTGCCGGGACCCCGACAAGGCCCTTGCCGGGGACATCTACAGGGCCGCAGCAAGGCCCACACCTACCAAGGTTCCCCCTGCGACCGTTTCAACACGGCGATCAACTCTCCAACATAACAAGCGCCTGTGTGGCAGCGTGCAGCTTCCAGGCCAACTAGGCACACACCTACGTGGCAGCAAGCCACCGCTAGGCCAACCAACCAATCACCTGCGTGGTGGCACGCGGATCTTCGTGAAGACTCTGCCACCGCACCAGCTCAGCAGCCAGCCAGCCAGCATGGCGCTGCATGCCTCGTCGGCTTGGACGCGCGTCGAAGCAAGGCGAGGCGGTAATGGACGGGACGAGCTTCCTTGCCGTCCCCGATAAAGCAAGAGGGCACATCGGCAGTGCATTAAATGCGTTTGTCCTACAGTGCCAGGCGATAGACTTGTACACTATACATACTTTCCACCTCCTGTGTGCCACTGTGGCGACCCATTTGATATATAAAAGGAGGCCCGAGGCGTACTGAGGGAGGATTCAGACTTTTTGGACTAGGCATGCACCGCAGCTAGTTCGAGAGCTCAAGAACACCAAATATACACCAAAGCAGGATTAGGGTATTACGCATCGTTTGCGGCCCGAACCTGGATAAAATTCCCCCGCATTGATCTTCTAAACCCGCTCTTTCCATAGCCCCACGCCCTGTCAACCGTAGTAGGGATTCCCTGTGATGGCGCGCCAGGTAGGGGGCGCAAGCTGTGAAAATCCGGTTTTTGAAGCCAACACACTAACTTCATCATCGCCATGGCCCCCAAGAAGAAGGGAATCACAGCGATCGGGTCATCCAGAGCCGGCCCGTCCGCACCAGCACGGGCGGGCGACGGGGTGGCCGTGGGTGGTGCCGGAGGCACAGCCCACGAGCATCCACGACACTCTGCCAATCGGAGCCAGGCGAGCGGCGTCGTTCCGGCCCAAGACGACGAGCCACACGCCGCTGGGCCCGAGGGCGGGGCCGTGCTGCCCACGGGCGGCGCGGCAGCCTCTATGACACCCCAGCTGGCGCCCGTGCCACGACCTTCCCAGGCAGTGCACGATGAGGAACACCGCGACGTCGGTGCCCCTGGGCGCCGCCGCGGGAAGAGCCCTTTGCGTCATTCTCAGGACGCGTCGGGTCGGCATGCACACTTGGACGCTGGCGGGAGCGGCGCACGACCGCGAGACCGTGATAGAGCTCCTTCTAACGTGGTTAGAAGTTGAAGCGCGTCACGGTCCACGGAGCTTTCGCCACCACCCACGCCAGCAAAGGCGTTGGCGCGCGTGCAGCTGCTCCTCGACTTTCTTCTTGCCGCGGAGAAGCTCGATGAGTGGAGAGCCACCATTCAGAGCCTCGTCAATTTCGCCAACAAGGATGAACCGCGACCAACGGAACCCTCGTGCCGGCCCTCTGTAGAGCCGACGCATGCCGGTGGTGGGAGGACCGGAGGTGCTGCGACCATGGTGCACTCTCCTCCCCCACGCCAGCAACAGCAGCCACCGGCTCGTCGGGCCTTAGGCCTCCTTTTATATGTCAAAGGGGTCGCCATAGTGGCACACATGAGGTGGAAAGTATGTATAGTGTACAAGTCTATCGCCTGGCACTGTAGGACAAACACATTTAATACATTGCCGACGTGCCCTCTTGCTTTATCGGGGACGGCAAGGAAGCTCATCCTATCCGTCACCGCCTCGCCTTGCTTCGATGCGCGTCCAAGCCGACGAGGCATGCAGCGCCACGCTGGCTGGCTGGCTGCTGAGCTGGTGCGGTGGCAGAGTCCTCATGAAGATCTGCATGCCACCATGCAGGTGCTTGGCTGGTTGGCCTAGCGGTGGCTTGCTGCCATGTAGGTGTGTGCCTAGTTGGCCTGGAAGCTGCACGCTGCCACGCAGGTGCTTGTCATGTTGGAGAGCTGATCGCCGTGTTGAAACGGCCGCGGGGCGGCGGAGCCTTGGTAGGTGTGGACCTGGCTGCGGCTCTCCAGATGTCCCCGACAAGGGCCTTGCCGGGGTCCCAGCAAGGGTCTTGCCGGGGTCTCGTGGTCGTCCCCGACAAGGATCTTGCCGGGGCCTTCGTCTTCTAGTTCTCATCTAGTCTTGCAGGCCATTGGTTTTCACAAAGATTTGCATGCCACCATGCAGACGCCTCCGGAGCCTTGGTTCCAGTGTTTGTCGATGGTGTCGGAACCTTTAGGCTCAAGGGTGGCAGTCTTGCTGGTGTTGGGCAAGTTGCCCCGGCAAGGCTCTTGCCGGGGCCACGTGGGCCGCTCCGGCAAGGCTCTTGCCGTGGGAAGCCCACCTTGTCCCTTCGCTCTTCGCACCTCTGGCTCGAGCGCTGCCTTGGTAGTCTCGTTCTTTGCTTCCTCTGCCCCGCCAAGCGCGGCCGCGGGCATGGCTAGAACTGCCCGTGCACAAGTAAAGGGGTACAAAAAGGGCCCCTACTTTTGTACACCGACACTTAGCAATCTACAAGGGTATGTAGATGCTCTTCCCCTCTCACAGCTATTCATCTCCATGGACAGATCATGCGTGTGCATATATTTTTTTTGTTTACCATGCAACGTTCCCCAACAGTGACATCATGAGCCAGGTCTATGCATAGATGATATGCACGAGTAGAACACAAAGGAGTTGTGGGCGGTGATTTTCATATTGCTTACTACCTATGTCTTATTTTGATTCGGCGGTATTGTGGGATGAAGCGGCTCGGACCAACCTTACATGTCGACGTACATGAGACCGGTTCCACCGACTGACATGCAACTTGTTTTGCATAAAGGTGGCTGGTGGGTGTCTGTTTCTCCCACTTTAGTTGAATCTAATTTGACTACGGCGGTCCTTGCAGAAGGTTATAGCAACTTGATAATCACCGTTGTGGTTTTGCGTAGGTAAGAATGGTACTTTCTAGTTGCCCGTAGCAGCCACGTAAAACTTGCAACAACAAAGTAGAGGACGTCTAACTTGTTTTTGCAGGGCATGTTGTGATGTGATATGGTCAAGACGTGATATGATATATGTTGATGCATGAGATGATCATGTTTTGTAATAAGTTCACGACTTGCATGTCCATGAGTAGAACAATCGGCAGGAGCCTTAGGGTTGTCTTTAATTATTGTCTGACCTGCGTGTCAATCACTAAGCGCCATGCGATTGCTTTACTTTATCGCTATGCGTTAGCAATAGTTATAGAAGCAATAGTTGGCGAGACGACCCAGATGCTACAATGGAGATAAAGATGTCGCACCGGTGACGATGGAGATCATGCCGTTGCTTTGGAGATGGAGATCAAAAGCACAAGGTGATGATGGCCATATTATATCACATATTTTGATTGCATGTGATGTTTATCCTTTATGCACATTATTTTTCTTAAAATGACAGTAGTATTATAAGATGATCCCTTCACTTAATTTCAAGATAAAAGTGTTCTCCCCGAGTGTGCACCGTTGCTAAAGTTCGTTGTTTTGAAGCACCTCATGATGATCGGGTGTGATAAACTCTATGTTCACATACAACGGTTGTAAGCTAGTTTTGCACATGCAGAATACTTGGGTTAAACTTGACGAGCCTAGCATGTACAAACATGGTCTCGGAACACTGGAGACTGAAAGGTCGAACATGAGTCATATAGTAGATATGATCAACATGGAGATGTTCGCCATTGAAAACTACCCCATCTCACGTGATGATTGGACATGGGTTAGTTGATTTGGATCATGTATCACTTAGACAACTTGAGGGATGTTGATTTAAGTGGGAGTTCATTAGTAATTTGATTATTTGAACTAAAATTTGTCATGAACTTAGTAATAATAGTTTTTTGCAAATCTATGTTGTAGATCAATGGCCCGTGCTACCGTTCCCTTGAATTTTAATGCGTTCCTAGAGAAAACTAAGTTGAAAGATGATGGTAGCAACTACACGGTCTGGGTCCGTAACTTGAGGATTATCCTCATTGCTGCACAGAAGAATTGTGTCCTTTATGCACCGCTAGGTGACAGACCTGCTGTAGGAGCTGATGCAGGTGTTATGAATGTCTGGCAGGCTTGATCTGATGACTACTCGAAACAGGACTTCAAAAGTGTTTTGAACGCCACAAAGCATATGAGATGTTCCAAGAGCCGAAGTTGATATTTCAAGCTAATGTCCGGGTTGAGAGATAGGAAGTCTCCAACAAGTTCTTTAGCTGTAAGATGGAGGAGAACAGTTCTATCAGTGAACACATACTCAGAATGTCTGGGTACCACAACCACTTGACTCAGCTGGGAATTGATCTTCCAGTTGAGAGTGTTATTGATAGAGTTTTTCAGTCACTGCCACCAAGCTGCAAGGGCTTCGTGATGAACTATAATATGCAAGGGATGACAAAAATGATTCCCGAGCTCTTCGCGATGCTGAAATCGGCGGAGGTAGAAATCAAGGAAGAGCATCAAGTGTTGATGGTTAACAAGATCACCAGTTTTAAGAAAAAGGGCAAGGGAAAGAAAGGGAACTTCAAGAAGACTGGCAAGCAAGTTTCCGCTCCCGTGAAGAAGCCCAAAGTTGGACACAAGCCTGAAACTGAGTGCTTCTACTGCAAGGGAAATGGTCGCTGGAAGCGTAACTGCCCCAAGTACTTGGTAGATAATAAGGATGGCAAAGTAAACAAATGTATATTTGATATACATGTTATTGATGTGTTCCTTACTAATGCTCGTAGTAGCGCCTGGGTATTTGATACTGGTAGGATTGCTCATATTTGTAACTCGAAACAGGAGCTGTGGAATAAACGAAGATTGGCGAAGGACGAGGTGACGATGCGCGTCAGAAACAGTTCCAAGGTTGATGTGATCATCGTCGGCACGCTACCTCTACATCTACCTTCGGGATTAGTTTTAGACCTCAATAATTGTTATTTGGTGCCAGCGTTGGGCATGAGCATTATATATGGATCTTGTTTATTGTGAGACGGTTATTTATTTAAGTCAGACAATAATGGTTGTTTTATTTATATGAGTAACATGTTTTATGGTCATGCACTGATGTTTGCTTGAACTACGTCGGTATTTCCCGAAAGAGGAAGGGATGATGCAGCACAGCAACGGTAGGTATTTCCTCAGTGATGAGACCAAGGTCATCGAACCAGTAGGAGAACCACGCACCACCACGTAAACAGTTCCTGCACACAAAGAACAAATACTTGCAACCCGACGTAAGAGAGGGGTGTCAATCCCTCATAGGTAAAAAGATAGATAAAATTGTAGTAGATTGGATAAATAGATCTCGCGGGAACGCGAGATAAAATAAATAACAATAAATTGCAGCAAGGTATTTTTGTATTTTTTGGATTAATAGATCTAAAAATAAAAGCAAATAAAAATAGATCGCGAAGGCAAATATAATAAAGAAGAGACCCCAGGGTAGTAGATTTCACTAGTGGCTTCTCTCGAGGAAAATAGCAAACGGTGGGTAAACGAATTACTGTTGGGCAATTGATAGAACTTCAAATAATCATGACGATATCCAGGCAATGATCATTATATAGGCATCACATCCAAGATTAGTAGACCGACTCCTGCCTGCATCTACTACTATTACTCCACACATCGACCACTATCCAGCATGCATCTATTGTATTAAGTTCATGGAAAAATGGAGTAATGCAATAAGAACGATGACATGATGTAGACAAGATCTATTTATGTAGAAATAGACCCCATCTTGTTATCCTTAATAGCAAGGATACATATGTGTCGGTTCCCTTTCTGTCACTAGGATCAAGCACCGTAAGATCGAACCCATTACAAAATACCTCTTCCCATTGCAAGATAACTAGATCAAGTTGGCCAAAAAAACCAAATATCAGAGAAGAAATACGAGGCTATAAGCAATCATGCATATAAGAGATCAAAGAAGACTCAAATAACTTTCATGGATAAAAAGATAGATCTGATCATAAACTGAAAGTTCATCGGATCCCAACAAACACACCACAAAAAGAGTTACATCATATGGATCTCCAAGAGACCATTGTATTGAGAATCAAAAGAGAGAGAGGAAGCCATCTAGCTACTAACTACGGACCCGTAGGTATACAATGAACTACTCACGCATCATCGGAGAGGGACCAATGGACATGATGAACCCCTCCGTGATGGTGTCTATATTGGATCTGGTGGTTCTGGAACTTGCGGCGGCTGGAATTGATTTTCATCGACTCCCCTAGGGTTTCTGGAATATTGGGCTATTTATAGAGCAAAGAGGTGGTGTGGGAGGCCACCGAGGTGGGCACAACCCACCAGGGCGCGCTTGGGCCTCCAGGTGCGCCCTGGTGTCTTGTGCTCACCTCGGGCTCCCTTTTCGGTACTTCTTTGGCCCACTGGATGTCTTCTGGTCCAAAAAAATCCACAAAAAGTTTCGCTGCGTTTGTACTCCGTTTGATATTGATTTCCTGTGATGTAAAAACATGCAGAAAACAGCAACTGGCACTGGGCACTATGTCAATAGGTTAGTACCAAAAAATGATATAAAATGACTATAAAATGATTGTAAAACATCCAAGAATGATAATATAACAGCATGGAACAATAAAAAAATTATAGATACGTTGGATACGTATCAGCATCCCCAAGCTTAATTCCTGCTCGTCCTCGAGTAGGTAAATGATAAAAACAGATTTTTTGATGTGGAATGCTGCCTAACATGTTCATCACATATTCTTTTCTTTGTATCTTGGACATTTGGACTTTTATCTTGTTCAAAGCAATAGTCTAGTTTTGACATGAGAATTTCAATACTCAAGCATATCAACAAGCAACCATGTCTCTCAAAATATCAACGCTAAAATAAGTTATCCCTAGCCTATTATGCTCAATCATTGATCCACTCATCAAACACACTAGCATATTAGCTACACCCAATGCTCAAGTACGATCATAGTGCCCCTTAGTTGGTGCTTTATAAGAGAAGATGGAGACTCAAATTAAAAATAAAATTTGCATAAAGTAAAAGAAATGCCCTAAGCGGAGGGAAGTAGGGATTTGTAGAGGTGCCAGAGCTCAAAGTAAAAAAGATAGAGATAAAAACATTTTGGGAGGCATGCTTTCCTGCCAACGAGAACGATCGAGTAGTTCCCAATACTTTCCATGCTAGATATATCATAGGCGGTTCCCAAACAGAAATTATAGTTTATTCCTTTTCCACCATACTTTCACTTTCCATGGCTAACCGTATCCACGGGTGCCTTCCATACCCACACTTTCCAAGGAATTTATTATTTGACAACATAAAGTAAATTTATTTTTCACTTCGGGACTTTGCATCCCTAATACCTTTGCCTTACTCTCGTGCAATGACAAGTGAATAAACACTCATCATGAGAATAACATATCTAGCATGGAAATATATTAGCCACCCCCTACCGTTTCATGAGCGGTATGAGCACACAAGAGAAGTTTATTTTGAAAATTAGAGATGGCACATACAAATTTGCTTAGAACGGCAAAAGAATACCGCATATAGGTAGGTATGGTGGACTCTTGTGGCAAAACTGGTTTAAAGGATTTGGATGCACAAGTAGTGATCATACTTAGTGCAAAATGAAGGTTAGCTAAAGATTGAGAAGCGACCAACCAACAAACGAAAAATCTCATAAGCGAGCATTAAGCATAATTAACACCGAATAATGCACCATAAGTAGGATGTAATTTCATTGCATAACTATTGACTTTCGTGCTTGCATAGGGAATCACAAACCTTAACACCAATATTCATACTAAAGCACAACTACTCATCAACATGACCCACATATCACATCATCATGTCTCAAAACTATTACAAGGAATCAAGTTTATTTTTTCCAATGATCTTCATGGAAGTTTTTATTATATCCTTCTTGTATATCTATCACTTTGGGACTAATCTTCATGTGTTGCTTTTGATAAGCTCAAACAAATATAAGTGAAGATCATGAGCATAATATTTCTTTCTCTCAAAATAATTTAAGTGAAGCGAGAGAGAATTTCTTATTTTTTTTTACTAAATCTCAAATAAATCTAAGTGAAGCATGAGAGCATTTCTTCAAAAATAATAAAGCACACCATGCTAAAAAATATATAAGTGAAGCACTAGAGTAATTCCATAGCTCATAAAGATTTAAGTGGAGCATAGAGAGCAATTCTAACAAGTCATGGCATAATTTTGGCTCTCTCAAATAGGTGTGTCCAGCAACGATTCTTGACTTGGAACAAAAAGCAAAGCAAGCAAAGACTCATATCATACAAGATGCTTCAAGCAAAACTCATAGTATGTGACGAATAAGAATATAGTTTCGAGTAAAATACCAATGGTCGTTAGAAGAAAGAAGGGATGCCACTCGGGCATCCCCAAGCTTAGTTGCTTGCTTCTCTTTGGATAATAGCTTGGGACACCATGGGCATCCCCAAGCTTAGGCTCTTCTTACTCCTTATTCCTTTATCCATCGCAACATCACCCAAAACTTGAAAACTTCAATCACACAAAACTCAACAAAACCTTCGTGAGATCCGTTAGTATAAGAAAGCAAATCACTACTATAAGTACAGTTGCAAACCCATTCATATTTTATTCTTCCATTATATCTACTGTATTCCAATTTTCTATGGCAAAAACTCTTTAAAGGAAACCATAGAATCATCAAAACAAGAACACAACGCAACGAAAACAGAATATGTCAAAAACAGAATAGTCTGTAGCAATCTGGATATTTCGAATACTTCTGTAACTCCAAAAATTCTGAAAAAATAGGAAAACATGAGAAATTTGTATGTTAATCTTATGCAAAAGGAATTGGTATTTTATCATGCTTCTGTTAAAAATGAGAATTATTTTCGTGAGCGCAAAAGTTTCTGTTTTTCAGCAAGATCAAATCAACTATCATCCAACATGATCCTAAAGGCTTTGCTTGGCAGAAACACTAATTAAAACACAAAAAACACAATCATCACAGTAGCATAATTGTGCAAACATTCAAGAACAGAAAGCAAAAGGCAAAAATAAATTTTATTCATTGGGTTGCCTCCCAACAAGCGTTATCGTTTTACGCCCCTAGCTAGGCATTAAGTACGGATCTAAGTATTGTCATCTTTGTTTTCCAATTCTTAAATCAAACAATTAGAATTCTTCAAAGATTTAGCATACAAATTTTCAATGACAATGCTCCTAGGAACAAGATTAAAGAATTCATTTTTGCACAAAGGATCTCTTATAACTTCAACAAAGTTCGGGTGAATGCTAATCATCTTAAGATCTTCTTTATTGTTATGACTAGAAGTTGCACCCTTGTTCTTAGCAACTTGAGTAATCTTGCCACTTTTTACGGGAGTTTTTTCGATAGTTTTAGCGAAAGCAAAAGCCATGCTTAAATTACTAAAGATTTCTTCCAGTTTATCAATCTGAGATGGGCTTTCTTCAATTCTTTCATGAATTACGGTCCCCTTTTCTTTTAACAACTTAAAAACTACTCCCGCTTTTGACCCAATTTTAGTAGCAAAATTAGCATCTTTTTATCCAAGTTTTCAATATGTTCTTCGGTAAGCATTTTCCTTGCAATAGCATCTAGTCTTTCCATGACATGCTCAAGAGTCAAAGTTGTTTCATTAATCATAAGAGGTGGTGGGCCCACTAAATTTCCCATAGCATTAAAAGCATCAAGAGATGGACACGTCAAGAAATTTCCACCAGTGATCGTATCAAGGACGAAACTATACCAAGTGGTGATGCCCACATAAAAACAGCGAAGAAGAATAACGGTAGATTGCTTATGGATTGATCTATTATGAGCATTGCAAATCCTATACCAAGCATCTTTTAAATTCTCCCCTACCCTTTGTTTAAAGTTGAGAACCTCGTTCTCGGGAGTGCACGCAATAGAGGAAGAACTATCCATGACGAAAAAAGTGGTCAACAAGATTTGCATACAAAGCATATCTGACGAGAAAACGGCGAACAAAAAAGAGGGCGAATAAAACGACAATTTTTTGTGAAGTGGGGGAGAGGAAAACGAGAGGCAAATGGAAAATAATGTAAATTGCAAGGAGATGAGATTTGTGATTAGGAACCTGGTAGATGTTGATGATGTCTCCCCGGCAACGGCGCCAGAAATTCCTTTTGATGTTTGCTTGAACTACGGCGGTATTTCCCCAAAGAGGAAGGGATGATGCAGCACAACAACGGTAGGTATTTCCCTTAGTGATGAGACCAAGGTTATTGAACCATTCAGAGAACCACGCAACACCACGTAAACAACTCCTGCACACAAAGAATAAATACTTGCAACCCGACGTAAGAGAGGGGTTGTCAATCCCTCACGGGTAAAAAGATAGATAAAATTGTAGTAGATTCGATAAATAGATCTCGCGGGAAAGCGAGATAAAATAAATAACAATAAATTGCAGAAAGGTATTTTTATATGTTTGTCTTAATAGATCTGAAAATAAAAGCAAATAAAAATAGCTCACGAAGGCAAATAAAATAAAGAAGAGACTCGGAGGCCATAGATTTCACTAGTGGCTTCGCTCGAGAAAAATAGCAAACGGTGGGTAAACGAATTACTGTTGGGCAATTGATAGAACTTCAAATAATCATGATGATATCCAAGCAATGATCATTATATAGGCATCACGTCCAAGATTAGTAGATCGACTCCTGCCTCCATCTACTACTATTACTCCACACATCGACCGCTATCAGAATGCATCTATTGTATTAAGTTCATGGAAAAACGGAGTAATGCAATAAGAACGATGACATGATGTAGACAAGATCTATTTATGTAGATTAGACCCCATGTTGTTATCCTTAATAGCAATGATACATACGTGTCGGTTCCCCTTATGTCACTGGGATCAAGCACCGTAAGGTCGAACCCATTACAAAGCACCTTTTCCCATTGCAAGACAAATAGATCAAGTTGTCCAAACAAAACCCAAATACCGGAGAAGAAATACGAGGCTATAAGCAATCATGCATATAAGAGATCAAAGAAGACTCAAATAACTTTCATGGATAAAAAGATAGATCTGATCATAAACTCAAAGTTCATCGGATCCCAACAAACACACCGCAAAAAGAGTTACATCATATGTTTCTCCAAGAGACCATTGTATTGAGAATCAAAAGAGAGAGAGGAAGCCATCTAGCTACTAACTACAGACCCGTAGGTCTACAATGAACAACTCATGCATCATCGGAGAGGCACCAATGGACATGATGAACCCGTCTGTGATGGTGTCTAGATTGGATTTGGTGGTTCTGGAACTTGCGGCGGTTGGAATTGATTTTCGTCGACTCCCCTAGGGTTTCTGGAATATTGGGGTATTTATAGAGCAAAGAGGCGGTGCGGAGACCACCGAGGTGGGCACAACCCTCCAGGCGCGCCCTGGTGTCTTGTGCTCACCTCGGGCTCCCTCTTCGGTACTTCTTGGGCCCACTGGATGTCTTCTGGTCCAAAAAAACCCACAAAAAGTTTCGCTGCATTTGGACTCCATTTGATATTCATTTCCTGCGATGTAAAACACATGCAGAAAACAGCAACTGGCACTGGGCACTATGTCAATAGGTTAGTACCAAAAAAGATATAAAATGACTATAAAATGATTGTAAAACATCCAAGAATGATAATAACAGCATGGAATAATAAAAAATTATAGTTACGTTGGAGACGTATCATGCACCCTTAGTGAATGGTCTATTCTTGTTGAATCTCGATCGTAGTTGTACACATATTCATAATATTGATGCCAAAAGATGCAAAGTTGATAATGATAGTGCAACATACTTGTGGCACTGCCGTTTAGGTCATATTGGTGTAAAACGCATGAAGAAACTCCATACAGATGGACTTTTGGAATCACTTGATTATTAATCATTTGATACTTGCAAACCATGCCTCATGGATAAGATGATTAAAACTCCATTCTCTGGAACAATGGAGCGAGCTAATGACTTTTTGGAAACAATACATACCGACGTATGTGGTCCGATGAGTGTTGCAGCACGCGGTGGGTATCGTTATTTTCTGACCTTCACAGATGATTTGAGTAGGTATGGATATATCTACTTGATGGAACACAAGTCTGAAACATTTGAAAAGTTCAAAGAATTTTAGAGTGAAGTGGAGAATCATCGTAACAAGAAAAAAAAATCTTCGATCTGATCACGAAGGTGAATATCTGAGTTACGAGTTTGGCCTTCATTTAATACAATGTGGAATTGTTTCACAACTCATGCCACCTGGAACACCATAGCGTAATGGTGTGTCCGAATGTCGTAATTGTACTTTATTAGATATGGTGTGTTCTATGATGTCTCTTACCGATTTGCCTTTATCACTTTGGGGTTATGCATTAGAGACAACCGCATTCACGTTAAATAGGGCACCGTCTAAATCCGTTGAGACAACACCGTATGAACTATGGTTTGGCAAGAAACCTAAGCTGTCGTTTCTTAAAGTTTGATGTGACGCTTATGTCAAAAGGCTTCAGCCTGATAAGCTTGAACCCAAAGTGGAGAAGTGCGTCTTCATAGGATACCCTAAATAAACTATTGGGTATACCTTCTACCACAGATCCGAAGGCAAGATCTTTCTTGGTAAGAATGGGTCATTTCTAGAGAAGGAGTTTCTCTCGAAAGAAGTGAGCGGGGGAAAGTAGAACTCGATGAGGTAGTTGTACCGTCCCTCGAATTTGAAAGTAGCACATAAGATAAAACTGTTCCCGTGATTCCTACACCAACCAGAGAGGAAGCAAATGATGATCATGAAACTTCAGATCAGGTTACTACTAAACCTCATAGGTCGACCAAAACACGTACCGCACCAGTGTGGTACGGTAATCTTGTCCTGGAAGTCATGTTGTTAGACAACGGCGAACCTATGAACTATGAAGAAGCTATGATGACCCTAGATTCCAACAAATGGCTCGAGGGCATGAAATTTGAGATGGGATCCATGTATGAGAACAAAGTTTGGTCTTTGGTGGACTTGCCTGATGATTGGAAAGCCATTGAGAATAAATGGATCTTTAAGAGGAAGACATACGCTGATGGTAATATCACTATCTACAAAGCTCGACTTGTCACAAAAGGTTTTCGACAAGTTCAAGGGGTTGACTATGATGAGACTTTATCACCCGTAGCGATGCTTAAGTCTGTCAGAATCATGTTAGCGATTGCTGCATTTTATGATTATGAAATCTGGCAAATGAACGTCAAAACTGCATTCCTTAACATGTTTCTTAAAGAAGAGTTGTATATGATGCAACCAGAAGATTTTGTCGATCCTAAGGATGTTAACAAAGTGTGCAAGCTCCAGCGACCCATCTATGGACTGGTGCAAGCATCTCAGAGTTGGAATATACGCTTTGATGATGTGATCAAAGCATTTGGTTTTATACAGACTTATGGTGAAGCCTGTATTTACAAGAAAGAGAGTGGGAGCTCTGTAGCATTTCTGATATTATATGTGGATGACATATTGCTGATTGGAAATAATATAGAATTTCTAGATAGCATAAAAGGATATTTGAATAAGAATTTTCAATGAAAGACCTTGGTGAAGCTTCTTATATATTGGGCATCAAGATCTATAGGGATAGATCGAGACGCTTAATAGGACTTTCACAAAGCACATATACCTTGACAAAGTTCTGAAGAAGTTCAAAATGGACCAGTCAAAGAAAGGGTTCTTGCCTGTGTTGCAAGGTGTGAACGGACTCAAAGTCCGACCACGGCAGAAGATAGAGAGAGAATGAAAGTCATTCCCTATGCCTCAGCCATAGGTTCTATAATGTATGCCATGCTATGTACGGGACCTGATGTGTGCCTTGCCATAAGTTTGGTAGGGAGGTACCAAAGTAATACAAGAGTGGATCACTGGAGAGCGGTCAAGAATATCCTGAAGTACCTGAAAAGGACCAAGTATATCTTTCTCTTTTATGGAGGTGATGAAGAGCTCGTCATAAAGGGTTACGTCGATGCTAGCTTCGACACAGATCCGGATGACTCTAAGTCGCAAACCGGATACATATTTATATTCAATGGTGGAGCTATCAGTTGGTGCAGTTCTAAGCAGAGCGTCATGGCGGGATCTACATGTGAAGCGGAGTACATAGCTACTTCAGAAGCAGCGCATGAAGGAGTCTGTATGAAGGAGTTCATATCCGATCTGTGTGTAATACCCAGTGCATCGGGTCCAATGACAATCTTTTGTGAAAACACTGGAGCAATTGCCATAACAAGGAGCACATGTTTCACAAGAGAACCAGACACATCAAGCGACGCTTCAACTCCATTCGTGAAAAGGTCAAGGATGGAGACA
This sequence comes from Triticum aestivum, assembly GCF_018294505.1. Taxonomy (NCBI): domain Eukaryota; kingdom Viridiplantae; phylum Streptophyta; class Magnoliopsida; order Poales; family Poaceae; genus Triticum; species Triticum aestivum. The sequence goes on along the minus strand of NC_057796.1, from coordinate 216,880,688 downwards.
TAGAAATTTGCAAAGTACATACGGATCTGAATGTGGCAGACCCGTTGACTAAACCTCTTCCACGGGCCAAACTTGATCAACACCAAGACTCCATGGGTGTTAGATTCACTACAACGTAATCTAGAATATTGACTCTAGTGCAAGTGGGAGACTGTTGGAAATATGCCCTAGAGGAAATAATAAAGTGGTTATTATTATATTTCCTTAATCATGATAGAGGTTTATTATTCATGCTATAATTGTATTGATTGGAAACGTAAATACATGTGTGAATACATAAACAAATAACAAGTCCCTAGTATGCCTCTACTGGACTAGCTCGTTGATCAAAAGATGGTTAAGGTTTCCTGACCATAGACATGAGTTGTCGTTTGATAACGGGATCACATCATTTGGAGAATGATGTGATGGACAAGGCCCATCCGTTAGCATAACATATGATCGTTCAGTTTATTGCTACTGCTTTCTTAATGTCAAATACATGTTCCTTCATCCATGAGATCATGCAACTCCCAGATACCACAGGAATACCTTGTGTGCTATGAAATGTCACTTCGTAAGTGATCATAAAGGTGCTCTACATGTATCTTCGAAGGTGTCTGTTGAGTTGGCGTGAATCGAGATTGGGATTTGTCACTCTGTATGATGGAGAGGTATCTCTGGGCCCTCTCGGTAATACAACATCACGAGAAGCTTGCAAGCAAAGTGACTAAGGAGTTAGTTACAAGATGATGTATAATGGAGCGAGTAAAGAGACTTGCCGGTAACGAGATTGAACTAGGTATAGAGATACCAACGATCAAATCTCGAGCAAGTAACATACCAACGGACAAAGAGAACTACGTATGTTGTCATAAAGGTTCGACCGATAAAGATCTTCGTAGAATATGTAGGAACCAATATGGGCATCCAGGTCCCGCTATTGGTTATTGACCGGAGAAGCGTCTCGGTCATGTATACATCATTCTCGAACCCGTGGGGTCCACAGGCTTAACATTCGTTGACGATATAGTATTATATGAGTTATGTATGTTGGTGACCAAATGATGTTTGGAGTCCCGGATGAGATCAAGGACATGACGAGAAGCTCCGGAATGGTCCGGAGGTAAAGATTGATATATAGGATGATGGTTGGGCCAAGGGGTAAGGTCTACGGGGCTTTAGGTTGGTGCAAAAGGAAGTTTTGCGGAGGTTGGGGACCAGACGCCAGGGACCCTGGCGTACTAGAGGAGGCTCAAAAACTTGTGTTCTAGGGGCTAGCCCTGCTCCTCTATTTATATGTTGAGCTCTGGGGTCATTACTTGGGGAGAATGCCTCCCCAAAGTCGGTTTGGAACGCAAGGAAGAGTCCTTCTCGGATTCCAGCACCAGACGCCGAGCCCCTAGGACACAAGTTTTTGAGCCTCCTCTAGTTGGTCCTAGTTGACTAATTAGAGCTAGTCGTAGCTACCTCTAATCCTCACAATTAGAAGCCTAGCGTGGTCCTAATCTCCTCCCTCTAGTTCATCCTCCGCTCTAAATCCGTTGTGCTTGGCGAAGCTCCGCGGAAATAGTTTCAGCATCACCGTCAGCACGCCGTCGTGCTGCCGGAACTCATCTACTACTTCGCCCATCTTGCTGGATCAAGAAGGCGAGGACGTCATCAAGCTAAACATGTGCTGAACGCGGAGGTGCCGTACGTTCGGTGCTTGATCGAAATGGATCGTGAAGGTGTACGACTACATCAACCGCATTGATAAACGCTTCCGCTTAGCGATCTACAAGGGTATGTAGATGCTCTCCCCCTCTCGTAGCTATGCATCTCCATGGATAGATCTTGCGTGTGCGTAGAAGTTTTTTGTTTTCCATGCAACGTTCCCCAATAGCCCAACCCCTCAAAAATTGTCTCAAATGTCTTATTTATTTTGCCATCTTTAGACACTCGAGCGTCCACCGTAATCCTTGGTCCATTACCTAGCAACCATATCTAGGAATCCCTCTTTCTCAAACCAGCTTAGTTTGAAAGAGAAGGTATTCTTGTTACCCCGATGCGTCGCTTCTCTTGAGTCCACCAGCAAAGGAGTGTGATTAGAGATAGCCCTTTGTAATGCCCGCACCGTTACAAGGGGGAATTTTTGTTCCCAATCAACACAAGTGAGCACCGTGTCTAACTTTTCATATGTGGGGTTCAGTAGCTTGTTGGCCCAAGTGAACTGTCTACCTGTTAATTCGATCTCCCTCAGATTAAGACTCTCAATAATCGTATTAAACATGAATTACCACCTTCCATCGAAGTTGTCATTAGTCTTTTCTTCATTTCTCCTTATGATACTAAAAATCTCCTCCCACTAGTATTGGTAACCTTTCAGCCCCACAGATTCTCACAAGATCAGCTAGGAAATCTGGTTTGAACTCCGGTTGGGCGGCCCCATATACAGCCACTAAGGCCAACCTAAACCCGTCGAGTTTTGACTTAACATGAAATTTCACGGAATAATCTCCGTGGACAACATTCAATACCTCTAACGTTTCACACTTAACCCCAAGTAAAATCCCTCCGGATCGTCCCCTTGGAGGGAGACAGTGCCAGTAAAAATCTGTACCACCAGATAAGGTACCAAGAAATTGTGATGTGAAGTTATCCCTACCCATTTCTAGTAGGGCGATAAAGTCTAGATTGTGCTCTAGTGACGCTTCCGCAAGGAACCTTTGTTTAGCCAACTTTGCTAGACCTCTACTATTCCAAAAGAGTCCTTTCATTTGTCATCATGGATTTTTTTCTTGAATTTGATTCTCGCACTTCGACGAACTACTGATACAGGGTAAACCTTCCTCTTCTAGGATCATTTCGGTTTATCGTGCACCTCCGCCGCGTCAACTTGACCGGGAGGAGTCAGTCTCGTGCGTTCAGATGATAGACGAGCCACATACCCCTCTAACTCAGTTTCTTCTACCTCAGCATCGCCCTCCAAAGAGGGTATGAGATCCTCACAGATACTCTCAAGTGCCGTGATCCCCAAATTATTAATCCCATGATCATTCATAGGCCTTACGGCCGCAATATTTCAGATCATTTCCAAGGTCCTCTCAGCTTCTAGATCTAACAGGTCATTAACTGATTTTGCTATTTCCTTCTGGTTAGAACCTAGAGATATCCCTAGGTTGCCCCCATTATGAAAATATAATTTTCTAAAAAATGTAATAAGGAACAACTTGTATTAACTGACATACCTGTAGTCGCTTCGATATCTCGAAGCTTAGCGGCCCGCATAGCTCGCCTTAGCTGCAAGTCGTCGGCATCTGGTTGGGCCTGGACCCAGTGGCTAACACGTCTGCCACCGGACAACGGGTACAGGTATTGGGGAACGCAGTAATTTCAAAAAAATTCCTACGCACATGCAAGATCCATCTAGGTGATGCATAGAAACAAGAGGGGAGAGTGTTGTCCACGTACCCTCGTAGACTGAAAGTGGAAGCGTTGTGACAACGCGGTTGATGTAGTCGTACGTCTTCATGATCCGACCGATCCTAGTACCAAAAGTACGACACCTCCGCGATCTGCACACGTTCAGCTCGGTGACGTCCCACGAACTCTAGATCCAGCTGAGTGTTGAGGGAGAGCTTCGTCAGCATGACGGCGTGATGACGGTGATGATGAAGTTACCTACGCAGGGCTTCGTCTAAGCACTACAACGATATGACCGAGGTGGAAATCTGTGGAGGGGGCACCGCACACGGCTAAACAATCAACTTGTGTGTCTATGGGGTGCCCCCCTCCCCCGTATATAAAGGAGTGGGGGAGGGGGAGGGCCGGCCCTCTCATGGCGCGCCCCAAGGGGAGTCCTACTCCCACCGGGAGTAGGATTCCCCCTTCCCTAGTTGGAGTAGGAGAGGAAGGAAGGAGGAGAGAGGGAGAAGGATAGGGGGGCGCCGCCCCCCTTCCCTAGTCCAATTCGGACCCAAGGGGGGGCGCACAGCCTGCCCTGGCCGCCCCTCTCTCTCTCCACTAAGGCCCATATGGCCCATTAGACTCCCCGGGGGGTTCCGATAACCTCCTGGTACTCCGGTAAATGCCTGAACTCACCCGGAACCATTCCGATGTCCAAACATAGCCATCCAATATCGATCTTTATGTCTCAACCATTTTGAGACTCCTCGTCATGTCCGTGATCCCATCCGGGACTCCAAACAACCTTCGGTTCATCAAAACAATAAACTCATAATACCGATCGTCACTGAACGTTAAGCGTGTGGACCCTACGGATTCGAGAATTATGTAGACATGACCGAGACTCAGCTCCGATCAATAACAAATAGCGGAACCTGGATGCTCATATTGGTTCCTACATATTCTACGAAGATCTTTATCATTCAAACCGCATAACAACATACGTTGTTCCCTTTGTCATCGGTATGTACTTGCCCGAGATTCGATCGTCGGTATCTCAATACCTAGTTCAATCTCGTTACCGGCAAGTCTCTTTACTCGTTCCTAATGCATCATCCCATGATTAACTCATTAGTCACATTGCTTGCAAGGCTTATAGTGATGTGCATTACCGAGAGGGCCCAGAGATACCTCTCCAAAACACGGAGTGACAAATCCTAATCTCGATCTATGCCAACCCAACAAACACCATCGGAGACACCTGTAAAGCATATTTATAATAACCCAATTACGTTGTCCTGTTTGATAGCACACTAAGTGTTCCTCCGGTATTCGGGAGTTGCATAATCTCATAGTCAGAGGAACATGTATAAGTCATGAAGAAAGCAGTAGCAATGAAACTGTAACGATCATAATGCTAAGCTAACGAATGGGTCTTGTCCATCACATCATTCTCCTAATGATGTGATCCCGTTCATCAAATGACAACACATGTCTATGGTCAGGAAACATGACCATCTTTGATAAACAAGCTAGTCAAGTAGAGGCATACTAGGGACACTCTGTTTTGTCTATGTATTCACACATGTACTAAGCTTCCGATTAATACAATTCTAGCATGAATAATAAACATTTATCATGATATAAGGAAATAAATAATAACTTTATTATTGCCTTGAGGGCATATTTCCTTCAGTCTCCCACTTGCACTAGAGTCAATAATCTAGTTCATATCACCATGTGATTTAACACCAAAAGTTCACATCTTTATGTGATTAACACCCATAGTTCACATCTCCATGTGACCAACACTCAAAAGGTTTACTAGAGTCAATAATCTAGTTCACATCGCTATGTGATTAACACCCAAGAGTAATAAGGTATGATCATGTTTTGCCTGTGAGAGAATTTTTTTAGTCTACCGGTCTGCAACATTCAGATCCGTATGTATTTTGCAAATTTCTATGTCTACAATACTCTGCACGGAGCTACTCTAGCTAATTGCTCCCACTTTCAATATGTATCTAGATTGAGACTTAGAATCATCCAGATCGGTGTCAAAGCTTGCATCGACGTAACTCTTTACAATGAACTCTTTGTCAACTCCATAACCGAGAAACATTTCCTTATTCCACTAAGGATAATTTTGACCGCTGTCCTGTGATCCACTCCTGGATCACTATTGTACCATCTTGCCGAACTTATGGCGAGGTACACAATAGGTCTGGTACACAACATAGCATACTTTATATAATCTATGACTGAGGCATAGGGAATGATTTTTCATTCTCTTTCTATTTTCTGCTGTGGTCGGGTTTTGAGTCTTACTCAACTTCACACCTTGCAACACAGGCAAGAACTACTTCTTTGACTGTTCCATTTTGAACTACTTCAAAATCTTGTCAAGGTATGTACTCATTGAAAAATCTTATCAAGCGTCTTGATCTATCTCTACAGATCTTGATGCTCAATGTGTAAGCAGCTTCACTAAGGTCTTTCTTTGAAAAACTCCTTCCAAACACTCCTTTATGCTTTCCAGAAAATTCTACATCATTTCTGATCAACAATATGTCACTCACATATACTTATCAGAAAGGCTGTAGTGCTCCCACTCACTTTCTTGTAAATACAGGCTTCACCGCAAGTCTGTATAAAACTATATGCTTTGATCACACTATCAAAACGTATATTCCAACTCCGAGATGGTTGCACCAGCCCATAAATGGATCGCTGGAGCTTGCACATTGTTAGCATCCTTTGGATTGATAAAACCTCCGAGTTGCATCATATACAACTCTTCTTCCAGAAAACCATTCAGGAATGCAGTCTTTACATCCATTTGCCAAATTTCATAATCATAAAATGCAGCAATTGTTAACATGATTCGAACGGACTTAAGCACCGCTACAGGTGAGAAGGTCTCATCGTAGTCAACTCCTTGAACTTGTAGAAAACCTTTCGCAACAAGTCGAGCTTTGTAGACAATAACATTACCGTCAGCGTCAGTCTTCTTCTTGAAGATCCACTTATTCTCGATGGCTTGCCGATCATCGGGCAAGTCAACCAAAGTCCACACTTTGTTCTCATACATGGATCCCATCTCAGATTTCATGGCGTCAAGCCATTTCGCGGAATCTGGGCTCATCATCGCTTCGTCATAGTTCGTAGGTTCGTCTTGGTCAAGTAACATGACCTCCAGAACCGGATTACCGTACCACTCTAGTGCGGATCTTACTCTGGTTGACCTACGAGGTTCAGTAGTAACTTGATCTGAAGTTACATGATCATCATCATTAGCTTCCTCACTAATTTGTGTAGTAGTCACAGGAACTGATTTCTGTGATGAACTACTTTCCAATAAGGGAGCAGGTACAGTTACCTCATCAAGTTCTACTTTCCTCCCACTCACTTCTTTTGAGAGAAACTCCTTCTCTAAAAAGGATCCATTCTTAGCAACGAATGTCTTGCCTTCGGATCTATGATAGAAGGTGTACCCAACAGTCTCCTTTGGGTATCCTATGAAGACACATTTCTCCGATTTGGGTTCGAGCTTATCAAGTTGAAGCTTTTTTACATAAGTATCGCAGCCCCAAACTTTAAGAAACGACAATTTGGGTTTCTTGCGAAACCACAGTTCATAAGGTGTCGTCTCAACGGATTTAGATGGTGCCCTATTTAATGTGAATGCAGTTGTCTCTAAAGCATAACCCCAAAACGATAGGGGTAAATCAGTAAGAGACATCATAGATCGCACCATATCTAATAAAGTGCGGTTACGACGTTCGGACACACCATTACGTTGTGGTGTTCCGGGTGGCGTGAGTTGCGAAACTATTCCGCATTGTTTCAAATGAAGACCAAACTCGTAACTCAAATATTCTCCTCCACGATCAGATCGTAGAAACTTTATTTTCTTGTTACGATGATTTTCCACTTCACTCTAAAATTCTTTGAACTTTTCAAATGTTTCAGACTTATGTTTCATCAAGTAGATATACCCATATCTGCTCAAATCATCTGTGAAGGTCAGAAAATAACGATACCCGCCGCAAGCCTTAATGTTCATTGGACCACATACATCGGTATGTATGATTTCCAATAAATCTGTTGCTCGCTCCATTGTTCCGGAGAACGGAGTTTTAGTCATCTTGCCCATGAGGCATGGTTCGCAAGTACCAAGTGATTCATAATCAAGTGATTCCAAAAGTCCATCAGAATGGAGTTTCTTCATGCGCTTTACACCAATATGACCTAAACGGCAGTGCCACAAATAAGTTGTACTATCATTATTAACTTTGCATCTTTTGGCTTCAATATTATGAATATGTGTATCACTACGATCGAGATCCAACAAACTATTTTCATTGGGTGTATGACCATCAAAGGTTTTATTCATATAAACAGAACAACAATTATTCTCTGACTTTAAATGAATAAACGTATTGCGATAAACATGATCAAATCATATTCATGCTCAACGCAAACACCAAATAACATTTATTTAGGTTCAACACTAATCCCGAAAGTATAGGGAGTGTGCGATGATGATCATATCAATCTTGGAACCACTTCCAACACACATCGTCACTTCACCCTTAACTAGTCTTTGTTCATTCTGCAACTCCCGTTTCGAGTTACTACTCTTAGTAACTGAACTAGTATCAAATACCGAGGGGTTGCTATAAACACTAGTAAAGTACACATCAATAACATGTATATCAAATATAGCTTTGTTCACTTTGACATCCTTCTTATCCACCAAGTATCTAGGGTAGTTCCACTTCCAGTGACCATTTCCTTTGCAGTAGAAGCACTCAGTTTCAGGCTTGGGTCTAGCTTTGGGTTTTTTCACGGGAGTGGCAACTTGCTTGCCATTATTCTTGAAGTTCCCTTTCTTTTCCTTTGCCCTTTTACTTGAAACTAGTGGTCTTGTCAACCATCAACACTTGATGCTTTTTCTTGATTTCTACCTTCGTCCATTTCAGCATCGCGAAGAGCTCGGGAATTACTTTCGTCATCCCTTGCATATTATAGTTTATCACGAAGTTCTAGTAACTTGGAGATAGTGACTAGAGAACACTATCAATCACTATATTATCTGGAAGATTAACTCCCATTTGATTCAAGCGATTGTAGTACCCAGACAATCTGAGCACATGCTCACTGGTTGGGCTATTCTCCTCCATCTTGTAGGCAAAGTACTGCCAAAGGTCTCATACCTCTTGATGCGGGCATGAGTATGAAATACCAATTTTTTTTTGAAGTCCCGGTTCTAAGCCGTAAAGCATGGTGCAGTAAACTATCAAGTAGTCATCATACCGAGCTTTTTTCAAAACGTTCATAATGTCTGCATCTGCTCCTGCAATAGGTCTGTCACCTAGCGGTGCATCAAGGACATAATTCTTCTGTCCAGCAATGAGGATAATTCTCAGATCACGGACCAAGTCCACATCATTGCTACTATCATCTTTCAACTTATTTTTCTCTAGGAACATATCAAAAATATACGGCGAGCTAATCGTGAGCTATTGATCTACAACATAGATCTGCAAAACTACCAAGACTAAGTTCATGATAATAAAGTTCAATTAATCATATTACTTAAGAACTCCCACTTAGATAGACATCCCTCTAGTCATCTAAATGATCACGTGATCCAAATCAACTAAACCACGTCCGATCATCACGTGAGATGGAGTAGTTTTCAATGGTGAACATCACCATGTTGATCATATCTACTATATGATTCACGCTCGACCTTTCGGTCTCAGTGTTCCGAGGCCATATCTTCATATGCTAGGCTCGTCAAGTTTAACCCAAGTATTTTGCGTGTGCAAAACTGGCTTGCACCCGTTGTATGTGAACATAAAGCTTATCACACCCGATCATCACGTGGTGTCTCGGCACGACGAACTTTCGCAACGGTGCATACTCAGGGGGAACACTTGTACCTTGAAATTTAGTGAGAGATCATCTTATAATGCTACCGCCGAACTAAGCAAAATAAGATGCATAAAGGATAAACATCACATGCAATCAATATAAGTGATATGATATGGCCATCATCATCTTGTGCCTTTGATCTCCATCTCCAAAGCACCGTCATGATCACCATCGTCACTGGCGCGACACCTTGATCTCCATCGTAGCATCGTTGTCGTCTCGCCAACTATTGCTTCTACGACTATCGCTACCGCTTAGTGATAAAGTAAAAACAATTACAGGGCGATTGCATTGCATACAATAAAGCGACAACCATATGGCTCCTGCCAGTTGCCGATAACTCTGTTACAAAACATGATCGTCTCATACAATAAAATTTAGCATCATGTTTTGACCATATCACATCACAACATTCCCTGCAAAAACAAGTTAGACGTCCTCTACTTTGTTGTTGCAAGTTTTACGTGGCTGCTATGGGCCGAGGAAGAACCGTTCTTACCTACGCATCAAAACCACAACGATTTCTCGTCAAGTGTGTTGTTTTAACCTTCAACAAGGACCGGGCGTAGTCACACTCGATTCAACTAAAGTTGGAGAAACCGAAACCCGCCAACCACCTGTGTGCAAAGCACGTCGGTAGAACCAGTCTTGCGTAAGCGTACGCGTAATGTCGGTCTGGGCCGCTTCATCCAACAAGACCACCGAATCAAAGTATGACATGTTGGTAAGCAGTATGACTATTATCGCCCACAACTCTTTGTGTTCTACTCGTGCATATAACATCTACGCATAGACTTGGCTCTGATGCCACTGTTGGGGAACGCAGTAATTTCAAAAAAAAATCCTACGCACACGCAAGATCCATCTAGGTGATGCATAGCAACGAGAGGGGAGAGTGTTGTCCACGTACCCTCATAGACTGAAAGCGGAAGCATTATGACTACATGGTTGATGTAGTCGTACGTTTTCACGATCCGACCGATCCTAGTACCGGAAGTACGGCACCTCCGCGATCTGCACACGTTTAGCTCGGTGACGTCCCACGAACTCTAGATCTAGCTGAGTGTCGAGGGAGAGCTTCGCCAGCACGACGGCGTGATGACGGTGATGATGAAGTTACCGACGCAGGGCTTCGTCTAAGCACTACAACAATATGACCGAGGTGGACATCTGTGGAGGTGGGCACCGCACACGGCTAAACAATCAACTTGTGTGTCTATGGGGTGCCCCCTCCCCCGTATATAAAGGAGTGGAGGAGGGGAGGGCCCGCCCTCTCATGGCGCGCCTCAAGGGGAGTCCTACTGCCACCGGGAGTAGGATTCGCCCCCTTCCCTAGTTGGAGTAGGAGAGGAAGGAAGGAGGAGAGAGGGAGAAGGAAAGGGGGGCGCCCCCCTTCCCTAGTCCAATTCAGACCTAAGGGGGAGGGGGAGGGGGCGCGCGGCCTGCCGTGGCCGCCCCTCTCTCTCTCTCTCTCCGCTAAGGCCCATATGGCCCATTAGACTCCCCGGGGGGTTCCGGTAACCTCCTGGTACTCCGGCAAATGCCCGAACTCAACTGGAACCATTCCGATGTCCAAACATAGCCATCCAATATATTGATGTTTATGTCTCGACCATTTCGAGACTCCTCGTCATCTCCGTGATCACATCCAGGACTTCGAACAACCTTCGGTTCATCAAAACACATAAACTCATAATACCGATCGTCACCTAACGTTAAGCATGCGGACCCTACGGGTTCGAGAATTATGTAGACATGACCGAGACTCAGCTTCGGTCAATAACCAATAGCGGAACTTGGATGCTCATATTGGTTCCTACTTATTCTACGAAGATCTTTATTGGTCAAACCGCATAACAACATACGTTGTTCCCTTTATCATCGGTATGTTACTTGCCCGAGATTCGATCGCCGGTATCTCAATACCTAGTTCAATCTCGTTACCGGCAAGTCTCTTTACTCGTTCCGTAATGCATCATCCCGTGATTAACTCATTAGTCACATTGCTTGCAAGGCTTATAGTGATGTGCATTACCGAGAGGGCCCAGAGATACCTCTCCGAAACACAGAGTGACAAATCCTAATCTCGATCTATGCCAACCCAACAAACACCATCGGAGACACCTGTAGAGCATCTTTATAATCACCCAGTTATGTTGTGACGTTTGATAGCACACTAAGTGTTCCTCCGGTATTCGGGAGTTGCATAATCTCATAGTCAGAGGAACATGTATAAGTCATGAAGAAAGCAGTAGCAATGAAACTGTAACGATCATAATGGTAAGCTAACGAATGGGTCTTGTCCATCACATCATTCTCCTAATGATGTGATCCCGTTCATCAAATGACAACACATGTCTATGGTCAGGAAACATAACCATCTTTGATAAACAAGCTAGTCAAGTAGAGGCATACTAGGGACACTCTGTTTTGTCTATGTATTCACACATGTACTAAGTTTCCGGTTAATACAATTCTAGCATGAATAATAAACATTTATCATGATATAAGGAAATAAATAATAACTTTATTATTGCCTCTAGGGCATATTTCCTTCACTAGGATCCCACCAAAGGCAATCACCTCCTCAGTCGTCCTCCCAGCCTGGACCGTAGCACCTGCCGCATGTCCGACTGGTCCCACAACCTCCGTCGTGGGATAAGAGGGTCGGACCATCGGTGAGTGTCCACCCACCGGCACGTCCGCCCGCTCGTCGGTGTGACCAGTCGATCTATCCTCAGCAAATGTCGACGTAGAGGGTGCATGAGTGATCACCGCAGGACTCGGTGGTAGAGGGCATGCGAGAGGGGCCTCCTGCCGTCAACTCCCATCCCCCTCCACCGCTGCAGCAAGGACCGCCCGGCTTGGAGCTGGAACTGCGGATGTCCCAACCTCCAGTCTGGGGGACCCGTCTGTGTCGTATCTGTTGCAGGTAAACGCTGCTCCGAAAAGACCGCCGTTGGCACCGCATGTGAAACTTAATGACATGTTTGGTTGACTGGCTGCATGAAACTTAAAGCATCCCTCGTCCTGCAATCAGGGAGCGGCAGAATTGGCAGTTTCCAGTGAGTCAGACTCGAGCAATGCAAAAGAGTTGGATGGCTCTCTTGGTGCACTTACGTGTAAGCTCGTGCATGCTGGGTGCACATGTAGATGAGTTTGCACGTGTTCTACTTTAATATTTTCTTAATCTCTTTCATATTCTAATTTGCACAATAGTGCTTCGATTGGAGATAAGGTCTAAAAAAAGATGCACATTGATGTTTTTTTTTGCGCGGTGATGCACATTGATGTTGTAGTTCCATTCAGACGATCGGTTCATTGTTTCGTCGACCATAAATGCTCAATTTTGTGTTCATATTTGGAGATATTTTTGACGAATTCCGTAAAATTCATCGCGCATGGTCGACCGTTTCAGAATTTCTTTGACGAATAGCTTCATCTCGATGTTTCACACGACTTCCGTGTTGTACTTTCTCTGTTTTAAGATTTACATCTTTCTGGTATACTGTATGAATCATATGTGTGGTGTGTTTTAACGAGACTTCTTGATCTCTTTCAGTCCCTTGTAATCTATATAACGGTGCTCCGATTTGAGATAAGGTCTACACGAAAAAGATGCACATCGATGTCGTGGTTCCATTCAGACAATGGTTTGTAGTTACGTTGACCGTAAATGCTTAATTTCGTGTTCATGTTTGAAAATATTTTGGTCGAATTTCGTCAAATTCATCGCGCGCTGTTGATTGTTTGAAATTCCATTTACCAGTAGCTTCATCTCAATGTTTCACACGACTTTCATGCTGTACATTTTCCGTTTTAACAATCATAGACGAGTATATGTGTATCTTCCTATTGTACTAAGGTGGTCATGTGATGATTTGTGATTTAGACAAAATTCGGAGTGGCTTCTTTGTGTTCTCACTAATCATCGTCAACCTTGTCGGATGGACGACGTGTCGTTCCCGGCGCCACCGGCGGCGTTGTTCCTCTCGGCCTCCTCCCCCGCGGCCTACACTGACACCATCATCGCGAGCACACCGTCAAGGAATTCTATTGTAATTCTATTAACTCTTAATCACGTAACCTGTGTGCAACTAAATACCGGGCACTTGCATCAACTCGGCCAATGCAAACAACCAAACGCCAGACAAAAATTGCTTCACTAATGTAGTCAGCCTACATGCAGACAACCAAACGATATACATGTGATATGTTTTGCTTGCTTTTCGTAAGCAGGGCCTAACTGGGACAAGTATTCTAAGTGCCCAAAAATGATGCTGGCAACGAGACATGCCCCTTGTGTCCGCATGTGTTTCAGCCAGGAACGGCCCCTACATCCAGGTTGCGTTTAGTTACCCGTATTAGGTCCACTCAGGCCCGTGCGGTGCAGTTTTGGACTGTTGGTAGCCCATGTTACATCAAAATCTTGGACCATACAAACTTTAAAACACCTCTGAGCCTGGCTCCCTGGAATCCCCCGTTCCTTCGCAGGGCGTCGTCTGCACAGGAGACATCATCGTCGTAATAACGTGCCTCGGGCATCTCCTATTTGGCGCGTTAGCGACCTAGCGCGTACCCCCCTTACAATGTTCGATTCTCTTTTGGGTTGGCCCATTTCTGATTCCATCCCCACCTGTTTTGGGAAGGCTCTAAAACCTTCCCCGGACCTTTTTTCCTTTTATCTTTATTTTTCTTCCAGTTTTTTCTTTACTTTTCCTTTTAGTTTTTATTTTATGTTATTTTTTTCTCCTTTTTTTAAAAAAAATTTCATCCTTTTTTCCCTTTTGTTCATCTTTTTGTGACCATCTTTCAAATTTTTGAACATATTTTCTCAAATCATAAGCATTTAAATCATGAACATTTCCTGAACTCATGACCATATTTCAAATCACGAACTTTTTCTAAATTCAATAAGTATTTTTCAAAAATTCATGAATAATGTTTAAAATTATGAACACTTTTTACAAATTCGTAAACATTTCTGTTAAACCCGCAAACATTTGTTTTGCATGGCCGAACATTTTTTCAATTGATGAACATTTTTGGAAAATTGGGGAAGAAAGTTTGTAATTCATGAACATTTATTTGTTTTAACGAACATTTTTGAAATGCTTAAACATTTTCTGAATTGACGAACTTTTTGTAGTTCATGAACATTTTTTGAACTTTTTGAACATAAAGAAATTCATGGACAATGTTTGAATTTGTGAACATTTGTTCAATTTCATAATATTTTTTGAATACACGAACATTTTTATTGAAATCGTGAATCTTTTTTGGATACGCGAACATTTTATTTTTGCATAATCACAAGGTATTTTTAAATCCATGAACTTGTTTTCAAAATAATGAACACGAACATTTTTTTGAAATCGCAAACATTTTATGAATTTTGAACTTTTTTAAAATGCACAATTATTTAAAAAAATGAACGTTTTGAAATACCAAATTATTTAAATAGTAAAAAAGTAAAAAGAGAATTTGTTAATTTAAATTAAGAAAATGAAATTTTAGAAATAGAGCGTCCCGCACATGGGTCTGTCCAAAAAGACGCACTAGGGAGCGAGGGGTGCACGCTGTATCTTCTCCCAGTGCATAGCAGGCGGTACAGGAGTTCCTTGTGCCCGGCTTAAAATTGCAAGCATCATGTTTTTCTATTCCCCGTGTAATCTTCTCTTTTGCTGAGTCTGTTTTTCTCCGTTCCATTATATCATTCCTTATTTTCTTGTAACATTGGCCTAATGCAAGACGGTAAAAGTCCAAGTTAGACTTTATATGAATTTCTAGTTTCGTTATATATTTTTGCCTAGTTTTTAAGAATGAGTCTACTTTGAATGATTAGTTTTTTTTATTGTTTTGCCTGATTGCATACTACTTGGCCAATTAGTTTTGTTGAATCTCTTATTTAATCACGTGTCATGGCGTTGATTTTCATTTGCTCTAAAAATTTGCCCGGTAACTTCATATCCTGTATCCGCCACTATCCGACGAGGCAAATATTGGTACATTGATTCATTAAAAGCCATAAAAACTTTAAAAGCACCTATTTATGAGCTTTTATGACTTTTTTATCAAAGAGAAAAAGGTACAAAATCAGAAGTAAAAGCCAAACAAACAGGGCCTTAATCTTCTTCTCTTCTAATCTACACAATGGCGTTTCGATACGAGCATCAATGTGTTTCATTCAGGCAATTGGTTCCCAATTAAATATTTAATTTCGTGCTAATGTTTAAAGATTTTGGATGAATTTCGGCAAAATCTTCGCCTGTCGATCGTTTGAAATATCTTTCACCACCAGATTCATCTTGCAGTTTACATGACTTTTGTGTTGCACGTTTTCTGTTTTGATGATCATAGACGTCAGATCTACATCTCCTTGTGGATTGTACATACATATGTGTAGTATATTTTAATGACACTCGTTTATCTCCTTCACTTAGTCTCTTATCTCGTGTCCTACATGTTGGGGAACGTTGCATGGAAAACAAAAAAAATTCTACGCACACGCAAGATCTATCCATGGAGATGCATAGCTACGAGAGAGAGAGCATCTACATACCCTTGTAGATCGCTAAGCGGAAGCGTTTATCAACGTGGTTGATGTAGTCTTACACCTTCATGATCCGTCCCAATCAAGTACCAAACGTACGTCACCTCCGTCTTCAACACACATTCAGCTCAATGACGTCCTCGCCTTCTCGATCCAGCAAGAGAGGCAAAGTAGTACATGAGTTCTGGCAGCACGACGGCGTGGTGACGATGGTGATGAAGAACAATCTCCGCAGGGGTTCGCCCAGCACAACAGAAACTATGAAGGAGAATAAACTAGAGGGGGCGGGGTTGCCGGCACACGGCTTGGTGAATCTTGATGTGTACCGGGTGCTAGCCCTACCCCTCTATTTATATGTTGAGCCCTGGGGTCATTTCTTGGTGAAAGAGCCTCCTCAAAGTCGGTTTAGCCCGCAAGGCAAGAGTCCTTCTTGGACTCCAGGGTCCTCGGCGTCTGACCCCAGACTCCAGGGTCCCTGGCGTCTGGCCCCTGGCCTCCGCAAAACTTCCTTTTGCATCTTCCTATGGTCTTTACCCCTTGGCCTAAATAAAGTGTTCTCGCACTAGAACATTTCGGGAAACATATGAAACCCCTTCCGGAGACCAAACACTATTATCCCATATATCAATCTTTACCTCTGTACCATTCCGGAGCTCCTTGTCATGTCCGTGATCTCATCCGGGACTCCGAATAACATTCGGTCACCAACATACATAACTCATATAATACTATATCATCAAGGAACGTTAAGCGTGCGGACTCTACGGGTTCAAGAATGATGTAGCCATGACCGATATGCTTCTCCGGTCAATAACCAATAGCGGGACCTGGATGCCTGATACGTCTCCAATGTATCTATAATTTTTTAATGTTCCATGATGTTATATTATCATTCTTGGATGTTTTACAATCATTTTATAGCAACTTTATATCATTTTTGGGAGTAACCTGTTGACATAGTGCCCAGTGCCAGTTGCTGTTTTTTGCTTGTTTTTCACTTTGTTGAATTTCAGCACCAAACGGAGTCCAAACGCAGCAAAACTTTTTGGAGAATTTTTCTTGACCAGAAGACACCGGATGGGCCAAAGAAGTACCAGAGGGGGGCTTCGAGGCACGCCCAGGTGGGTTGTGCCCACCTTGATGGCCTCCCGCACTTCCTCTTCGCCCTGTAAATTCCCAAATATTCCAAAAACCCTAAGGGAGTCGATAGACCGGAAGTTTCGCCGCCGTAAGCCTCTGTAGCCACGATTCGGGAGCCCGTTCCGGCACCCTACCAGAGGGGGAAATCATCACCGGTGGCCATCTTCATCATCCCGGCGGCCACCATGATGAGGAGGGAGTAGCCTACCCTCGGGGCTGAGGGTTTGTACCAGTAGCTATGTGTTTAATCTCTCTCTCTCTCTCTCTCTCTCTCTCTCTCTCGTGTTCTTGAGATGTCACGATCTTGATCTATCGCGGGCTTTGTCAATATAGTTGGATCATATGGTGTTTTCTCCCTCTCTATCTTGTTGTCATGAATTGAGTTTTCCTTTTGAGATTCGTTTTATCGGATTGAATATTTTTATGGATTTGAGAGCACTTGATATATGTCTTGCATATGAATACCCGTGGTCACAATGGGGTATTTTATCGATTCACTTGATATATGTTTTGGCACTCAACTCGCGGATTCCCGAGGTGATACTAGGGTAATCTATGTATAGGGGTTGATGCATGTTTTCGTCCTTGTTTCTCCGGTAGAAATCTTGGGGCACTCTTTGAGGTTCTTTGTGTTGGTTCGAGTATTATGAATCTGAAATTGTTCGACGCGTATCGTATAATTAACTCATGGATACTTGTGGTGACAGTGGAGTATCTAGGTGACATTAGAGTTGGTTGATGCATATCATATGGTGTTATTTTAGTATGAACTCTTGGATAGATCAAACGAAAAGAATAACTTTGCGTTATTTTAGTACGAACTCTTGAATAGATCGGATAGAAACAATAACTTTAAGGTGGTTTCATACCCTACAAACAATTTCTTCTTATGTTCTCTGCTAGATAAGAACATTGAAGTGATTCTTCATCGCACGTTGAGGGATGGTTATATGATCCAATTATATTAGCATTGTTGAGAGATTGCACTAGCGAAAGTATGGACCCTAGGCCTCATTTTCAAGCATTGCAATACCGTTTGTGCTCCGTTTTGTCAATTTGCTACCTTGCTGTTTTTTATTGTTACTATTACAAAAATCAATATCTACTATCATTACTACACTTGTATCACGATCTCTTCGCCGAACTAGTGCACCTATACAATTTACCATTGTATTTGGTGTGTTGGGAACACAAGAGACTCTTTGTTATTTGGTTGCAGGGTTGTTTGAGAGAGACCATCTTCATCCTACGCCTCCCACAGATTGATAAACCTTAGGTCATCCACTTGAGGGAAAAGTGCTACTATCCTACAAAACTCTGCGCTTGGAGGCCCAACATGAGTCTATTAGAAGATGGTTGCGTAGTAGACATCAATGCCCATATTGGTTCCTACATATTCTACGAAGATCTTTATCGGTCGAACCTTTATGACAACATATGTAGTTACCTGTGTCTGTCGGTATGTTACTTGACCAAGATTCGATCGTCGGTATCTCCATACCTAGTTCAATATCATTACGGGCAAGTCTATTTACTTGTTCTGTAATACATCATCTCGTAACTAACTCTTTAGTCACTCTGCTTGCAAGCTTCTTGTGATGCTGTATTACCGAGAGAGCCCAGAGATACCTCTCCGATACACAGAGTGACAAAGCCCAATCTCGATCCATGCCAACTCAACAAACATCTTCGGATATACCTGTAGAGCATCTTTATGATCACCCAGTTACGTTGTGACGTTTGATAGCACACAAGGTATTCCTCTGGCATCCGAGAGTTGCATGATCTCATGGTCGAAGGAATATGTATTTGACATTAAGAAAGCAGTAACAATAAATTGAACGATCATATGCTAAGCTAACAGATGGGTCTGGTCCATCACATCATTCTCCTAATGATGTGATCTCATTATCAAGTGACAACACATGTCTATGGTTAGGAAACCTTAACCATCTTTTGATCAACGAGCTAGTCTAGTAGAAGCTCACTAGGGACACGGTATTTGTTTATGTATCCACACATGTATTTAAGTTTCCAACCAATACAATTCTAGCATGAATAATAAACCTTTACCATGATTAAGGAAATATAATATTAACTATTTTATTATTTCCTCTAGGGCATATTTCCATCACTACACTCCTACTACACTGGCGTCACCGCGAGGTCATTCCTCTCGGCCTCATCTCCTGCATCCTACTACACTAGCCTCTTAACCTACATCGTCGATGGCATTCCCCGAGGCCTCATTTCCCACGTCCTACTACACTAGCATCACCGCCGGTGTCGCTCCTCTTGGCCTCCTCTCACGAGTCATATTACAATCATTCCTCTCGGCCTCCTCTCCCGCGTCCTACTACACTGACACCACCATCGGTGTTGTTCCTCTCGGTCTCCTCTCCTGCGTCCTTCTACACCGACGTTGCCATGGTGCACGCATTGCATTTGTCCTCGCCGTCCTATGCCTCGATGCACTTCTCTTTGTCCCTCTTTGTGGACTTCACCTGCGGTGATGCTAACAATTTGTTCACCACGCTGTTGATGGATCGCTCGCCCGCGACTCCATGCTCACCAGTCGGACCCGGCGCTGCGGCCACCGTCCACAGCAGGCGCTGAGGCACTCTAGTGTAACTCTATGTGTTACGTGTAGCCGTTACTACCTCCGTCCCAAAATATAAGACGTTTTTGTTGTTTAAATTTGACCTACAAAACGTCTTATATTTTAGGACAGAGGTAGTAACTATTAATCACGTCCAGTGTATGCAACCAAACACTGTGCCTTTGTATCAGGCTAGCTAACACAGGCCACCAAACGCCGGACAAGAGTTGTTTCCTAAATGCAGACAACCTATATGCAGGCAACCAAACAATGTGTAGAACATGGTTTTCGGCATGCATACACTCAAAGAGGCTCAACTTGGTCACACATGCAAAGTGCCCAAAATCCCTGCGAGTAACCAAATCCCCAGTGAAGATGCGGCCCGGACATGTAAGTGTCGTTTATACCTATTGTTGGGGATATTACCACTGGGCGTAAACCGGCCAGGAGAGGCCGGGTTAACCCCATGGTAGTTCACTATATCTGAAGCCCATGAAGACAGACGGTGATGCTTTATGAAGGCCCAGGGCCCAAAGCCGGTTTAAGGCCTGTAGACCTAGGCCGGCATTGATATGTAAACTTGTGTTGTAAGATAGAAAGAAGCGGAGACCGAGCCGGACACGTGTATGAGCCAGCCTCCGGATTCTGTAAACCGATGGGCGTCAACCCATGTATATAAGGGGACGACCCGGCGGCGGTTCAAGGACAACAGACAACAACTCGAGACTCATGCAAAGCGTATTCGCTCCCTGGTCATCGAAACCCCAGCAATTCCATCACAACTAGACGTAGGCTTTTACCTTCACCGTAAGGGGCTGAAGTAGTATAAAACTCTTTTGCGTCCCTTGTCCGCTTTAACCCCTTTATGTTAACCCGTAGTGATGGCTCCACGACTAAGTCCTTTCTCCAGGACATCTGCCGTGACAAAACCACGACAGTTGGTGCCCACTGTGGGGCTATCGCACGATGGTTTCAAGTTCTTGGAGGGCAGCTTCGAAGGACTCAAGGGTTACGCGGTGGGCCGGATGACCAAGAGTCGTCGCGGCAAGCTCTACATCGACGATGCAGGCTGGGGCCCCGAGGCCGGCTCAATTGAGTACGGGTACCGGGTCCCCTTTGATGGCATACATGTTTTCATTGGCAAGATCGGCGAACCGGGCCCTGAGCCGGACATCCGCACCGACCTCGTCGAAACGGCTCAGCGTGCGAGATCTGCCCGGGTCAAGCCTGTCATGAAGCGTGCCTTCGTGGGAGTCATCCATGGAGGGGAATCTGAGGATAGATCGGAATCTGGTGGTGAAATCGTCGTTTATTTCGGCGACGAGTCATCGACCGGAGAGACCGAGTCGTTATATCAGTTACAAGATGGCCGGATTGGGGGCTGTTCCGATGGCGACAGTATTCAGGACCCCTTTGATCTGCCAAATCGGGTTGCGATATTCATGGCCGGTACGCAACCGGCGCTCCACTCTTCGATCGCAGCGGCAATGATTTCCGGATCGGCAGCGGCAACAGCGGCCAGGGCAGGAGGCCCTGTGCGACCGCCAGCTCAGGTTCTATCTGATTTGTTTGACGCGTTGGCAACGCTGATGGCGGAGGTTAACCCGGCGGATCAGGATGCACAAAATGCGGAAATCGCGAAAGTGAAAGATCAGATCAGCCAGGCCAAAGCCGACTTAGCAGCTGAGGATACCAGGATGGCCGCGGAGTGGGCCGCTTTGGATGCACAAGCTTACCGGATTATGCTGGATCAGAGTGCGTCGAATGAAGTCCTGAAGAGGAGGTACCGATCTCGCCTGCCGCCGGTTTATGACGCTAGAAACCTCTTTAACACCCCAGGAGCAGGGACCAGTAATCCGCCGGTGGTAAACCGGGCGGAGGCACCTGGAGCAGGGGTGCCGGTTCAGCCACGTTTGGTGGATCCGCCTCGTCAGAACAACATTGTAACACCGCATGTCCCCACGCCACCGGGTCATTACTCTAACCCGATGGACAACATTGTCGTTGCCGCTTCACGGCTGGCGGCCATCCCGATCGAAGGCGATTCTCCGGCGGCGGTCGAGATGCGTCGGGTTAAGGAGCTTCTTCAGACAGCCTTGGTTCAACAGGAGGCTTATTCATATAGTCGCGATCGGATTCATTCCACTCCCCGTCCAAGCCGGAGTTACAGCAGGCGTATGGATGAACCGGTAGTGTCAAGCAACACGCGGAACCGTGATCCGCCCCGTGGCAATAACCCCGCGGGTGGTGCTGGTGATGCTCAGGAGGTGGTGGACCGGGCTCGGGCACGCAGAGAGGCCGAGTTAGCGGCGCAGCATGAAGCCCGTCAGCTTACTCCGGTTTGTCCAACCACATCGGTGGAACCAGGAGTTACTTCTAGTTCTTTGGGAGTGCCGTGTCTTGTCCCAGCGTTGCGCAATGTACGCCTGCCAAAGGATTTCAAGGGCCCGCGCAAGGTGCCGAATTACACCGTCGATTTATCCCCTGAGACATGGGTCAAAAGCTATGAGATGGCCATGGAGATGCTGGATGTGGATGATGCGGCATGTGCGAAATACTTCACCATGATGCTAGAAGGGACGGCCCGCACTTGGCTAAAGAGCTTACCGGCTAATTCTATCAGGTCATGGACTGAGTTGAGAGCCCGGTTTATCCAGAATTTCAAGGATACATGCAAGCAGCCCATGTCAATTGTGGACTTAGCTGCCTGTGTCCAGGAGGAAGGAGAGTCAACAGCCCGTTGGGTGCGCCGGGTTTCGGAAATTTTGCATTCATCGGACCGCATCAACGCTGAAACCGCAGTTTTAACATTGGAAGGCAATTGCTGGTTTGAACCCCTGAAGTTGAAGTTGGGACGGCTCAAACGTCATTGTAATGACATGGGAACCCTCATGGCTGCTCTGGTGAAGTATGCCGACTCTGATAGTACCAAGGATACCGAGTCTGACGATGATAAGACTGGGAAGGGAAAAAGGAGCGGCAACGCCAAGGGGCAGCACCACAACCCGGCGGGTCATGGGAACGGCGGCAAGCGTAAAGCGGACCACGGCTTAGACTTTGTGGCTAATACCAGCACGCAGGACAAGGGCCAACGGCGTAAGGGTAAACCGCCCCAGCGCGGTGGAGGACCAAGTCCTAACCCGGACCGCCTGTCTTATCTGTTGAACCAGCCTTGCCCAAAACATGGGACGAGGGAGAATCCGTCCATGCACCTCTGGAAAGGTTGCTACATCATGCAAGAGTTCAAAAATTCTAATTCTTTCCGGTATGATCATGGACCGGGTGGCGGTTCGGGCCCCGGGTCTCATGGGCCGGGTTATGGTGGAGGCAGTTCCGGTTCAGGTTTTCACGGTAACCAGAGCGGGCATGGCAATCAAGGCAATCAGGGGCAACCAAGGTGGTTATAACAATCAGGGGAATCAGCAACAGCAGCAGCAGCAGTCGGGTTACCAGAGCAACCCGAAGCAGTTGAATAGCGGACAGTATCATGTCTTCACCACTAGCCTGGACAAGCGCGATCAGAAGCTTCATAAAAGGGCAGTGAATGCCGTTGAACCGGCGGTGCCCCGTTATTTGCGCTGGTCCGAGCAGCCGATTGTGTGGAGTAGAGAAGATCATCCGCCCCGGGTTGACAATCCGGGTCATCTGGCACTGGTGGTGGCACCTCAGGTGGGAGGTTATAAGTTCACTAAGGTACTCATGGATGGAGGGAGTAGTATCAATATCCTTTATTATGAAACTTTCCGTCGCATGGGGTTAACAGATAAAAATCTTAAACCGTCCAATACGGTGTTCCATGGTGTGGTGCCTGGTAAATCGGCATATCCTGTTGGTAAGATAGCTCTGGAGGTGGCTTTTGGAGATGAGCATGACTCAAGATCAGAAACTTTGACCTTTGAAGTGGTGAAAATCAAAAGCCCGTATCATGCCCTGTTTGGACGGCCAGCTTATGCTAAGTTTATGGCACGACCTTGTTATGTCTATCTGCAGCTCAAGATGCCGGGTCACAAGGGAACTATAACCGTGCATGGGAGCCGCAAGATCGCTCTGGAGTGTGAAGAAGGTGATGCGGCTTATGCTGAGTCGGTTTGTGCAACAGAAGAGTTGAAGTTTTACAAAGACAATGTTGATCCGGCAGATATGACTTCATTGAAGAAACCAACTACAGAGCATGATCCGGCCCTGAAGTTTAAATCGGCTGATGAGACTAAGCTTGTTGACTTCGTGCCTGGCGATTCGTCCAAACAGTTTAGCATCAGCGCTAACTTGGATCCGAAATAGGAAAGCGCGCTCATCGAGTTCATCCGTGAGAATCGGGACATCTTTGCGTGGAAGCCTTCTGACATGCCAGGTGTACCGAGAGAACTCGCTGAGCACACTCTCAATGTTGATCCCAAGTATAAACCGGTCAAGCAGTTTCTCCGCCGGTTCAATGAAGAAAGACGCAAGGCTATTGGAGAAGAAGTAGCCAGGCTCTTGGCGGCTGGATTTATCGTTGAAGTATTCCATCCTGAGTGGTTGGCTAATCCGGTGCTGGTCCTTAAGAAGAACGGCACTTGGCGTATGTGTGTGGACTACACAGATCTCAACAAAGCTTGTCCAGCAGATCCTTTTGCCCTCCCCCGTATTGATCAAATTATTGATGCTACGGCGGGTTGCGAGCGTTTAAGCTTTTTGGATGCATATTCTGGTTATCATCAGATCAAAATGGCAGTTAAGGACCAGGAGAAGACAACCTTCATAACTCCCTTTGGAGCCTTCTGCTATGTGTCCATGCCCTTTGCGCTCAAGAGTGCCCAGGCGACTTATCAACGGTGTGTGCAGAATTGTCTTCATAAACAGATCGGCCGCAATGTTCACGCCTATGTGGATGATATTGTGGTGAAATCAAGGAAGAAGGAGACATTGATTGATGACTTGAAGGAAACCTTCGATAACCTGCGGTTTTACAAAATGATGCTTAATCCGGCCAAGTGCGTCTTTGGGGTACCTGCAGGCAAGCTCTTGGGCTTTTTGGTGTCTAACAGGGGCATTGAAGCTAATCCGGAAAAGATCAAAGCCATCACCTCCTTGGCCAAACCGAAGTGTATCAATGATGTTCAACGCCTGGCGGGCCGGATTGCCGCGTTGAGCCGGTTTATCAGTCGCCTTGGCGAGAAGGCTATCCCTTTATATCATATGCTGAAGAAAACGGATAACTTCATCTGGAGTGACGCCGCTAATGAAGCGTTTAAGGACTTAAAGCGGCAGCTGGCTAATCCGCCGGTTCTTGCTGCTCCGGTCGACAAAGAGCCGCTGTTGCTATATGTAGCAGCTAACGCTCGGGCTATTAGTGTGGCTATCGTGGTGGAGCGCAAGGAGGCAGGAAAGGAATATCCGGTTCAGCGGCCGGTTTACTATATCAGTGAGGTACTTATCGAGTCCAAGCAGAGGTACCCACATTGGCAAAAATTGGTTTATGGGGTTTTTATGGCAAGCCGGAAGCTTAAGCAGTATTTCCAAGGTCATCCCATCACGGTGGTCAGCTCTGCTCCTTTGGGGGATATAATCCAGAACAGGGAAGCAACTGGCCAGATTGCTAAGTGGGCTATCGAACTCGGGCCTCACGGGTTGAAATACATACCCCGAACGGCGATCAAATCTCAGGCACTTGTGGATTTCATCAATGATTGGACAGAACTACAAGCGCCAGAAGAGAAGCCGGATCATACTTACTGGACTATTCATTTTGATGGGTCCAGGCAATTGGAGGGCTCGGGGGCTGGAGTCGTATTAACTTCCCCACGAGGTGATAAGTTTTGTTATGTTCTCCGTTTAATGTTCCCTTGCACTAACAATGCAGCTGAATATGAGGCCCTACTCCATGGTCTTCGGATGGCTAAGGAGATGAACCTAAGCCGCGTTAAGTGCTTCGGTGACTCGGACCTGGTGGCTCAACAAGTGTCCGGCACTTGGGATTCCAAGGACCCACTCATGGCGGCATATCGTCGTGAGGTGGATATTGTTGCAGGTCACTTCAAAGGTTATCAGGTGGATCACGTGGACCGGCGAAAGAACGAAGCGGCGGACGCTTTAAGCCGTTTAGGTTCCCAACGTAAACCGGTTCCACCTAATGTCTTCCTGGATGTTCTGCATAATCCGTCCGTCAAGCTCCCTGGTGAAGAGGATTTGGCTGTTCCTGATCCGGAAGCTCAGTTGGTGGCGGCTCTTCATGTTATCCCGGATTGGACGGTTCCATATCTGGCGTATATGAACCGGGGCGAGTTACCAGAGGATGAAACTTTGGCCAGGCAGATAATCCGGCGGTCCAAGTCCATGACTATTATCAATGGAGAGTTACATCATTGCAGTGTGACAGGGGCGTTTCAACGCTGTGTGTCTCCTGAAGGAAGGCCGTGAAATTTTGCGTGAGATCCACGAAGGAGATTGTGGTCACCACGCCGGTTCAAAATCTTTGGTGGCCAAGGCGTTTCGTCACGGTTTCTATTGGTTGACAGCTCATGCTGATGCCGAGGACTTGGTCAAAAGATGTGATGGCTGTCAGAAATTCTCAAGGCGCGCTCATGTACCGGCTCAAGAATTGAGGATGATTCCAATCACCTGGCCGTTTGCAACTTGGGGGCTGGATATGGTTGGGCCTTTCAAGAGGTCCAAGGACAAGAAGACCCACCTTTTGGTGGCGGTTGATAAATTCACGAAGTGGGTGGAGGCAGAGCCAGTTAGTAAGTGTGACGCAGCCACGGCGGTTCAATTCATCAAAAAGGTGATCTTCCGGTTTGGCTTTCCACACAGCATTATAACAGACAATGGTACCAATCTGTCAAAGGGTGCCATGAAGGAGTTCTGTCAATGTGAGCACATTCGGCTTGACGTGTCATCAGTGGCTCACCCCCAGTCCAATGGTCAAGCGGAGAGGGCCAATCAAGAGATCTTGAGAGGCATCAAACCCCGGCTTATGGTTCCTTTGCAACGGATGCCGGGTTGTTGGGTTGAGGAGTTACCTTCTGTGTTATGGAGCATCAATACCACACCCAACATATCGACAGGATACACACCGTTCTTCATGGTTTATGGAGCGGAAGCGGTTCTTCCTAGTGACATCCGTCATGACTCACCTCGTGTAGCGGCATATGTTGAAGCTGACAACGAGAAGGCACGGCAGGAAGCTCTTGACCTGTTAGATGAGGAACGTGACATGGCGGCAGCCCGTTCGGCGATTTATCAGCAAGATCTGCGTCGTTATCATAGCCGCCGGGTTAGAACCAGAACCTTTCAAGAAGGTGATTTGGTGCTTCGACTCATCCAGGATCAGACGGATATGCACAAGCTATCCCCCCTTGGGAAGGACCCTTTGTGGTCAGCAAGAATCTACACAACGGGTCGTACTACCTAATCGATGTTCGAGAGCGCAAAGACTCACGTAAATCGGAGGAAGAGACCAACCGGCCGTGGAATATTGCTCATCTTCGGCCTTACTATACTTGAGCCATAGGCTCTGCTTATGTACATATTATGACAATGTATATATTATGATCAATATAATAAACCGGAACCTCAGCTAAAGCGGGGTATCTGTTGTTTTCTTACATCATGTGTGGTTACATGGAGCTTCTGTTTATAAAGCGGCGTCCGGTTTACCCCTTGATTTAGCTTCTCAAAGCTTTATATTACATCACTTGGGGGCTTGGTCGTATCCGAACCATAGCTACACCTCTTGATCGGCGCAATGCCACAGCATCACTTGGGGGCTTGGTCGTATCCGAACCATAGTCACACCTCTTGATCGGCTCAAAGCCAAATCAATCCGGGGCCAAAGAGAGTGTTGAAAAACAACAACTCAAACATAGGCACCCACTGAGCACAGCTCAAAATATTACTTGGGGATTCTTTGCTGTCGAAATGAACTAAGAATCTACACTTGTAATAGGCTATCAAGCCATGGCTTGGAAGCCTGGTGTATACACCTAAAACCCCGGGTTAACCTGCCTATTTAAGTAAGTCACTCCGCCCAGGTAAACCTGGTATGACCCTTCGAACTTTGACAAGTTACTCTAAAATAAAGACCCTGAACTTGTCAAGTTAAAACGATGATTGGTTAAGGATTGAGGACCATCTTAAAAGGCTTTGCAAAAATGGTTTAACTCAGTGGCCTGGCAGCCCATGAAAAGCCTCGAATTTGGGGCCTGGCAGCCCGTGAAAAGCCTCGACTACAACGGTTTTTATTTGCCTTTTGCTAAGTTTTTCTTTGTTTTCATAAAGATTTGTGATGTTTTCAAACCGGTGTTTATCAACCCGGTTAGGCTGTCAACTACAAGTTGTCAGTACACGATCAAATTATAATCGGGAGACTATCAGCCCGGTCTGGTTTTGACTCAAAGTCACCAGTACGGCATAAACCGGTGTTTATCACAACCCGGAACGGTTTTATTGTAAATCGGCATCATATAACAGGAGTTACTTATCCTCCAGAGTAGGGTTATGACCCTCACTACAAAGTTGGTCAGCCAACATCATGCCTAAAGGTTGCAGGTATTATATATTTCCATATTTGGTTATCTTTTACAACCTTGGTTATAAACCTTGGTCATGTATATATTTGGGTATCATGACCCGCCCGAGGGTACACCGCCAGGGCTCTTTAAGCTTCTTATCTGCAGGAACACTTGAATAAATGGCTATGGATTATGAATATCATATCTTAAGCATGTCGGATTAAGCAAGCATCGGTCGCAGATAAATATGCACGAAGGCATACCAGACCAAGTATTTTAACTAGCCTATTACAAGGCGTTTCAGTGCCCAAAAGGATAATTGTTTTCTCAAATACATGTTGCAGCATGTAGAAGACTAAACCGGCCTCCGGTTCATGGTTGGTCACCAGCTTGGCCTGACAGCAGCGGATCATCTCGCACCGGTTCAACTCCCTCCTCTCTACCCAGTGGCTGGAAATCAACAGTTGCCCAGTCGATCCCAGTTAGGGCTTGGAATACAGCTTCATCGCTTATCAGCGTGGACGGTTCAATGTCAGGGGCATAAGTGTGCTTACGGATTGGTGGGATAAGATTTTGCGCTTCTGGAATTGGTGCCGCAACCCGTCTGTTCTTATCATCATAACTCCCTGATAGTACGAAAGATCTGCCTCTTCAACCAGTTGACAAGCCAATGGGCGTACTTCCCGGTTTATGATTCGGAGATCATCATTGCCAAATTCTGTTCCGTCTTCCTTTAGACTGGGATAGCCTTGGGCCGCTTCCACTGGATCAAAGTCAGGTACCCACGCTTTTGCCCGGGTTAGTGCGGCCAAAGCGCCCGTTCTAGCGGCAGACTTTTTTAGCTCGTCTACCCGGGCAGGAAGCATAGATAACCTTTCTAAGGTATCCTTGATCAAAGTGGGAGGAGGATTATTGTGTGAAGCAGTATAGATGATCCGCTGCGCACCGGTATACAGCTGCTCTATCAGAGTGTAGGCAGCTTTCAACTTCTTCTATACATCAGAGCCCAGATGGCTAATGCGAGTTCCTGCACCATTGTACACATCAGTAAACCGACAACACATGGTAAAGATACACTGAAAGTATTAAGGAAAAGATGTTTACCGAACATAGCTGCAGTCATGGCATGAATCTGCCGCTTTACCCCGGCCAGTTCATCAACCACCGGTTTAAGAGCGGCTTCTGCGTTTTCAGCCCTTTTTATCAAAGCGGATTTTTCAGTCTCCCAATCCGCCCGCTCCTTGTTGAAGCCCTCTTTCAGTTTCTCCATAGCGCCTAGAGCGCTGGTCAATTCTTCCTTCGCTTTGGAGGTTTCAGCTTGCTGGGATTTGAGGTTCTCTTGCAGATCAGCGGTTTGGCTTTCCTTCTTGCTCAGTTCAGCCTATAAAGAGACAGATACATAATGAGTTGACAGTACATATCTGAAGTACCAAGCACATAACAAGTTATGCCCTTGGTACTTGGGGGCTAATGCATATTTGCTCTTTATCAGAAATTTTTGCAAGTCCCAAGCACAATACAAGTATTAAACTTGGCACTTGGGGGCTAATGTGTGTTTGCTCGGAATTACTGATATGGGAATTCTGCTACAAAGTCCCGGTTCATCTTTATAAAGTTAAACCGGCCCTTGGGGGCTACATCAGTGAAGTTAAGATGCATTGTTGCAAACATGATATTGTTACTAAGTCCCGGTTTAGATTGATATCCTAAACCGTTACTTGGGGGCTATTGGAGTTGATAAGCTGCAATTAAATGTAAGAGAGAAACACTTATGTAGTTACCTCATATCGCTCCTTCATCAAATTTACCAAACCGGCTTCATAGTCACGGCTGGTGTACAGACGGTTCAAGAAGCCAGAGTGAAGGTCTTGAGCATTCAGATGGGCATAATTTGACAAATCGGCGTTCCATTTGCCTTTGCCAATTGCAGAGAGCTCATCTTTGGCAGTATGCTTTGACAAAGCGACTGAATTGCCAGGAGTGGTATGGCCAGTGCCAGTAATCATAATATCATCGTCTTTGTCATCAGAGGCCATTACTGGGGTTGGTGGTTTGTTAGTATTTTTAACTAGACTGACCGGTTTGTCATCAGTCCGGACAGGGCTAGTTGGCTGGTCAGCATGGCTTGCGGTGTCAACTTCTATCTGCTCAGCAACAAAGTCATGATCTTGAGGCGGTGGGTCATTCAGTATGGCATCAACGTTGGTTTCTTCAGGATCTGGAGTTTTTTCCGGTTCAACAGCCACGTCATCATCAGCCGGTTTATTCAACCGAGCCTTCTTGCTGGGTCTGGGCTTGGCGCTGAGAAAAATAAACATGAGGATTAGTACAGTATATCAAAATAACATATCCAGGATAAAAACAAGTATATAGCTCACCCAAGAACTGTTTTGAGGGGTGGAAGTTTTGTGGCCGACGACTCGCCAGAAGATGAGTGAGAAGTGCCCTGATAATTTGAATCAGACGGGTTAAGAGGCTGGCGGAAACAACCTGCTTTGGGGCATGAAGTGTCAAGGGGATAAGAGACCTCTGATCGGCGTTTCCGAACCGGGCTGTTCGGTAAACCGGCGGAGGTAACTACCTGGCCGCTGTGCCGGGTTGTGCGGCGAGCCTCGTGCTGCTGTGTCTTCAAAAGAAAGTTTGGGTCCAAGTAAGCAAGGGGTGAGAAAATTTTACTTTCCGGTTTGCTCGACGGATTTTTGATGTTGGCAGAGGATCTGAATCGGAGGAAAGAATGATTACCTCTACATCATCAGCATGACTGCCTTCAGCGTCGTCCTGATAATAATCATTGTCAATGAGGTGTATGAAAAATGAACCAAGAGAGTCAAGTTCTACCTCTGATTCCGGATTACCCACATCGTCATCAGCTGGTAGCTCGGAGGATGCAGTGGTCCTTTTCTTGGCAGGATTTTTAACAACCTTGGTCTTTAGACGAACTGGCTTGACCGGTTATCTTGCGGCTTGACCGGTTTGTCTTGCGGCTTCGCCGGTTTGTCTTGTGGTGGTTTCTTGTTCCAGAATGGATCATCACCCTGTCAGAAAATAATCACACTTTCAGAGAATATTTGGACAGAAGCAACTTCAGATAAAAAGATTATATGATTCTTACAGCGGGCGGTTTGTTGAAGGTGCAGAAAGGGAGTAGTCCGGTTTGGGCACAGACAGCCTCCGGTTCGTTCAGCATTTTCTTTACAGCCTCAGTGACTTCTGCATCGGTAAGTTGAATGTCAATGTGCCGCTGAGCATCCTTCAAACTCCCCGTATATTCACACATCAAACCGGAGCGCCGGCTTAAGGGCAGAATACTCCAGCTTATCCAACAACGAGCAAGATCAACTCCTGTCAAACCGTTCGCCATGAAGGCTCTCAGCTTTGATAATTGAGGAGCATAGTTGGCCCTTTCTTTTGCAGTCAACCTCTGAGGAAAAGGATGTGTGTTGCTAAGGCGTTCAGGACGGTAACCTGGCAGGGGGTTTTCATCAGGTGGAGATGTATCTTTGCAATAAAACCAGGTCTGGTTCCACTCTTTGGGGTGACTGTGGAGCTTGGGATGAGGGAAAGTGGCTTCCTTCCTTTTCTGAACTGCCATTCCGCCCAGTTCCGTATTGGGTCCATCCGTGAACTCTGTGCGATGGTTTAAGTGAAAGAAATCCCTAAACAGTTCGACTGTAGGTTCCTCTTGCAGATAAGCCTCACAGAAGACTTGGAAGTGGCAGATGTTGGTCACAGAATTGGGACCGATGTCTTGAGGGCGCAGTTGAAAATTGGCTAGTACATCTCAGAAAAATTTCGAACCGGGAGGGCTAAAACCTCGACCCAGATGGTCAGCAAACACGACTACCTCCCCGTCCTTGGGTGTAGGAGGATTTTCCGGGCCAGGGACCCTCCAGTGGATGACATCTTTCTTGGCTAAAGCGCCCGTTTTAACAAGATTGTTTAGCTGTTCTTCGGTTACTCGAGAAGGAGCCCAATAGCATTCATAGACTTGCTTGGCCATGGCAATGAACGATCTGAAACATGATTATTGCCGGTTTAAGATTTAAAGTGGACAACTATAAAGCGGTATAAGGATCTAAGCATATTGTTAAACCGGAGCTGGTTGCATGTAAACCGGAGTCTGACAATGAAGACAGTACAATGGGAATGCAGTGGCGGTTCAATAGGGGACTAATGGTATCTACTGGGTTATCATTTCTTATGAAGTTAAACCGCCTAATCTGGTATAAGTCTAAAGATATATAAGTGAAGGAAAAACAAGTTTGATAGTTTGGCATGGTAGTTTCAGATCTACCGTGCGTTGGAAAATCAAAATAAATTCAGACCTAATTTCACGAGTTGGAACAATTCAGCAAGGTTCAAGCTGAGTTTTGTGTAAAGGAACAGATCTAACGAAAAGGAGATTATGGCTACGGCCGCATAAGAAATATCGGATCCAGCTAGTTGTTTATGCTAATGAAAGGAATAGGAGAAAACAATGGCGGAGATTGGATAAACTCCGATGAACCTTGAAACCCTAATGGTGGATCTAGAGCAAAGAAAGGAAGAACTCATTGATGATGAGGGAACAACGGAGGAGCGCCGCACTTTTCTGGTCCGGTCAAGTTGATGCAGCGGCCGTTGCGGAGGAAGAAACGAAGGTCGACGGTGGCGGCGGAGCTCCAAAGGTCGGGCAGCGTGAGGAAGAAGATGAGGTGAAGAGATACGGGGGGAAAATGGAAAGACCCCCTGGCCCTATTTATAAAGGCAAAAGGATAAAAGGTAGGCGCGAGAATCGAGGAGCCCGAAAAATGGGGTGTGTGACATCTCTGTTGCCTCGATCGTCGGAGGCCCATTAATGAAGGTGGGTTATACACAGTTTTAAATAACAAATGACATCACGGCGGTTTACCATGGTCCTCGAAGATGACATCACGGCGGTCTACAAGATTACGTGAAGATGTTGAAGAAGAAATTTTCTTAAGTATTGAGGATTGACATGAACCTGTTCAAATCAATCTGGGGCCTAATGTTGGGGATATTACCACTGGGCGTAAACCGGCCAGGAGAGGTCGGGTTAACCCCATGGTAGTTCACTATATCTGAAGCCCATGAAGACAGACGGTGATGCTTTATGAAGGCCCAGGGCCCAAAGCCGGTTTAAGGCCTGTAGACCTAGGCCGGCATTGATATGTAAACTTGTGTTGTAAGATAGAAAGAAGCGGAGACCAAGCCGGACACGTGTATGAGCCAGCCTCGGGATTCTGTAAATCGACGGGCGTCAACCCATGTATATAAGGGGACGACCCGGCGGCGGTTCAAGGACAACAAACAACAACTCGAGACTCAGGCAAAGCGTATTCGCTCCCTGGTCATCAAAACCCCAGCAATTCCATCACAACTAGACGTAGGCTTTTACCTTCATCGTAAGGGGCCGAACTAGTATAAAACTCTTTTGCGTCCCTTGTCCGCTTTAACCCCTTTAAGTTAACCCGTAGCGATGGCTCCACGACTAAGTCCTTTCTCTAGGACATCTGCCGTGACAAAACCACGACACCTATGTCAGGGCATCTATAGCCGATCCCCTAAAACCAGTTTGAGGAGCAAAAATTCTGGTTTACTCCTCTAATCGGCACCTAGCCAAACTCCTAAACTTCATGAAGGAGAGAAAATTTAGCCCTTGCGGCCGCTGAGGAGTAAAACTAATCTCCGGCTAAACCACCGAGTAAAATGCATGACTCACTCTCTCCATCGCCCGACCGCCCAAATCCACCACTGCACGCCTCCTCCTATGCCTGGATCCGTGGCGCCGCTCGCCGCCACCCATCCACTGTGCTTGGCCTGCAAATGAACCGCGCACGGCCGCCTCGTCCCGCCCCACCTCCTCCTGCATCGGCGGTGCCTCCTCTTCCCACCCCTCCTCCTCTCGTGCCGCACCTGCGTTTCTTGACGGCCCGTCGCCGCCGCCGAGGCCAAACTACCACGGCGTGCGACAGCGCGAATGGGGGACCTGGGTCACAAAGTTCTACGTCCAGGACATCGGGAAAACCACTGGCTGGGTAGTTTCCACTTGGCGGCGGCGACGCGTGCATACGACATCAAGTCAGTGCAATTGTATGGTGCCTTCAGCCGCCAGAACTTCCCCGACGGCTATTTGCCATCCCCGGAGCCACTGTTGGGCAGGCGGGTAGCCAATCACCACGAGCGACGGAAGGACAGAGAAGCCCACGAGCGTCTCGCGACCGAGGCTACCAGTGAGGCGTACATGGCGGAGCTCCGCCGACGCTACCTAGAGCAAGTCGAGGCGGAGCGCCGCCTATACGCGGAGTGCGCCGCCGGCAGGACCGAGGTCATCGACCTATCGTTCGATGAAGAAGGCGACGGTGACGGGGCCAGTGAAGGCAACAATGGTGGAAATGTCGATGACGGCAACATCTTCGACAACCCAGATGATGGCACCGGGCTTGACCCCATGATCGGTGGTCTCTCGAGAGCCAAGTGGAAAGCTCTCGCCGAAGAATCTGATAGCGATTATAATTAGTAAGTTTTAGGTTTATTTTTGGTTATATCAGTAAGTTTAAACTAAGTTTCGATTAATGGCATTGTAAAATTTTATGAATTGGCACCGAATTTTGGTTAGTATGTTCAAAGTAAGTACTTTGTGACTTGAATTTGCGTTTGTTTGCACCAAATTTATTGTTTACTCGGCAAATTTAGGAGATCAACTAGGTGCAACCAAAACTTAGTGATGCAAATTTACTCCACTAAGATTTACTGGGCCGTTTACTCCTCTACATTTTAGATGATCGACCAGATATGTCTTTAGTTAGTTAGATTGCATGGAGGCTGTTAGTCAGCCGGCTGAATGCATGTTGTTTTGGGTAGGTCGTGTAGCCGTTGCGAAGGTGCTACATAAGTGAAGAACGTGGAGAGTGATTTTAGGATCACGTCGGTGTTGCTGGGTGCGTTGCATGTTTGACTTTAAAAGCACAATGTAATTAGTTTGTTAGGCTGGCCATGATGAAAATATATATATCATATTACTAGTATAAGACATATGGTACTAGTTTATGATAATATCTTTAATTCATAGCATTCTCTTTAATTCATATTACTTGTCGCTCAAACGGATGGATTCAAGAGAGTATCAATGTAGCACGACACATATTAGTGCTTCATTTTTTAATATGATGCGGTATCATATTATGATACTCAATCATTTCTTTTTCCATTTAATTGTGTGTCACCTCAGCAAAAATGTCTAGTTGACATGCATCATACTACCTATGATTATTTCGTTGTGACCATCCTTAGGGTGTGAGAAGAAAGAAATGAGAAAAAGGCAAGTGTGTGCTTGACAAAAAAATTCTTCTTCTACCTTGAGCTTGTGTGTGGGTCTTTTTTGGGGCAGCCCGAACATTTGGCATCAGAGCCATGGCTGGGTCACGCAGTCCATCACGCTCGCCGGGTTGCTCAACGTCCCCCACATGCCGTGGGCAGAGTCCAATGCGACACAACTACCACAAGGTGGTGGTGTAGGAGCACATTGTTCGTGAGGCGAGCAGCACCATCGTCTACACGCCATTGACGACGATGAATTACATCGACTGGGCATCGATCATGAAGGTGAGATGCATGTCCAAGGCATGTGGGAGGCCATCTAGGGTAACACGAGCTTCTCCCAGTACCGGGTGATGTTTGCCACAATTCTCCGTGAAGTGCCGCCGGAGATGCACACCACTCTTGTTGGGAAAGCAACGACAAAGGAGGCATGGGAGGCCATCAAGTCCATGCGCATAGGCGATACGAATGTCCATGAGGCCAAGGTGCAAGGTCTTGTCAAGGAGTTCGATGGCATTCGCATGAGGAGTGGTGAGACCATCGACGAGCTCACCATGCGCATGAACCGGGTGGCCAACAACATCCACACCCTCGGTGAAAGCCTAACCTCGGAGAAGGTGGTCAAGAAGCTGCTCCAGTCGTCCTGTCCAAGTACACACAAGTAGCTATTGCAATTGAGCTTTTACATGATCTGAAAAATATGTCTCTAGATGAGTTTGTTGGGCGGATCAAGACCGTGGAGGATAGGTGCGATGCAGGTGAGGACGCCGAAAACTTCGACCATGATGGTAAAAGTTTCTTGCTCCTCGCGGAGGAGTGGCTTGCTCGCTACAAGAACCGCGGCTGTGCCGGCAAGAAGAAGAGCACCTTCGACATCCGCAAGGTTCCTAGTTGCAACAGCCATGATACCGGCATTTCTCGAGAGATTGCATGGCGCCAAGGAAGGAGGACTAGACGAGATGAATCTCGCTGCTTTGAACGCCAACAATGAGCCAACTCTGCTTTGAAGGTTTGACATGGAAGTTCTCAAATAAATGACAATAAGGCTAGATGAAGGAAATATGACCTAGAGGCAATAATAAAGTTGTTATTTATATTTCCTTATATCATGATAAATGTTTATTATTCATGCTAGAATTGTATTAACCGGAAACTTGATACATGTGTGAATACATAGATAAAACAAAGTGTCCCTACTATGCCTCTACTAGACTAGCTCGTTAATCAAAGGTGGTTAAGTTTCCTGGCCATAGACATGTGTTGTCATTTAATGAACGGGGTCACATCATAAGAGAATGATGTGATGGACAAGACCCATCCGTTAGCTTAGCATTATGATCGTTGAGTTTTATTGCTATTGCTTTCTTCATGACTTATACATGTTCCTCTGACAATGAGATTATGTAACTCCCGAATACCGGAGGAACACCTTGTGTGCTATCAAACGTCACAACGTAACTGGGTGATTATAAAGATGCCCTACAGGTGTCTCCGAAGGTGTTTGTTGGGTTGGCATATATCGAGATTAGGATTTTTCACTCCGTGTATCAGAGAGGTATCTCTGGGCCCTCTCGGTAATGCACATCACTATAAGCCTTGCAAGCAATGTGACTAATGAGTTAGTTGCAGGATGATGCATTACGGAATAAGTAAAGAGACCTGCCGGTAATGAGATTGAACTAGGTATGATGATACCGACGATTGAATCTCGGGCAAGTAACATACCGATGACAAAGGGAACAACGTATTTTGTTATGCGGTTTGACCGATAAAGATCTTCGTAGAATATGTAGGAGCCAATATAAGCATCTAGGTTCCTCTATTGGTTATTGACCGGAGATGTGTCTTGGTCATGTCTACATAGTTCTCGAACCCCTAGGGTCCGCACGCTTAACGTTCAATGACGATTTGTATTATGAGTTATGTGATTTGATGTACCGAAGGTTGTTCAGAGTCCCGGATGAGATCACGGACATGACGAGGAGTCTTGAAATGGTCGAGATGTAAAGATCGATATATTGGAAGGCTATATTCGGACATCGGAAGGTTCCGAGTGATTCGGGTATTTTTCGGAGTACCGGAGAGTTACGGGAATTCACCGGGGGAAGTAGTGGGCCTTAATGGGCCATACGGGAAAGGAGAGAAGGGCCTCAAGGGGTGGCCGCCCCCCCCCATGGCAAGTCCGAATTGGACTAGGGAGGGGGCGGCGCCCCCCTCTCTTTCCTTCTCCCTCTCCTACTCCTTCCCTCTCTCCCCTCTTGGAAAAGGAAGGGGACTCCAACTAGGATTGGGAATCCTAGTTGGACTCCCCCTATAGGCGCGCCCCTCCTAGGCTGGTCTCCTCCTCCTCCCTCCTTTATATACGGGGGAGGGGGCACCCCATAGAGACACAATATAATCTCTTAGCCGTGTGTGGTGCCCCCCTCCACAGTTTTACACCTCGGTCATATCATTGTAGTGCTTAGGCGAAGCCCTGCGCCGGTAACTTCATCATCACCGTCACCACGCCATCGTGCTGACGGAACTCGCCCTTGGCCTCAGCTGGATCTAGAATTCGAGGGACGTCATCGAGCTGAACGTGTGCAGATCGTGGAGGTGCCGTGCGTTCGGTACTTGGATCGGTTGGATCGCGAAGACGTTCGACTACATCAACCGCGTTACTAAACGCTTCCGCTTTCGGTCTACGAGGGTACGTGGACACACTCTCCCCGCTCATTGCTATGCTTCTCCTAGATAGATCTTGCGTGATTGTAGGAATTTTTTTGAAATACTACGTTCCCCAAAAGTGGCATCCGAGCCAGGTCTATGCGTAGATGTTATATGCACGAGTAGAACACAAAGAGTTGTGGGCGATAATAGTCATACTGCTTACCAGCATGTCATACTTTGACTCGGAGGTATTGTTGGATGAAGCGGCCCAGACCGACATTACATGACCGCATTCATGAGACTGGTTCTACCGCCGTGCTTTGCACACAGGTGGCTAGTGGGTGTCTGTTTCTCCAGCTTTAGTTGAATCGAGTGTGACTACGCCCGGTCCTTGTTGAAGGTTAAAACAACCACTACAAAAAGAAGACACATCCGTGACATTTTGGGCCGAACGAATTTTTTTCTGTCATACTTATGACACTTCTATGAGGATAATTGTGACAAAACCCGGTATCATCATAAATGTTGTGGGGTCCTACTTCTATGACAAAAAATCATGACAGAAAATGGGCCTTTCGTCCTGGGCGGGCCGGAGACGCAGCTGCATGACATTCTTTGGGTCATCCATGACGGAAAAAACCGTGGTAGAAGCGAGGGCGAGGAAAATATCGGGGTGTTCCCGGTTACGGTGGGTGGTCGGGGCCGAGCGATGCACGTTTCTCTCATACACGCACGCGCGTGGGTGCCAGGCGTTTGGATCTACCTGAACCCGAGCGAGGCGTTGGGCTCTAACTGAACCCGAGCGATTGCACTGCAGGCTACGAGTTACTGAACCCGAGCGATCGATCGATGGTTGTTAACTGAACCCGATCGAGCGATTCCTTCGCTACTGCTGCTAACTGAAGCCGATCGATGCTGCCTCTGGATGAACAGTGAGCGTTGCTGGGGGGTTTGGATGAACAGTTCCCGGTGGGTGGATGAACAGGACCCATGGTGATGCCTCTGGATGAACAGGACCCCGATTGATCGAGCCGGTTGGGGCTAGATGAACAGGACCCCGTGGAGGGCAGGATGAACAGGACCACCCCGTGGAGGGCTGGATGAACAGTAGCCCGTGGAGGGGTGGTTGAACAGGAGCCCGTGGAGAGGGCTGGTTGAACAGTAGCCGGTGGAGTAGAGCGCGATGGAGGCTAGATGAACAGGAGCC
This sequence comes from Triticum aestivum, assembly GCF_018294505.1. Taxonomy (NCBI): domain Eukaryota; kingdom Viridiplantae; phylum Streptophyta; class Magnoliopsida; order Poales; family Poaceae; genus Triticum; species Triticum aestivum. The sequence continues at coordinate 216,841,419 of NC_057796.1, read as the reverse complement.
CGTGGATGAACAGTCGCAGGTGGAGGCTGGAGGAGGTCGACGGTGGATGACCAGTAGCCCGTGGAGGCTGGAGGGGGTCGACGGTGGAGATGAACAGTATCCCGTGGAGTCCCGTTTTGCGGTACGCCACACCCCTCCCGATTAACAGGACCCCCGTTTCGACCGTAGCGCTCCAACACAAGTCTGTTTCCTCCGTTTTGCGGTACGCCACACCCCTCCCAATCAACAGGACCCCCGTTTCGACCGTAGGAGGTCCGTTTCCTCAATTTTGCGGTACGCCAGATCCCTCCCGATGAACAGGATCCCGTTTCGAACGTGGCCGGTTGAACACAAGGCCGTTTCCTCCGTTCTGCGGTACGCCAGGCCTCGTTTCCATCGGTTGTTCCATCCAAGCCCTCCCGATGAACACGACGATGCATTCCGTTCCGACCCAGCCGGTTGGCTCCCCATGAACACGACGATGATGTAGTTTCTCTGTTCCGACCCAGCCATGTACACGATCCCTGGCCCTACGTATGCGCGAGTAGGCGTTCGAGACCCTGCCCGTATGTACGTACGTGGCCGTATTTTCTTTCTTGCACACTGGCCACTGTACGTACGTGTACATGCTACGTGCGCGCCTCTACTACGACACTTGTGCGCCTCTACATCGACCAGTATGTACGTAGACGTTCGCGACCAGAATGATAACGCTACGTACGCTTCGACTAGGTGGGTCCCGACTGTCAGGCACTTCCTTGCGTGCGAAGATGTAGCTGGTGGGTCCCAGCAGTCAGGGGGTGAATCATTTTTTCTCGGACGCACTTCCTTGCGTGCGAAGATGTAGCTGGTGGGTCCGAGCAGTCAGGGGGAAACGTTTTTTTCATGAAATACGGTGGCCCGTCCGGTGGGTCCCCGCTGTCAGGTGGAGGAATAATTATTTTGCGCGTAATAAGGAGGCACTTCCTTGCTGCGGCCGTGGACCCAGCTGTCAGCCTCTCCACGTACAGTACTCTTCCAATGGAAGCCGTTCCTTGACCATGTTGACCGCACCGCGCCGAGAGCACCAGGGCGGTGGACGACGGCGAGGGAAGGGGACGACGCGGAGCCGGGGAAGACGCGACAGTGGAAGCCCGCGCGGAGAGGAGTACGAGGGTTCACTGGTTCGGCTGCGATGTGAGGCTGCCGTCGTCGTAGGGCCTGGCCAGCGGTGGGAATAGTAGGGGGCGGTGAGGCCTCCGCGGCAGCTCAGCCGACCACGGGAGGCAGGAGCATGCAGCACGACCGGCGCTGCTTTGGGCGGCGCGAGCAAGAAGACCAGAGGTTGAAGAAGCACTACGGCCGTTGGATGGACATCGTACGGTCACTGGAGCTAGAATCGTTCATATTGACTAAGTTGACAAAGCACTCCATCCCCGTCAACTTAGTAGGCCCACAAGTCAGCCAACCAACAAGGTGGGTCCCAACTAGGAGGGGGGTATTCATTTTTTTGTGCGTAATAAGGAGGCACTTCCGGTGGGTCCGAGCTGACAGCGGGGGGAACGTTTTTTTCGCGAAATACGGTGGCCCGTCCGGTGGGTCCCAGTAGTCAGGGGGGAAACGTTTTTTTGGCCAAATACGGTGGCCCGTCCGGTGGGTCCCTGCTGTCAGGTGGAGGAATAATTATTTTCCGCGTAACAAGGAGGCACTTCCTTGCGTCTGCCGTGGACCCAGCTGTCAGCCTCTCCTCGTACAGTACTCTTCCGATGGAAGTTGTTCCTTGACCACATTGACCACGCCGCGCCGAGAGCACCAGGGCGGTGGACGACGGCGAGGCCTAGGAAGGGGACGACGTGGAGCCGGGGAAGACGCGGCAGTGGATGCCCACGCGTAGAGGAGTATGAGGGTTCACTGGTTCGCTGCGGTGTGAGGCTGTTGTCGCCGCAGAATAACAATGGGTGTGGGTGAGTAGAGGGATGGCCTGGCCAGCGGTGGGAGTAGTAGGGGGCGGTGAGGCCTCCGCCGCATCGCAGCCGGCCACGGGAGGCAGGAGCACGAGGCACGACCGGCGCTGGTTTGGGCGGCTGGAGCAAGAAGACCAGAGGTTGAAGAAGCACTACGGCCGTTGGATGGACATCGTACGGTCACTGGAGCTAGAATCGTGCATATTGAATAAGTTGACAAAGCCCCCCGTCCCCGTCAACTTAGTAGGCCCACAAGTCAGTCTGCCACTGTACTTGGTCCCAGCTAGCAGGGGGAGTATTCATTTTTTTGTGCGTAATAAGGAGGCACTTCCTTGCATGCGAAGATATAGCTGGTGGGTCCAAGCTGTCAGCGGCGGTAACGTTTTTTTTCGCAAAATACAGAGGCCCTTTCGGTGGGTCCCAGATGCCAGGTGGAGGAATCATTATTTTGCGCGTAATAAGGAGGCATTTCCTTGCGTGCGGCCGTGGACCCGGCTGTCAGCCTCTCCACGTACAGTCCACTTCAGATGCATGTCAGTCGTTGACCACGTTGACCAGGCCACGCCGAGAGCGCCAGGGCGGTGGACGACGGCGAGGCCTTGGAAGGGAACGACACAGAGGCACGGAAGACTCGGCGGTTGTTTCCTACGCGAAGGGGAGTACGACTGTACGAGGGTTTACTGGTTCGTCTGCCGTCGCCGGAGAATAACAACAGGTGTGGGTGAGTAGAGGGATGGCTAGGCCAGCGATGGGAGTACGGTGGGGCGGTGAGGCCTGCGCGGCAGTAAAGCCGGCCATGGGGAGGAGGGAGCAGGCAGTCCCGTCGGCGCTTGTTTGAGCGGCTGGAGCAGGAAGAGCAGAGATTAAAGAAGCACGACGGCCGTTGGATGGACATCCAACAGTCACTGCTTGTGCGTCAACCTTTTTTTAGGAAAGCCTCAAATCTGTGGAAAACAGCATACAACCCATCTGCCATTATTTCTAATAATTTACAGCCCATTTGCTAATTCTTAAGTTTTTTTGGAGCCCATATTCTTTTTGTTAGCATTACAGCCCATATTGTGGCCACGGTTAAAAAATTATATGAAATTTTGCATATTTCGGTGCGGTCCGAACTGTTTTTAATCCCGAAATTTTGAGTCACATTCAAACTGATTTTAAAAATAAATGTATATCGATATAAAATCCAACAAATTGTCCATGCATAAAATTAATGCAATTTAAAATCTCGAAGTGAAAAAAAGAAATTTGAAACTAATTGCCGGTTTGATGTGTTTTAAAAATGTACATCCCATTTCTCATTACTGATAGGCCATTTTCTCGGCCAGCCGAATGAAGCTCTCGTCATCTTGAAAGATTTGCAGCCCAACAGGCCTGGCAAAGCGACTTACTTGGCAAATCACAAAAAACTGGGCTAGCCATTTTCAGAAAGAAAAAAAACCACTGGGCTGGTCTGTGGTAAACCTAAAAGAGAAGGCTGTCTAGACAGGGCAGACTGCCCCGCACAGCCCAGTTGACACCCTGCTTCCGTCTCAAAAACAAAATTAGATAAATGCCACTCCAATTATGGCGATTCGTAAAAATGCCACTGCAATTTGCAAACTTTGAAAAATGCCACTACAATTTTTGCAAACTTTGGAAAACGCCACTGCAATTTGCAAACTTTGAAAAACGCCACTCCAGACTTCGAAAAATGCCACTGTAAATGGCATGAAATGGCATTTTTCAAAGTTTGGAAATTGCAGTGGAATTTCTGAGAAACACCAGATTTGGAGTGACATTTATCAAATTAACCCGAAACAAAAATAACTGGGCGAGCTGCTGGGTCCGTGGTGTCAGCCGCTCGTTGTGCAATTCTCTCGTTTATTAACTATGTTGACAATGGCATGGGACCCAGATGTCAGAAATCCATTAGGAGGAGCCATTTTTTATTGGCTTGAAATAAGGAGGCACTTGCTTGCGTACTGCCATGACCTTGGCGGGTCCCTGTTGTCATGCTCTCCACGTACAATCATCTCCTGATTGTGTACGCGTCAACTTGGTAGGCCCACAAGTCAGCCTCTAAACCCGTGGAGGACAAATACAACCTATTTTAAAAAATAACAGCCCATTCCATACGTTCAAACGGAAAGTTCAACATTCAGAGCAAAGTAATAGGTCTGATCCACATATAGAGTACAGAACTTCCACGTTGACAACCATCATAGCCAAGTTAACTATCTACTCCCACTAATACTCTAGTAGCGTACAAGTACTAACTTACTCTTACCTACTAGACGATGCCGGCCGCCATCTGCGATACACGCTAAAAGCCGGCACTGGCGTCCTCCGCTCACCTCGGACTTGCCAGAGGTGTGATAGGGCGCGGTGCTCACGCGCGTTGGCCCTTTCCATGCTGGCGTGGTCCACCAAAGCTTCGGCTTCTAAGTGGGAAACCCACTTGACGAGCTGGTAGTAAAAATCGGCGTCGCGAATGCGTGCGTGCCTGACAGCCTCCTGGACTATTTTCCGGGCGCCGGCCTCCACGTAGTCGGCCCAGTTGCGGGCGCTCTGCTCGCGACACAGAGCGTCGGTGCGCTGCTGCTCCATGTCCCGCTGGCGGCGCAAATCGGCGATACGCTGCTCCTTCGCCAAGTGGTCGCGCTCCAACAACTCCTGCTCCTCCGCCAGGTGGTCGCGCTCCAACAACTCCTCGATCTCCGCATTGCCATCTAAAGACCGATAGAATGCCTCCTCCCTCCGTCTGCCTTCCGGTGAAAAACCGAACACTAGTTCCGGCGGTGACCGCCTCCGTGTCGCCTATCGTTGACGGGCGGGGGCATGGCGGACGTGGCGAGAGCGAGGATAAGTGGCGAGCGACGTCGGGCCGGTGGGGGCTTATGAGGATAGGGCGAGTTGGGTGATGGTGCCACCGGAGAAGCCCGGGAAACAGTAATTATAGGCGGAAGGTAGGCGAACTAGCGTGTCGCGGGAAACGCGACGGTCATCGTGGTCATCGGAATTCAATGCATAAGCAGGCATGGCTTAGCGCGCCAGCTTGCCATGGAGAACTAGAAAAACTGAAATTATGACTCTGTCGTCCCGTCCCGTCAGTGGTGCGTCCCGTCCGTGTTGGGTCGCATGCCGGCATGACGGTCAAACGAGTGCACTCGAATCATCTCCCTCCTTGTCAATAATGATTCCACGGATTTAAAAGGCCTGCAACAATTAAAGTGCATCTTTTTCGCATCAGTTAGCTGCCTTAATTACGGCCAGCTGCATGTAGGCACTCAAAATCGCTCGCAGCCAGTACGCGGAGCGGCATGCAACGAGTCGCAGCCAAGGGCATTAGTTGATGAACTTTAGCTGGGAGATAACGCATTTGCGAACGTTTTCGCTGGCAGTTTCTTCAGATTCGCATGGCATTTTGTTCAGAGCAGCTTGTCAGTTTCTTCAGAGGTAGGCATTTTTATTGAAAAAACTGCCACTTCGGATCTTGCATCGCAGCTAAAACTGCCAGGAGCGCATTAGTAGGCTAGCTAGTGATCGATCAGTAACTTGTAAACACTGAGCGAACAGAAATAAGGAACTGTTAATGCATCTCAATGATTCACAGATCATATACGAATATGTAGCTCCAAAAGCAAAGATCAGCCACTTTGGATCTTGTGTCGCAACTAAAACCAACTAGTATGATTCCCATACATAAGATCAACATGTTAATGCATCTCAATGGTTCACAGATCATATACAAATATGTGGCTCCATAAGCAAAGATCTAGAAAAAACATTTGTTCTGCCTACTAACATGGATGCTTCTCTTGGCACATTCAGTACAGACTGAAAGACAAATTTGTTTGTGAAGTCTACAATTCCTCTTGCAAACGTAAGTGGTTTCACCAATAGCTGGAACCATGAGAATGAACCACACATGATGGAGGAACGTCCACTGCAATATGATTTGGTCTTCTCTCGATCACACGGCGAGACTATTTTCGGAATACAAACTTTAACTTAGGCAAAATGATGCCCATTGTATAATCAGACCAAAGCAATGATGCACCTAGTGTTGGCCAATAAATAGTACAGTACTACTTTTCTGCAGTCCATGAAGTGACTATCCAATCTTTTTGTGTCTATTTTCAAATGGCACTGCATGCAGTGACTATACTATTCTCTTGTGCAGTTCAACCAAAATTGCGGTCACTTTGTGTGTTTGCCAAATAGCAACGGGCAGACATCTCTATCTGCACAAATATCAAGCAGCTAGTAAACATATACCCCACCTTGTATTTTCGGTTTAAACATGTCTCTTCCGCTTAGCATCTGTCATGTTTTGCACTGGACAATATGATACAGTCATGTTTTGCCCTGGACAATTTCATACTGAATTGATTTGCTGGTTCAGAGTAGAAATATAGCGCCTATTCTTCATCAGACCAAGGATATCCATGTTCGCAGTGATGGAAGATGTGAAATCGATACAACCGAAATTGAGCATCTAATCATTGAATCCTGTCCTGCACCTCCAATGTAGGTCCACCCTGCCAATAAATTCACATGCAAACCACTAGTATTACTATCTAATGACAGTATAAAAAGAGTAGCAAGATAGTAGCAAACCATGTACCTTCGTAATGAACAGCTCTAGTGCCACCAATTGGATATAAAGGTTTGGAAGAAAACATGCTCCTAATGTTGAACCAGTTGGACTTTTTGTGCAGTTCCACTAAAATCGAGCATCCCTATTTGCATAGATGTTGAAAGTGTGATTACTATAAAAGTGGCACTTGTTGAAGCATAGACTCACAAATATAAGCATTCCAATTTCTTAATGGGAAAAGGTAGCAAGACTGTTTCTAACCACCTGTTTGAAGGAATAAATAAGGCAACAACGGCTGATGTCAGAAAGGCATATATAGTTCTTTCTGAAAGAATGATCGATTCCTGACCTTTCCTCTTCTTTTAAGCATATTTTGTGCAGTTCAACTAAAATAAAATGCCATCACCGCCTTGACAATTCAGTGACACTGTACAAAAGGAAATGACTTAACATTACATCATGATGTCAGGTATGTAGTCGACAGGCATTAGAGACAAACTTACAGACCTCCTCCGATAACATAATGAACATTAATTTTAACAAAGGTGTGACTAGCTTTACCAGGATGATTTGAGTGAACTCTACACCCTTTGTTCCTTAATATAAGACGTTTTCGCGGTTCAATTTAAAGTACCCAAACGTCTAGTATTTAGAAAAACAGGTAGTAGTTTTCTTGAGCACATATCTGGGAAAGCTTGCCACACTTTATTTATGTCCATACGCTAATGCAACACCATTCGAATACTACAAATATACACTAATCCAGTGGCTAGTGCAACAGTAGAGTAGTTATTTTATTACAGGGTACAGTACAATGGTTTTACTGAACAGATTTCAATAAACTCTAGCACTGGAAGATTTCTATAAGAATTAACAATACAAAATGTAAAGGTAACAAGTTTCAGCATTGGTATACTAGCTGTGCATGAGCATTAAACCAAATACAAAAGTCTGAAGGTAACTAGCATTATTAACTAATGACAGTATAAAAAAATTGCAAACCATGTACCTCCAAGGTAAATATCATTTCGAACTCGGGGGGACCTTAAAAATTGCTATCCCAATCTTGATAATCGATCAAACATAAAAACTTGATCGAACGTATCAAGAGAACAGCCGGAGGAGGAGGTGCCCACTCTTCACCTTTCCTCTTGTCTTCATAATTTTTTGTGCAGTTTAACCAAAATAAAATGACATCAGCGCCTTGACATTTTGGTGACAATGTACAAAAAAATTAACTTATCTCATGTAATCTATAAGCATTAACAGTGCAAAAATCTGAAGGTAGTAACAAGTTTCATCGTTGGTATACTGGCTGTGCAACAGCATTAGAATGCCTTAGCTAAAAAATCTTTAATACATCCACAATCAATAGCTAACCCTGAAATAATCCAGTGACATTAAATGGCATTGCTTAAATTTATCGGCGGTTAACCCAAGAGGCCATCGCGCAATTCATGAACCTTTGGAATGAGTTGCAGCCGATCCAACTCACTCAGGCTCAAGATGATTCACTAACCTGGAGATGGACAAACGGTGGTCAGTTTTCCTCTAGCTCGGCGTACGCTGCCACTCTTACTGCCAACATTAGGCCACCTAATGTGAAGCTGGCCAGGAGCTCGGATGCCCCTTCCAAATGTCAGTTCTTTGTCTGGCTGGCTGCTCAAGATCGATGTCTAACGGCGGATAACCTTGCTAAGCGAGGGTGGCCCCATAATCCGATGTGTCTGCTATGTCTACAAGAGCCTGAAACTGCTGCCCACCTGCTTACTTCTTGCTCTTTTGCGAAGTTAGTTTGGCACCTGACACTCTGCAAGCTGAACATGAGCCCGGCAATGGCGGCAGTTCATGACGATTCCCTAGTTAGCCGGTGGCAGCGAACAAATGCTTCCATGGGAAAGGAAAGAGCAAAATCTTGGAGATCAATTTTGGCCCTGGTTTGGTGGAACCTCTGGAAAGAAAGAAATGATAGAACATTCAAAAATATTTCTTGTCACCCCACACAACTGTTTCTGAAGATTCAGGTCGAAGCAAAGGACTGGGTTGACGCTGGGTGTAAGCATGCAATGGCTCTTGTAGAGCGCCCCCTAGAACCAGATTGATGTACTTCTGATGTATCTCTAACCCCAATCCTCCTTCTCTAATCTTGTTTTTGTAACTGTTTATTTCTTCTATACGCAATGAAAAGCAGTGGCCCTGCCTTTTCTTCAAAAATGAAAAATTATCGGTGGCATTAGACTGAGTGCAGCATTAGTTAAATGTGGCATCACTTTAGTAGTAGCATTGCTTGACTTGACTACTGGCGTTATACTATTAGCAAAAAGTGACAATAAGGACGTGTTTGGTTTAAGGGACATGCTAGGACCATTTGGACAGTGGGCGCACCAGTACGATGTACCTCCACGGACACATAGAGTGGTGAGGGAGGTATGGTTGCCCAGAGCAACAAATATCCAGGCAACATATGTGGATTACGTCCCATTTTTGTTCTCTTTAGCCACCTTTTTCCTATGTGAGGACAACAAACCGATCAATCTGGTCATTCTCTATTGCGTTGTCATGCCTTTCCACCCTTCTTCAACCAAGAGACACGAGACTCATTCCTTAGCTACTGATTTTCCCCTTTTCAACCTAGATGCGGGTTCGATGCCTACTCTCTTGGACAGTTCAGTCTCCCTTCCTTTCCTTATTCAACCCAGACATGGGTTAGTCTGCATGAAGTAGGGTTTCCTTTAATAGTGCAAATTAAGGTTTTCGTCTGCGTGACTAGCAGAGCAGAGGACGGGAAATTGGGAAGATGGTGGAGTGGAAAAAGATCCACATGCAGTGACAGTGGCGGAGCCAGCTCAAGTTTAGAGCCTGGGCAAGATCTAAGTGCTGCCAAATTAATTTTTTTTTTCCAAACAAAATTCTACTTCACCCAATTTTCTGTACTAGAGCTTCATGGAGTTGCACCATGGGAGCCCGGGCAACAGCCCCAGCTCGCCGGGTGCTGTCTCTGCCACTGTGCAGCGACGTGGCAGATGGGGCAATAGAACAAGGGTATGGTTCGAAAAGAGGTAGCATACCTGAGGGTCGGCGGGAAGTGGCTTCGCTCATGGTCGTCGTCCTCCGCACGCACTACGGCAGCAAGCTTCGGGACGGAGGCCATCCCGCGCGGGCGCTAGGTCTGAGAGGACGACCTTGTCGTTAGTGCGTGACCTTGCTCGCCGACGACGAGTGTGTCAACGCTGCACGACCTTTTCTTCCCCGGCGGATCTGTGACCACCATTGAGGAGGGAGAGAGAGGCCGTCTTTTTTAGATCTGGAGAGAGGGTGATAGTGTGAGAAGCAAGTGGGCAGCCCTTAGCAAGAAAGCTCTGAAGCTCCAACCTATATATCTTTTTTATACTACTAGTACTAGAGGTGGAGTAGTGGTAGAGTAGTTTATATTTTCTCTGCAAATAGTACCAGTTAGTCGTGCTTCATAACTGAACGGCACGCCATTAAAAAAATAAAGTCTAGAAATAATGCGGCACTTCGGGCCAACGCGGCCAGATCGCATTTTGCACGAGAAATTACACACCATGTTTCGTTGGCATGTGGTCCCATTCCAACATGTCCTTTTGACGACGGCCAATCCTTTTGTACAATTTCCGAAAGGACGTGTAGGCCAGGGCGCCTCTTCGTTTACCGTGGCAAACTGGCAACCGTCCACCGACTCTTCGCCTTTCCCTCTGGAGCTGCTGTCGCACGCTCTTCCTCCCTCCTCCATTTGCCTTCACCCTTCCTTCTACCATTCTTCAATCGTCTTCTCCATGGGGGAACAAGCCGGAAACGACCCCGTTATTTTTTTGACAGAAAGACTGTAAGGGAACCCCCTACAGTATAATTGGTGCAACAACCCCAAATTGCAAGTACCATGCCTTGAACCTGGGTGGGTGGGAAGGCATCAGCCCCTTCCCACCACTAGGCCATGCCTTAGTCTGCAACGACCCCGTTATTCTTGCCCTGATATGAAAGATGACGTGGTGGAGGAACTCATTGATCGGTGCAACGTCATCACCTCGGCTAGCATGGCAGGTTCGTTCAAGCCCATTCTTGACTCAACTAATAACATCATTACAAGGAACCCAAGGGTCCAGGAGCGGTTTGATCTCCCTTATCTTCTTCGCTATAAGCCTGTTCGCATGGGCGTGGACGACGGAGGCCTCGCCTTGTGCAAGTTGATGCCGCTTGATAATGATACATGTGATGTCAAGATGCCATCGCTTAAGGGTAAGGCCTGGGCTGGCGCAAATGGAGATTGGGTTGTTTATATTGGGTACAATTGCGAGTGGGAACTTGTGAATCTGTACACTCGTCAGCGGATTCCACTTCCAAAAATCTCAGAGTGCCCTGAGGTTGAGCACACAGATGATCTACGTACATTCAAATACGATCATGGTGGCTGTCGTCTACGGAAGATAGCAATTTGTCGAGTTCCAGACCGCTCTTGGAATTACAAGAACTATGAAGTTGTTGCTTTCTTCGACAAGCTTGTTGCCGTCCTTCGTGGTTCGACTCGATGGATATTGCTCAAAAATCAGTTTCTATACATGGATGTGTACTGTGATGCAATTCAATACGAGGGTCTTGTGTTTGCTGCGACCACTCGTGGCACTATTTTCGCATGGGATCCTTGTAGTTTCGATACGTTTGTCTTCCACCATAATTATAATTGTTTCATCCACATGCATGCGAGTTAGCAAGTTTCCCTTCTCTACTAATTAACCTTCTTCTTGTGTTTCCAAGGTCCTGTGAACATTCCACCACCTATACTTGAAAAAAATTATAAGTAAGGGGGAGATGACGATGGTGATGATCACGAGCATGAGGAGGAGCAGAACTTATATACTCAGTCGTGCCTGGCAACTAATTCCGATGGATCACCTCTTCTTGTCTGTATACAGTGCACTCAGATTGTTACTACTGAGGAAGTAGGTGTTTTCTCCCATGGTCGCCCTCTCCGGACCTATTCCAACACCCGTTGCATGGTATTCGGGATGGATACTAGTGTGCTAGCGCCAACACCTTCTCCCTGGTTCAGTATTGATAGTCTTGGAGAAAACTCGCTCTTCCTTGGACCAAACTATCCAATGATGGTGAAAGGCGATCCAGCTGTTGTTGACACAACGTTACTACCATTTATGAGAAGCAACTATATCTATACCTCAGAAATTTCGGTGGTTCCCTACCCTGGTCCTGATATATGCCGCTTCAGCCTGGATGATCAGTCCTGCGTTGCTCTCGATATTGACAATAGCTGGCCCTTCCCAGAGCACCTATGGTTCAAAGCAAGCGTTTACAACGCCGAGGATTGGTTGAGTTGAAGTTCATTTCATTGCTTGTTATTTGTTGTGTGATGAAAACTTTAGTATTTGCTAGAATGTTTTGTTGGAAATAATCTATAATCCAACATGTATCCTCGTTGTCGTTGTGTGTTGATGACTTGTTGTATGTAATGAATGGTACATTTGCAAATGCATGTCATAGACTCAATTTATGAATGGTTTTCGAGTCACTTCTTGGAGTGTGAGTACCGTAGTAGTATAGCCAGCATCCGGTTAGTATATGAAGTTGCCACATCACATAGAGCCAACCTAATATTGGAGTATGCTAGCCCTCCACCGGTGCGCTGCTTCAAATGGCGGAGGAAGTGAGAGGTCGCGTCACCTTGTGTCCAGATCTGAGATGCCACGTGTACCAGATGAATGACTCCAAGTTCGACCACTGTGATGCTAGGTGCGAGCCAAGGAACACTGTTGGAGAGACCCCCCTCATAATTTTCCTACATTGGTCGTTTGATTTATAGGATAGAATGCTATAGGATTTTTTTTCCTATGTAATCATGTTTTAGTTGGAAATCTAGCATCCACTCCAACTTTTGTTTCACTTCCTTTGTTCATACGAAGAGAGTACTTGCTCTAAATGATGTGCCGCTGCAAGAGCCGCCTATATTAATTAACCATGCTCTAAAAAGGTGGACCAGCTTTGGCTATAGTAGTACTGTACAAGGTTAGTAGGTGACCTTGCGCTTGGCTCTTCTCCTCTTCTGGAAGTCGAACAATAATGATGGTACTACAGTAGTACTTCTGGCAATCTGACACCAAATGAACTGCTGCATGTCCACCGCTTGTAAGCAAAAGTTTCTCCTCGTGCTGCGAGCCACCGCGCACGCATTGGCGAGGGAGAAGGCGTAGTAAGAAACTTTCTCGTCGTTCTGCGAGTTGACGGGAGACATCAAAGTTATTTAGTATTCCAAAAAGGGTCGACCATGTCCATGGCTACCATCCCGTGCTCTGTCATTGAGTACGTGCACTATTCATGTGCCATCGAGGAGAAAAAATTATTGCGTAGTACTAGGTGCCATCGAAGTGCACGACTCACTTACGCACTGCACATCTCCATTTTCTTGCATGACACACCACGTTGATGCTAGATTTCCCGCGTGTCATGGAGGCATATAGTATGATTTTGTAAAATGGAGGCATATAGATGCCCCGCATGTCGGCAAAAGGATGAACAAAGCTCATGTCTTAAACGAAAGAGTGGAAGAACATAGATTCGCGACGACCGAGAAGGAGCAACAAACCTCGGGGTGGAGCGTCTACACTCATAATATTTAATATTATTCAGCGATATAAAATCAACCAAATCTCTCCACGTTCACATACCATTCTATAGTATGAGAATAACTTTGAACGTAAGCCATTGATTCACTCTATCTAATGTTCATAGTTGGAAAATCCAAACAAAACCAAGCATTGGATCAACTCTTTTTTCGAGATCAACTCTTTTAGCACTTAGCGCCTGCCCACCTATATATCCACTCACGTGTGATGACCACAGGAGCTATCCACTCAGATTGTATGTTAAAAAAATAAAGGTCGATAACTAATGCGGCACCTCGGGCCAACGCGGCCAGATCGCATTTTGCACGAGAAATTAGACACCATGTTTCGTTGACATGTGGTCCCGTTCCAACATGTCAGTGAGACAACGGCGAGTCCTTTTGTAAAATTTCCGAAAGGACGTGTAGGCCGGGGCGCCTCTTCGTGTACTGTGGCAAACTGGCAACCGTCCACCGACTCTTCGCCTTTCCCTCTCGATTTGGAACTGTTGTCAGACGCTCTTCCTCCCTCCTCCATTTGCCTTCACCCTTCCTTCTGCCATTGTTCGATCGTCTTCTCCATGGAGGGAACAAGCCAGAAACGACCCCGTTATTCTTGCCCTGATCTGAAAGATGATGTGGTGGAGGAACTCATTGATCGATGCGACGTCATCACCTCGGCTAGCATGGCAAGTTCGTTCAAGCCCATTCTCGACTCAACTAATAACATCATTACAAGGAACCCCAAGGGTCCAGGAGCGGTTTGATCTCCCCTATCTTCTTCGCCATGACCCTGCTCGCTGGCGAGCGGACGATGGAGACCTCGCCTTGTGCAAGTTGATGCCGCTTGATAACGATACGTGTGATGTCAAGATGCCATCGCTTCTGGGTAAGGCCTGGGCTGGCGCAAATGGAGATTGGGTTGTTTATATTGGGTACAATTGCGAGTGGGAACTTGTGAATGTGTACACTCGTCAGCGGATTCCACTTCCAAAAATCTCAGAGTGCCCTGAGGTTGAGCACACAGATGATCTACGTACATTCAAATACGATCATGGTGGCTGTCGTCTACGGAAGATAGCAATTTGTCGAGTTCCAGACCGCTCTTGGAATTACAAGAACTATGAAGTTGTTGCTTTCTTCGACAAGCTTGTTGCCGTCCTTCGTGGTTCGACTCGATGGATATTGCTCAAAAATCAGTTTCTATACATGGATGTGTACTGTGATGCAATTCAATACGAGGGTCTTGTGTTTGCTGCGACCACTCGTGGCACTATTTTCGCATGGGATCCTTGTAGTTTCGATACGTTTGTCTTCCACCATAATTATAATTGTTTCATCCACATGCATGCGAGTTAGCAAGTTTCCCTTCTCTACTAATTAACCTTCTTCTTGTGTTTCCAAGGTCATGTGAACATTCCACCACCTATACTTGAAATTTTTTATAACCAAGGGGGAGATGACGATGGTGATGATCACGAGCATGAGGACGAGGAGGGCCCATATACTCAGTGGCGCCTGGCAACTTCTCGATGGATCACCCCTTCTTGTCTGTATACAGCCCACTGCTGATGTTACTACTAAGGAAGCAGGTGTTGTCTCCCATGGTTGCACTCTCCGGACCTATTCCAACACCCGTTGCATGGTATTCGGGATGGATACTACTGTGCTAGCGCCAACACCTTCTCCCTGGTACAGTATTGATAGTCTTGGAGAAAACTCGCTCTTCCTTGGACAAAACTATCCAATGATGGTGAAAGCCGATCCAGCTGATGTTGACACAACGTTACTACCATTTATGAGAAGCAATTGTATCTATACGTCGGACATTTCGGTGGTTACCTACCCTGGTCGTGATATAGTAGGCCGCTTCAGCCTGGATGCTCAGTCCTGCGTTGGTCTCAATATTTACAATAGCTGGCCCTTCCCAGAGAATCACTTGTGGTTCAAAGCAAGCGTTTCCAACGCTGAGGATTGGTTGAGTTGAAGTTCATTTCATTGCTTGTTATTTGTTGTGTGATGAAATTTCTAATGTATCCTCATTGTCGTTGTGGGTTGATGACCTCTTGTATGTAATAAAATGATATGCCTGTGATAAACTTACTAAATTTATGAATGGCTTTCGATTTGCTTCTCTGAGTGGGTGCTGCGACGGGGCAAAAAATATATTTTCCGAATACATAATTGTACGTGCATTGCAACAGGTTATCGGATGAGGCCAATCAACAATAGTACACTATTTGTACTAGCTTCACATGCTGCACTATCTCTACGTCTACGTACGTAATACAACAAGTTTTAAACTTGAGACCAGCCACCCATCCTCACAAAGAACACTTTTTAACCTAGCACAGACTCCAGGAAATTTGGCCACAGTGTGAGGTGGGCCATATGTTAATGTGTTCGCTATATGTAACCAGCACCTCGAATCCTCGATACTACTACTATAAGTAGTACTAGGAGTAGTAGGGTGGCATGGGCCAGAACAAGCATTCACGTCCAGGAGTACAGCACACGCCACCAGCACGACTTCCATCTGACACCATATTTCTTGGAGTCTGTGCTAGGTTAACGCGACGGGCGAGGTGGGGGTTTGCCGATAGTCGGTTTCCTCAACTGCGGTCCCACTTGTAAGGCCAACTCCAATGCACGACCCCAAACGGACCTCCGTTTTGCCCGGATTCTATCCGTTTGGGTAGGGTAATGGGGTCCTGTCCGGGCCATTTCTCGGATGCGGTGGCCGTGCGCCGAACGCGCGGACGCATCCCGGCCGCGTACATCTTTCTTTGCAAACACATATCTTTTTTTCATCATTGATTTTTTGGTACATGGAAATACATCACCAAAATTTTGACTAGAAAAGCAAGACCAAAGAAAACAAGAACCACAAGAATACATTTTAGAAGATATCCAACTTTCATAACTGCTCCTGTAAGTTGGATTAGTGCCTTCTCGATGCATTCATTGTTGATCTGCGGAGGCTCGATCTTGCGTGCTTCTTTCTTCTTCGAGTGTAAAGAAGTAGACATGTCTAGCCTCTATTCTATCAACAAGTGCACTAGTCTCATCTCTAAGCCTCTATGCTACTAAGAGTTCTAGAACATCTACTATGCTAGCTAAAAGTGCTAGAACATAACCAGCACCTCGATATAGTGGGGTGGCATGGGCCATAACTAGCATTCATGTCTAGCAGTACGGCACACGCCACCCACACGAGTCCCATCCGACACCAATTTTCTTGGAGTCCGTGCTACAGCCATCTCTTCTCCCTCCTGTTTTCTCAGCCATCGCGCGGTGGGCGGGGTGGGGGTTTGCCGATAGTCAGTTTGCGCAACCGCGGTCCCACTTGTAAGTGAAAATGCAACACAGCACACATTCCCCCTTGAGCGGCATGCCGGACCAACCGTGTGTGGTTGCGACGCGAACACGACAGGCTTTTCCTTTTGAAATTGTAATTTGTAAAATTTGGTTCTGCTCCATGGCGCGACCGATAGATAGAAATAACGATTTTCCCTAGAGTAATGAGAATTTTGGTTCTGGCACGGTTCATGCATGGAGTACGTAGGAAAATTATGAAGTTGATGCGAAAGGTAAGATAATTACTAGTAGTACCATATACTACTATTACATGGATTTCACGGAAAGATAAAGATACATACGGATCCCACTACAAAAAAAAGACACATCCGTGACATTTTGGGACCGAACGAAAAAAAATTCTGTCATACTTATGACACTTCTATGACGATAATTGTGACAAAACCCAGTATCATCATAGATGTGGTGGGCTCCTACTTCTATGACAAAAAATCATGACAGAAAATGGGCTTTTCGTCCTGGGCGGGCCGGAGACGCAGCTGCATGACATTCTTTGGGCCGTCCATGACGGAAAAAACCAT
The DNA here is from genome assembly GCF_018294505.1 of Triticum aestivum. Taxonomy (NCBI): domain Eukaryota; kingdom Viridiplantae; phylum Streptophyta; class Magnoliopsida; order Poales; family Poaceae; genus Triticum; species Triticum aestivum. The sequence continues at coordinate 216,824,385 of NC_057796.1, read as the reverse complement.
GGTAGAAGTAATTGAAAATGGGCTGTTGCGATTCTGTTGGAGATGCTCTAACATGGCAGACGAGTGCTTTAATGTTGCCCACAAGATGCGCGAGTATTACTAGTAGTATATTTTTCTTGCCATGTTGAGATTTTAAAACCACGAGTGCGAACAGGCAGAGGAGCAATGAAGACCAAACACGGGATATTCGGGACATCTTCAAGGAGCGTGGCAAGTTAAAGAGGAGCTGCACCGAACCTGTAAAACGAGCTTTGGTAAGTAACACCCTTTCAATTACTTTCGTGTAGCCTCGTGTTCTTCGATGTGTATATATTGTAGTTTCTGTTTCTCTTAAGCGTGGTGTTCTTCGATGTGTAATAAGAAGAGTCTTAATCGTCCTAATGCTTTTGTTTTTAGCTTGATGTAGGAAGTGGGTGTTCTCACCTTGTAGTCTGTTTTTATTTTTTTATTTTGAATTCACTTCTCCGTGTTCTGTTTATCTGGCTTCTACTAAATGGATCTAGGTTGCTCTGAGTATTGATCTAAAAAAGAAGTAACTTCATGTCAGGATGCAGTTCCTGCAAGGAGGGAAGTATGGTCAACCTCGAGATCATGTTTCCAAAATGAGGCTGGATTACACACAAGGTGCCAGTTCCCTAATGATGTTGGATTAGACACAAGGTGCAAATTCCCAGATGATGCTGGATTACACACAAGCCAGGTGGAGTCGTCAGCTGTTCGTGTCCTCATGGCATTAGTAAAGGCTGAAAGAAAGCGTGCAGCAGCCCTTGAGAATGTAGCTGAGTTCCTGAAGAAGCGAAAAGAGCAATCAGATGCTCTCTTCACCCAAGCCAAAGAAGAGATGGAAGAAGCCAGAAATAAGCTAGCAGAGGCAGAGCAGGCTAGGCGTCTCCTGCTATCTAAAACTGTTGTCAATACAAAATTTCCTTCATAATAGCTAGGTTCAAATGTTTATCCAGTCAGCATGCCTGTTGTGATGTCCGTGCATCTACTGATGTGGCACAAAATGTTCTTTTCGGGTCATGTAATAACAGCAATTACTTTCCAAACAATAACAGACGAAGCATTGGACATGGTATAGTTCACGCGCAAGCCCGACATTCCAAGTTCAACTTCCACATCAAACTCATGTTCACAGATGTCTGCAATTTCATACATAATGTCCACAACCATGATTCACTTCAAAGCCAAAAAAATGTGAGGAGAGTTATAAATAAAGAAAATCCTCTACTAGTTCCTGCTACCAGTGCGAGCACAACAAGTCAAGACCATGCATAAATTAATTATATTTTAGTCATTTTTTGTGTTCTAAAATGCCTGCCGGCTCGCGGAAGGACGTGTTGCCGGCACACGCGCGGATTCAATGAAGGCAGGCGGGGCAGTCTTAAGCTGGTTGCACGCGGCGAGGAGGCATGCTCAGCCAGGCCTGCAGCGAGTGCGGCCCTCTTGGCCGGCGCGCCGGTTCAATGCCTGCGCTATGAGAGGTCGCGTCCGTGTCAGAGCAATCACTCCCTCCAGTCCTTTTTTGTTTGGGTATAACAAAATCTCGTTTTCCATTCACATTTTACAAGTAAAATTCGTCGACAAACTTTGACCCAAAGTACGATGGGGACTAGTAAACCAGAATGGAGGTAGTAGTTTTTTTTAATCAAAGAAGGGTTTCCCCTTCCGATTTTCATTACTGAAAACCAGCATCTAAATCTAAACCATAGTATTTGCCCTAGAACTACCAGGTTCAACATCTCGCAACATAAACCCATACAACCTCCATCGCAAAAAAAACCATAGAACCATACGCAAGGAGGTGCGTAGTACTGTGAATTCCATTTTCGCTCCATACCAATTCTTCTAAAAACTACTTACTACTTATAACGCGCTATTGAAAATCGGAACTCTTAACCCCACTAAAAAAACGATATTTTAAACGTGGCTACTCGATCTATGGCAACTGGCGAGCCACCGCGCTCCAAGTCGTTCACCTGTGGTCCCGACCATCAACTCCTACGGATCAAATTATCACGCGAGCTGACTATTCCTACAAAGGTGCTCCACCACGTACCCGGTACCCGCGAATGCAGCAATCGTGCACCTAGGGTTTTAGGGTTTATTTGTTAACGTCGCCTTTACGTAACACTCATGTGTGCGAGACAGCGAGAGGTCGACTGCGTGCGTGCGCCTCTTCTCTTTGTATATGTACTCCACCGTTTGTCTGGTGTCCAAAAAATTATAATAACTACTAGCAATGTGCCAATGCGTTGCCACACGATCAAAGTAGATTAATACATATTCACCGATTTGATAGAAAAAAAGTCTAGTTTTGAAATACGTATATCACTAAAAATATGTTATGTTTCACTCAAAATATATTCCTTTGGCGGTTTTGATGAGATAAGGGAGGAATGTTGTTGGTTTCAAGATTCGAGAAGTGGTATATGCCTAATTTCTACTCTTACTAGCAAGATGCCCATGCGTTGCACGGAACATCAAGATCTTGTGGGAGAAAAGGATGAACGAGGGAAGGCCTTATCTGCAAATGTGGTGAAGAGTGCGGGTAAATTGCCATATTTTCCTTCCTATCTGTCAAATATAAATCGGACGACCTACATTGCAGGATGGCAGGCCCACCATCATCACCAACTCTATTTTTTATCCCTACTCTTATAAAAAGCATTGTCGGTGATGATCGTGTGCCTGCCATCCTGCAATATAGGCCGTCCGATCTATATCTGACGGATAGGAAGGAAACTATCGCAATTTTGCAAAAAGATACCCACACCCCTCTCCACATTTGCAAATAAGGCCTTCCCTCGTTCATCCTTTTCCCCCACAAGATAAACTACTCATACAAATGCATCTTGATGTTCCGTGCAACGCATGGGCATCTTGCTAGTTGTTGCAAAAAGCCCATGTGTGTGTGAGAGAGAGGGAGAGTGGAGGAGGACGGAGTGCATGTGTGACAAAGACACAAGGAGTGTGTGTGCGATAGGTATCAGCTTAAAATGAGGCGATAGTGTGTGTGTGCACGATCGAGAGGGCGTGTCTCAAGAAGGGAAGAAAAATCTACATAGATACAAGGAGCGGGAGAGACACATGTATGCGATGGTGGAAGCACGAGTGTGCGGGTGTATAAACCTATCTAGAGGCTAGCTAGTCGATAAATGTTTGTGAGAGAAATACGAGTCGGGGTGCGAAAGCGAGAGTTTTGTGTGTGTGTGAGAGAGAGACGGTAGTCGGGAAGGGGAGTGGAAGCAGGAGTTGTGTGTGTGTGTCTGTGAGAGAGAGAGAGAGGAGACGGTAGTCGGGGTTGTCTGATCGGTAAACAAATGAATAATGTCAGTCTGGGATGGAGACGAAAAGGAGACCGCAACAAATGTTGTGTCTACAGGAGAGAGAGAGTAATTTTAGTGGTATGAGTCATATGTAGAGACATATAGGGTGTGTGAGAGAATCCCATAGAGAAAAAGACAAAGTGAAAGACGAGTGGAGACTGTGTGTGTGGCGGTGAAAAAGAAAGCTTAGCTACCGAGTGATACCAGAGAACAGTAGAGACGTGAGAGATAATGAAAACCGTGTAATGCATAATGATAGGGAGAGTGTGACACTTCTCAAGGGAGACGTCGAGAGACCATGTTTGCGAGGATAGGAGAAACATGAAGTGAGCGTGCGGGTGAGCTGGAGAAAAGAGAGTGATAGCTACCTGAAGGAGCATGCATGCGAGAGAGATGGGCGTGAAAGGAGTGAACAAAAAAGGGATTCAAATATTTGAATTCGAGATGATGATACATGTAATCCATACTCGAACCAAAATTGATCTATCAAACATGCATACTCATATGAATTCACGCACATCTATGTTATTTAATATGTAGATATTACTGATCCATACATTTTAGTAGAACATAATTTGGTTAAAAAATTTTGAATTCAACCTTAAGATTTCAAGATCGTTGTATTTGTAAATCATATTATACATATAAAGGAGCAGAATTCTTTGTTGTGCTTTTGAAAGTATATATAAAAAAATGATGTATATAGAATGTAATTCCAATTGAAAATGGATCCCGCCCGAAAAAAAATAGAATACAAACGGGATTCGAATTGAGTTGGCACGGTAAACGTGCACTCTGCAAAATTTGAACGAAGCGGGGAAAGCCGCAGTAACCGCCTGAAACCAAAATCTGCGAGATGGAAATCACTACTGCCTATCCCTGCCACGCAAAGCCTATCTGCTAGATTTCTATAGGTTTCAATAGGGGTAGGTTTGTAATTTCAACCAAACGTGACATAACCGCCTCTCACCCGGATTCATACACGGTGGGCGCCAAAACACAGTGTGTCCTCGGCCGAAATCGACTCCCTCCCCGATTCATATTCATACACGGTGGGCGCCAAAAACAAACTCTCGTTGGCAAATATTCAGTGTATGCGAGATTACCGTCCTATCCCCAACCGACTAATGTTGCTGTGATGTAGTAGAAATTTGAAACGGGGGCTAAGTTTGTAAATTTCCTCGCATTTGAGACAAGCGCGCCCTGAATACATGGTTCCCCCCTTCGTCTCTACCTCCCTTTTCCCCATTCGTACTCCGTGGGCGCCAAAACACCCTCTCCACCCCACCCTCCTCCGTCCGCCGTCGTCCGCCACCCCATCCACCGCCGTCCTCCTCCACCATGCCGGAGCTGATACCCCGACGCCGCCGTCCATTACAAGAGACCGACCTCTCTCATCCACGGCTTCGGACCGGGATCCTTGCATCCCGTCCTCTCGCTTCATCCCCGCCGTCGTCCACCTTGCCGAATCTGATATGGGCCATAATTGAGCCCAAAGCCTCTTAAAGGGCCGGACCTAATCTGGGCCGTAATTTGGCCCAGAACGTGGTAGGCTTTTAACGGGCCGGATCTCATATGGGCCACTATTAGGCCCGGAGCGTGGCAGGCCATTAATGGACCGGATCAAATATGGGCCGACATTTGGCCCAAAACATGGCAGCCAGTTAATGGGCCGGCCTACTAGGGTCCTCAAAAATCTTGTGGGCCTACAGCTGGGCCGGCCCATTAATGTCGGCGAAATCTCGTGGGCCTTTAGCTGGGCCGGCCCATTATGATCCGCAAGAATCTTGTGGGCCTTTACCTGGGCCGGCCCATTATGGCACACAAAAATCTTGTGGGCCTTTACCTGGGCCGGCCCATTATGGCCCGCAAAATCTTGTGGGCCTTTAGCTGGGCCAGCCCATTATGGTCCACAAAATCTCGTGGGCCTTTAGCTGGGCCGGCCCATTATGTTTCGCAAAATCTTGTGGGCCTTCAGTTGGGCCGGCCCATTTAAACTTGATGGGCCGGTCCACGTGTCAACATATCATAGGCGCGTCTCGCCCATTGGATGAGTGACACCTGTGCCAACGCGGACCTGACACGTGTCTCCTCCAGCCAATGATGATTTTACACGTGGAAAATCCCCATTGGTCGGGGCTGTTAACGGGTTATCGGATCCAAAACCCGACCCGATAGCTTAATGACGTTCCGTTACGGTGGATGCCACGTGTCAGTCACCCTTGACGAAAGCACTTCTGTGACGCGTGATTTATCGTCATGGAAGTGGACACTTCCGTGATGATAATTTTGGTGATGTCATGGAACACTTCTACGACAGCACAGGTATGACTATCTTGATTCTGTCATAAATTTGTCATGGATGTACATGCATGACAAAAAACGCGACCTACTGTGACAAACACGTATCATCACGGAAGTGTATTTTTTTGTAGTGGAGAGAGGGGATAGGTGTGGTTTGTCTCTGTGGCATGGATACCTACCTACAGCGCTCGACTATCGGTGTGTGGTGGGGGGAGGGAGGCCTAATTAACTATAGAGGTACAATGGCTGGTATATGTGTGGAGGAGGAGAGAGGCCTACCTCATGTATTAAGGGAGATCGATCTACCTCATGTATTAAGGGAGATCGATCGGCATCCATGAATATGTGTAGGAGAGGAATAAGGTTGGGAGAGAGACAGAGCTAGAGTGTTGGAGGGGGTGGTAGTGGAGTTGCTTCTAAAAAATGGTGGGATAGGCTTGCTAGACAACCGGAGGGCACGCCTGCAATATCAATAAGAGAGGGGATGGCTGCCTGTCTGTGCACGTGCGTGTGAGAGACGGGTCAGGACGCATGCATGAATGATGAGGGGGGTGATATGGCTGTGGTAAGCAGACATAACTACATAGGAAGATCAATCGTCCTTTGTCAGATAAAGGAGAGACATAACTTGTGAGGTACGTCGATCGATGGGGGGAATAGTTAAAGTCGACCTAGGTATATGTTGGGAGATCGATCGGTATACATGCATGTGTGTGTTAGGAGCAAATGAGGCACGGGGAGAGAAGGATAGAGAGAGGGATGCATCTAGGAGGTGGTGCGAGAGCCATACTATATTGAGGGGGAAGGAGTGTGCGAGTACGAGATCGATGAAAAGAGTGGTGGAGTGAGGCATGGACGGTGATAAGAGAAGAGGGGAAGCTTGTGTTTGTGCTAGGCACACCTGGCTAGAGAGGCATATCGATCGATGTGTGCCGTAAAGAAGGAGCTGGGGGGCCTACACACACTGTGGGTGAACGACCTAAAGTGAAAAGACGAATTTGCGCGATGGAGCTAGAGAATGCTGAGGGAGGGTTAGAGGGATGCGGGCGTCTGCATGCACGAGAGAAAGTTAGCGCTAGCTAGCTACAAAGATAAGAGGATTGTGTGGGTGTAAAAGACGAATAGAGATCATACTTCATTGTAAAAAGCGAATTCGGATATTTGAATAATTTATCATAGTGTTTTAAACCAACGCATGTGTGAATATATATAACGGTGATACACATGGTGTGGTTATGAACATGTTATACTACATCTAATATATTTTATCTCTACTCTTATAGAAAAACGGAGTTGTTGATGATGGTGCCATCCTGCAATATAGGCCGTCCAATTCATATCTGACGGATAGGAAGGAAACTATGGCAATTTTGAAAAAACATACCCACACCCCTCTCCATATTTGCAAATTAGGCCTCCCCTTGATCATGTTGATGTCCACTGGAACGCATGGGCATCTTGCTAGTACTACGTATAACATATAGAACATTGATCATAATTTGGGCTAATGTGTGGCTTTTGCAGCTCAGGTCTAAATACTTGTCATAATGTAGGGGGCGGGGCACTATACTGTGTGTGATAAACACGGTGTACACGTATGGAACATGGTTTAGATTATGAATATATAGTTAGTACATCAAATGTACTATTATTTGGAATCAACATCAAGTGTATTCAAAAAATAGAATTCGAGTTCATGTAGTACACATAGTTCATATCTATCTGTATAGTAATCATGTGATGTGTTATTAAGGTAATACACGAATGATGGTTGAAGTTGGCAACAATCATGATTGTAGATTTCTTATTGAAATAGAGAAACGAATTCAAATTTAGTTCGAATTGCAGCGGTAGTATGGACATTTGGAATGCACTAAAATGTTGGTATGAGTAGGTTACATGCATTATACAGCAAGCGGAAAAATTTAATTGGACATAACATGGATTCATACTACCGAATAGCATTTAATTGCACTAAATTGTTGGTATGAGTAGCTTTAAATAGCATTTTTATAGTAAAACGGGGCAAGACTCTCTCTTTGTGTGGTGTGAATAGCTTTATTTTTTTCGTTTTCTTTTTGGTTGAGGGAAGTGCGAATTGATTTGGTACGTACAAGTACAATATTACACGTTAGGCTTGTCCCTAAAATTCAACCCACGCCTTGTTATATCCCGAAAATTCAGATATCGTGCTCCCAAAACTGGCGCCTTCACAACCCGCGCCTTGCTATCCCGAAATTACAATGCGCGCGAAAACTCCCTCCAGCTGCCAAATCTCGACGCGCGAAATCCCCCTTCTAACCCTGAGCCGAAAGGGCCGCTAATTCAAATCGGTGCGGGGTACTTTCGTAACATACCCTACATTTTGGACAAGCACGTCCCTAAGTCATGGTTCACCCCCTCCCACCGCCTCCTTTTTGCCATTCGAAATCCCAGGCCGCCATAACCTCTCCGCTCCAGCCGCGAAACCCCACCCTCCTCCGTCCGCCACCTCACCGCAACAGCTCGACGTCCCTCGTCCACCTCCCCAGATGAGGATCCATCGTCCATCTCGTCATCCTGCCGGTTCAGCCGCCCCGTCCTCCACCTCCAAGGAGCTGCTCCAACGATCGCCTCGTCTATCGCGGCTGCTCCATCCCCACAGCGCCGCCTTAACCCGCTCCACCGGAACCGCAGCATCCTCACCGACTCCTCGGACGAAGCCGAGGCCTACTCGGCGCCACCAAAGAGGTTGTACACTCATCGCATCGCACCTTCTCCTTAGCTCTACCTCCCGGCACTGACGGTGCTCCATCCCACACCTCCATGGAGCGGCTACCTTGAAGCCGGCACCGCGGGCGACATCTCCACGGCGACTCTCCGCCAGTGCGAGGCCCCTTCGGCAGCGGTGTCCATACCAGCCGGATCTGCTGCTGCTCCGGCTGTCGCTCGCGCTGCTGCTGCTGCTCTCCCCCTCTCTCGTGCTGCTGCTCTGCTCCGATTTAGCTACACTTCAGTCGACTGAATCGACTTTTGGGTCAGTCAATTTTCAGGGGGTGGGGGGGGGCTCGCCGGAGTTAAGGAAGAACCACCCGCAGCGGGGACGGGGGCTCGCCGGAGAGGTACCCCACTATCTATCTTAGGGTTCAGGGTGGGCGCGGGGGGCCTATAGGGCTGGCCGGGGCAGCGGCAGACCGGCGGTGGGGAGTTGTTTCGGGGCGGCGAGGCGGCGCTGGGGCCGGCGGCGAGGCCGGTGGTGGCTGGCGGCTCAGGGGGTGCAGGTTGAAGATGAACTGCAGGCCCTCCCTAAACTACATGTCAAGTGCCTCTCTGCTACCATTGCGTTAAGTTTTGACAGTAACATTCAGATTCCACAGTAAATTTCAGTTTCGACAGTTAAGTTCAGAGTCAACAGTTTTTACCTCATCTATTGTAGTCAGGTGGTTTTTGGTGATGTAAATTTTACATCTATTTTACATCATCTATTGGAGATGCTATTAGAATCCCACTTGAGATTGACGATGTCTGTCTTGTGCTGCTTCAGCCTTGACGTCTTACGGCTCACCCGGGCTGCTTCAGCCTTGACGTCTTACGACACATATCGAGGAAGCAATGAATAGTATCTCTGTCTAATATCTGGTTCACCTAGGGTATGCCTATGTTGTTCATCTTGGGTGGGAAACAAATAGCAAAGCAATCATCATCTGTCTTTTTATTAAATTAAAGCAATCATCAGCCTGCTATCATTATTTTTGGATCCATCCACTGGTTGTTACCATCACTCTAAATTTCTGCATGCTCTCCTTACATAATCTCACCATATTTTTTCGTATGCATGTCAGATATTGTACACAGTCATGCTGAACATCTAGAGAAAAAGAGAAGAGTTTTGCGCGGCAATACAATGTCATGCAAACATCACTCCATGGTGGGTTCAATGGCAAACCCTCCCCACCCCTCTCCAGATTGTAATCCAGAGGAAGATATCTGTTCTGAGGCGGATTCAGACGCCGCTGACCACTCCTATTTACCCCCCAAGGTGTTTGCTCTACCTTGGCATGATGATGTTAGTCATATCATGCATATGTTGCCTTGCAGTGCCTACTTTTGAAATCATATATGTCATCTACTTAGTTTAGACATGTTCTGTAATGCCACCTGTTTAGTTTCTATATCATATATGGGAATTGTGCAGTCTCCTGTCTTTTAGCCAGCCATAATATACGTGAAATGTGCAATGCCATCCTATTTAACCAGGCATCATATATTTGAATGATATCTTGCCCATCCTTTTCTTCATTACATTTCCATTTGTCGACAATGTTTGTACATTAAACTACTCTTCCTGTGAATCAGCCATTTGGGTGGGAGATTGAAAAATCTGGAGTGAAAACAAGGCCTTCAGAGCAGACAGTGCTACCTGTCGAAGCAGATCTCTTGTTGGGTCCCGATGGCTCCTCAGAGATGGATTCAGAGACAGATGACCAGTCCTATTCCCCCACCGAGGTGTATGCTCTAACTTGGCACGGTTATACTGCTCATATCATGCATATGGTGTCTTGCATTGCATAGATTAGACATCATATACACAATATTCAACACCATGTTCTTAGTTCAGACATCATATCTAATGCCCTCTGTTTAGCATATAAATCACATATGTGAATTAAATGATGCGATCCTGATTACTTAGATAACATGTAGGTGAATTATGTCATGCGATCCTGTTTAGTTATTCATCATATCTTTGAATTATGTTATGCTATGTTATCCAGTTTAGATAGACATCATATATGTGAAATTATGGCATGCTATTCGTTTTAGTTAAACAATATACATGTCAACTATTTCATGCCCTCTTTTTTTCACACTATGTTTCCTAGTTATCAGCCATTTGAATTGGAGCGGGTGATGCCAGCATCTAGCGGACTAAAAACACGGTCTTCAAATAAAATAGTGCTACCTCTTGGTGGAGATAGCACCCCGGTTGTACATGCACGAGAACCAGCCCTACCACACATAACCCAAACTCTCGCAGATTGTACCCCTACTGCGATGGACATAGAACCAGCTTCACCCAATCTAACCCCAACCCCAGCAGATAGTAACCCAGTTCCTGTTGACACAGCACCATCTCCACCACAGAGCTCCCAAACAAGAGAAGTTAGTAAGGCATCTCCAGTGCCCAAAGGGCCAGTACTACCACGGCGAACCCCAACTCCACCAGTTAGTACGCCTATTCCTGTGGAGGAAGCACAACCAGCTAGTCGTCGTTTAGCATCTATCGCATTTGATGTTGTTAAATCGTATGTGCGTATCTTCCCATCTTGGAAATATTATACTGAAGATGAAGGAAAATGCCATTTGCAGGTGTTTGTCTAGGATTTATGTGTAAGTAATGTTATTCATGGCAATTACTTTGCTTTGTACCATACACCTACCTCCATGATGGTTATAATACAACAAATTTTCCCATTTTTCTCTATAGAGAAGGACCGATTTGGAAACTCAGGATGAGGTAACCTGTGCTAATACCTCTGCTATCTTCAAGAATGCTTGGTGGCAGTATCGGAATTACCTAAAGAAAACGTACTTCACCGGCAAAGAAACTCATCAAATTACCTTACGTTCTCCTGAGACACATTTACTGGACGATGACTGGGAATGCCTTGTTCTGTACTGGTCCCGAACCAAGAATATGGTAAGGTCTATGAGCTCATTTTCTATTTTTAAGTACTATATTCTTGCGCCTTACTGTACTCTGTTCTAATTGTGCCTAAACCTAAAGAACAACTGTTCTAATTTAAGATTCCATTGCTATCATAGTTCAAAAAAGCGCTAGGCGTTAATTGTGCGTTTTGCCACCGTCTTGCGCTTTACTGACCAAAGCGCATGCTTATGCGCAGTTATGCACAGATAAAGCGTAGTTATGCGCAATGCGTTTCGCCAACGCCTAGAGCCTAGGCGCGCTTAGGCGCTCGCTTAGGCGCACCTTTTTTAACTATGATTGCTATCATGCATACTGCTTTGTTCTTGTATCACTGTATTTACACATACAAACTTATTTTTAAATTGAAGGATCCAATTGAAACTGCAACGGCACAGCAGGTATGTTCACGCATGTTTCTTTAACAGGCTTGCTCTTATCAATAGCTCTGTTGATTTCAATTTCAATTGTGTATACAGTTGACTTCTCATATCATGCACATTACTAGCATCACAACAGAGCCAATAGTGTTGTTGTACATGTAGACCCGTGGTACCCATCTGAAATCTTGTTGTGCCGTGTAGTTTCCCAGGCTTTGTATTCTTTCACTACTCCTTTGTCTTGAACTGATATGATTTGAACCGTGTCTCTATTTTGATTTTGCAAGACAATGCAGTGACCATAGGACATATATATATATATATATATATATATATATATATATATATATATATATATATATATGTGTGTGTGTGTGTGTGTGTGTGTGTTTGTTTGATGCTTTTATTATGTACTAGTACTTGGCAATAGAAGACTTGGTAGTTTAATCCTGTCCACCTTACTAATGAACTGGTTCACCGAAATGAGTTTCATATACTAGTACATGCTAAACTGTTATGTGTCTGCTTGTTTCTTCTTTTAGAATGCTGACAGAATATTGGGGAAGAGTGCCTTATTAAGCAATGTAAAGGAAGTAATGTAGATAAGGTTCAGGATAGTGACACATCCTTGTTGGTCTCCAACAAAGCTGATAAAACAGCTAAGGAAGACTATCTCGAAGACAGTGAGACAACCCCAAAGTCCTTTCTTGGTTTAGTGTTGGAGTTACTGGCCACTACCGCTTGCACAAGCTATTCAAACTCACTGTCTGAATCAGTTCGGTTTCTTGAGTCTCAACTACAAGCTGAAAGACATCGATCAGTTGTGCTGCGACAAGAAGCAGAAGGACTGCGGAAGTCCCTGGAGTATTCAGATGCATACTTTCTGGTGCAACAGCAAGCGTTGGAGGATTTTAGCGCCAAACAGGACAAAGCTAATAAGCTTGCTAAGCTTATTGCCAGCATGGTAGATACCATGTTTCTTGAGCTCTTATGAAGTTGTTTCAGTTATGATCTTGTTTTGCTGCCGCGTTTATTTGCACTCGTGGCCAATTTTGACGGCCAGTGTATGTAATATGCTGCTTTGTTCCCTATATTTGCACTGGTGGCAAACTTTGATGCCCGGTGGATGTAATATGTGTAATAGCGGTAATAGGCTAGCGTTAATTGCTTGCTTATTTATTTCCTTATTGTCTTGTTTAGTTGTTTGCTTGTAGTCACTGCAGTTCTTTTTATGTGTTTTTCTAGTGGCCACAATAACCTATTTTTGAAAACTAGGCCAAAATAATCATGGCAACACACGGACGGTTGTAACCATGGGCCTCCTACGGGCCGTATGATCCATGGGACTTCTACGGGGCGTAGGATCCATTGGCCTTCTATACAGGCCGTAGGATCCATGGGCCTTCTACGGGCCGTACGATCCATGGGCCTTTTACGGGCCGTACGATCCATGGGCCTTCTACAGGGTGTATCATCATTTCGCCAATCATGGGTCGTACTATTCGTGGACAATAACGGGCCGTTCATCGGCCATATTTGATAACTCTATGAAAACAGCCCAACGGGTTTTTTCGACATGAAAACGGCCCAACATATTAACGGGCCGCAAACGGGCCGACTGTAACCACGGGTTGAATTTGGCCCACAAGCAGAAAATGACAGTAACGGGCCATAAGTAACCGAATGCTGGAAATGAGCCCAAGAATAAATGGGCCCTGAGAAGGCCGAAAGATATCATGGGCTGGAAACGGCCCAACGGAACAATGGGCCGTTAATGGGTATAAAGTGATACACTGTTCATTACGGGCCAGTTTTACCACGGGACGTTAAGGGGCCGAGGGTTACTAAGGGCCTCATATGGGCCGAAAGACGTCATGGGCCATACATGGGCCGAAAGTTAAAACGGGCTGGAATTATATTGGACGGCCCAGATGACGCTACTGGGCCTAATTCGGATAGGCCGTAAACGGGCCCTGGGATAGCGGGCTGTAAATGGGCTATATGCGAACAGGCCGTTAACAGGCTTGTGTGGGCCGGCCCGCCACCTTTTGACCAAGTCAAACGGGCCGGCCTTTTCACATGAATGGGCCTCTGTTGGGCCGTGCCACGTGTCGACATATCATAGGCGCTTTGGGTCCAATGAGTGGATGACATCTGTCCCAACGGTGAGCCGACACGTGTTTCCTCCAGCCAATGATGATTTTACACGTGGAAAATCCCCAATGGTCGGGGCTGTTAACAGGTTATCGGATCCAAAACCGGACCCGATAGCTTAACGGCGTTCCGTTACGGTGGATGCCACGTGTTGGTCACCCTTGACGAAAGCACTTCTGTGACGCGCGATTTATCGTCATGGAAGTGGACACTTCCATGATGATAATTTTGGTAATGTCATGGAACACTTCTACGACAGCACAGGTATGAATATCTTGATTCTGTCATAAATTTGTCATGGATGTACATGCATGACAGAAAACGCGACCTACTGTGACAAACACGTATCATCACGGAAGTGTTTTTTTTGTAGTGTCCATCAACGACATCCTCACGCCCTAGTGCACCGGGTCACCAACCGACGTGTGAGGAGCAGCGGCGTTGGCGGCAAGCTCAACGTGCTTCTGAACAATGTCATCCAAGGTTGCCCTGCGGTCCAAGAAGGCCAGCGTCCTATCATCCTCCTCTTGCATGTAGTAGTCCTTGTGGACGATTTGCATGTAGACGTGGGTGATTATGTCGATGGTGTCTTGCTGCGCCAGGCGCTGCGCGGCGAGCGCGACCTCGAGGTGGACATTCTCCGGCGCGACGGCGGGCAGTCGCAGGGCCACCAGTGCGTCGAAGAGGTTGTCACCATAGAGGCCGTTGAGGGTGGCAGGCATCGCAGAGCCTGGGCGCGTGGGCTGGAGGCGTACGTCAAGGTCGTCTGCGAGCTTCTTGACGACGGTGAACTTGGCGAAGAAGCCGACGAGGACCTCGTCGAACAAGGAGACGAAGTTGTCGTCCACCCCCTCGCCCTGGCAGCCTCAAGCACTACCTGGAGACGTTCCTCGGTGCCGGGCCGCAGGCCGGCGTCGTGGACCATCTGGCACAGCCGGCTGATGCTCGCGCTCATCGCCTCCATGGGTCTAGCTTCTAGTCAACTGATCTTGCGACTGGAGTGATCACTCTTGCCCTTGGGTGCGTAGGTGCATAGGATTTCGTAGATTGGACTGGCGGGAGCCTTTATATGAGAAGTGCAGACTGCGTTGAATTCACGTGCGTGTTGGCCATCTACTCCTCGCCCTTCTACTGCACCTGCCTTTGGCTGTATGACAGGTTGGCCAGCCACCCGTTGGGCCCACGTGTCATACACCCAAAGGTAGGTGCAGTAAGTCAATGAAGCTGCGTCCCCCTCCGTGCCCGTGCATGCTTTCAATGACTTGAGACTACCAAACATCACATGCAGTGGTTAGTTCATTGCATGTAATCCTATTAAGTAGCAAAAAGACATTAAGTTATCTCGCCGATAGGAATAAAACAATACATCATGTATTTATTTACAGAGGGAGTAGTACAATTTTTGTGACATGCATTACTAGATATTGCTAGTCAAATACTAAATCCAGATGGACGTGGTAGTACTACTAAATCCAGACGGTGGTGCTAGTACTAGTAGTAGTAGTACTACCAATGTAGTAGCATTGTACTACCCGTTGGTCAAATTATTACGTGCTGCTCCTCACAGTGAAGTGACAAGTCCCTACGCCGGAGATGACACCTGAGTATAGGCGCCGTGTTCGGCATACCATAGTCAGCCTCACCGTCTGCAGTCACTATCATCATGGCTGTAGACCTAGCCTTCTTACAACTAGCCATGTTCGACATAATTTCCCGTGCGTAGATGCCCGTGCATTGCACGGAACACCAAGATTGGGGGGTGGATGGCGCCGGCAGCGGCCATCGCGCCAGATTTTTTCATGGCCTTCTAGATGTGGTGGCGAGGAGATAAGGCTGATTGTGAGAGACAAGGAGTTGTTTGTAAATAGGGAACAAGTGCGGGCATCTTTTTGCAAAACTGGAGAAGTTTGGTTTGTATCCGTCAGATCTAGATCCGACGGCTATTGGTGAAAGATGGCAAGCACAACATCATCACCAACTCAGGACCTGTTTGATTCGCAGGATTTTGAAAATGCAGGAATAGGACACGGCTATATTACAAGTTTCAAACTGATATTACAAATGTTAGGAGTAATGTTGCACCTACGAAGAGGGAATTACTAGGAAGTTTACGTAAGAACTTTCGTTACTTTAGGTGGATGCAGCATTATCGTACAAACTAAAATCCACCGCCCTGACAAGTCACTAGTGGGCAAATAAGTTTTCGAGTCTCTGGCCACTTGATGTTTCGAAAACAAATTCAGCTTCTGCGGAGACTTTGTCATTTAGGCTTAGACGCTTGCGGTGATCAGCACGCCATTCATTGTTGCACCAGAGAACGCCAAACCTCATTACCTTGAGCACACTTGCCTCCAGAACAAAGAACCTGGCCAATTTAATCTCAGATGTGTTGCCTCGGTAGTCGATCAAATCAATTTCTGTAAGATGGAGATCAAGGCATTCGATGAGATTGTTATAGTGCAGCACATTTTTCACTTTCGGGTCTTTCTTTCACTGCAAAAGAAGAGAACATATTAGAGTAGCTGGCTGTATAAGATTGTCGTGTCATCAAGAGGTACCAATATCATTCGCTCATACGATAGGGTTGGCTGGCTAGTGATATTTTTTCACTCTCTCTCTCTCTCTCTCTCTCTCTTTCCTCTCATTTACCTAGGAGTACGTGAAGAGCTTGGGCATTTGTTGCCTTCCACTATGTGGCCTATGCCATATTTCGCAAAAGTATGCCACATAATACGCATCGATGTCAAATCAAAAGATTTTGGCACCACTCTCGCGATGTGCGAGAGTTGGCACCGCTGTGCACACAGACCAAAATGTATAAACAAATCAATCAAACCAACTACACCAGCCTCTCACTCTCCCAAACAAGTCTTTTTTATTGCCTCAGTCCTCTCTCTCTCCCACGCAAGTGTTTTTTCATTGCGTGGGTTAATTTGGCACCAGAGCAAAGTAGGTGATCCAGATTGGGGCACCAGGTGAGCAATGGAGGGGCATCGATGCCAAATGCATCACAAGTGAATTTGGCACGTGTTTTGGCTTGCATAGTGGAGGGCCGTTATAGCCCACTTTTGTACTACCTCTTATTTAGTATAAAATTTTGACCATATATTTATGTAAGAAAATGCCAATGCATGTCACTAAAAATTACACCATTTGAAATTATGTTCAAATACGAATCCAACGATATAGTTCTTAGTGACATGCATTAACATTTTGTCAGTTAAATCTATGGTCAAATTTTGATACTACAAAATAGGAAGAGTAAACCAAGACGGAGGTAGTACTTTCTCTTAGGGTGACCATAGAGTTACTGGAGTAGTCTAAGTTACTTTCCACTATGACTAGCCTAGGCTACTATAGTAGTACAACAAAAAACGATGCAGGTGATCACGTGAGAAAAAAATACTAAAAACATTTCTTTCGGTGCAGTGCGTAGATGCAGTTTTGAACACTACACTTGTCATCGTAATTTGGGAAAATTACGAAAAATTTGAGCTACGTTGTGATTACCGTTTACTAATAGGAAAGAAGTTTCACCTCGATGAGTAGCTTCTCCGTGCACGGAAAGCATGTAAGGAATCCAACAACTTGATCCAGATTGGGGCCGATAGATTTTATTGCCAAGGTCTTCACTGTGCGCATAGACTGGGTCAAGCTTGTGGGAATCATTTTCTGGAAGACGGTCGTAAATACATCAAGAAGAAATTTAAAAATGTGAATTTCAAGAAGACGGAGAAGAAGATGAGTGTTGTACCTGAACGATTACGGATCCAATAAAGAGTTCGGAGAATTCGGCAGACGAGTGCACCAACGCTGTCAATTTCGGCGCGTCAATGACCCTGATTTTTGTTGGACCTTCTAGATCCGATACAAGCAATCTCTCAAGGAAAGGCGTATTCTCAATGACCATAACGTGGAACAGCCGGAGTGATCTCTTCCAAATTGATGTCTTGTTGCGGGGCCAGCAAGACACATAAATCCATCGGAGATTCGTCGAGGCGATGTGGAGGCTAATGAACCCGTGGATCTGCTCAAGACGAAGGTAGTCGAGCGCAGTACAGCTGCGGAGCAGGTGATCCATAGCCTTCTTCGAGATGACAATGTTGAAGAGGTCGAGCTGCTTGAGTTGAGGGAGAAGAAGCACGACATTAATCTGGGGAAGATAACAGAAGCTGAAGCTGGCGCGGCGCAGCGTTGGCGCCAGGCGGAGCGCGTACGGCGGCAGAGAGCGACATCGTCCAGCTTCAAAGCTGAGCTCCTCGAGCTGATCTTGGGTGGGGGATAAGAACCACTCGTCGAACTTGGGTTGGACCTTGAAGTTGGTACTGAACATGCGGATGTCAAGGCGTCTGGCTGGCCCAGGGTGCGATGAAAGTATCTTGGAGACTCCGGCCATGTGTTTGCAATCCCCGTCGCAGAGGCAGCTGTCGATGGTGAGGTTGAGGGGGACGCGGCGCCAGAGGGGGCGCCACCACCGGGAGAGCAGGGCGGTCCGCACGGCAGATTTGGTGGGGAGGAGGCCGATGATGACGAGCAGCATGTCGTCGGGGAGGCTGCTGATGAAGTCCAGGCTCGCCGGATGCGGTTTTGGCTCGAGGCGCCTCCACTTGTTGGCTGCCTCGCCGTCCATCTCAACCGGCGGCGACGCTAGTGTACACGTGTGCTGTTGTGTGCTGTGTGCTGGGTGTGTGTGAGTGCGTCCTTCTGTGCATGCCGCCGCGCAGTGGTGAATTGTGCGCGAGTGCGTCCTCCACGCGGAAGAAGTGTGTCCTCAATGCGCCCTCAATTTACTAGCGTGCGGGGTGCTACCCCGAGTGGTTTCAACTTTGTTTACTTCACCGCGTGTCAGATGGGCCTCTAGTTTACTTATTTTCACCCACTGCCACATGGGCCAGCACACGAAGATACAGAACACGAGCTGACAAGGCAACATGTGGACTGGTTGACCGGTCAACTAAACAATATATGGAGCTATACGATGACACAGTGAGCGTATAATCCGTCGGTATAGAGTGTTCGTGTGAGAGGGGAGGCCCGTGAGAGATAGCAGAGAGAGAGAGAGAGAGAGAGAGAGAGAGAAAGAGCTACTCCCTCCGTTCGATAATGTAGTTCCAACATTTTTTTTAAAGTCAAACTTTTGAAACTTTGACCAAGTTTATAAAGAAATTACTTATATCTACAATACCAAAGATAAATGATAGTATGAAGTAAGTACATGTTGTGATGAATCTAATGATCTTTCCAGATGTAAATGTTTTTCTCCACATATACCTGGTCAAACTTTTCTGAGGTTTGACTTTTCAAAACATCCATATGCTTATGGACGTGAGAGAGTCCCTAACTAGAGAGAGAGAGAGTGAAATAGAAAGAGTGAGTGAAAAAAGTGTGTGTGCGTGTGTGAAAGAGACATGGACAACACTCGATAAAAGTCAAGAAAAAACATGTGTGTCTTATGCAAACATATCACACATGCATCTTCGACAACGGAAGCAAGGTGAGGAGATAGTGTGTGGTTGTTTGCAACCGAGAGAGCAAGACCCCTAGCACGTGGCCAAGAGGGGTATGACAAACAAGGGAGAGAGGTCGAGAGAGACGTACGGAGAAAATGCAGACATGGGGAGGAGAGAGTGTATGTTTGTCATAGAGAGATCCCCTGGAGATAGTGATGGGACTACATGGGTGGGAGATCGAGTGACAAGGTGTGTGCGCGAAAGAAGATACCCCAAGAGATATCGAGATAGACGTATGGATGGAAGGAGACAATACGTGTGTTCCTGATGGCTAGTGAGAGATAATCATACTTAGGGGGGGAGTGCCTGTGCCTATGATGGAGTGAGGGATTATGGTACTTATTAGGGGGGTGCGTGTCACATAGAGAGAGAACAAGGGCGGAGAGTGTTGGATGGGTCTATATGTATAGCGCGAGCGAGACATGTGTATGTGTGTAACGCCCCAAGACCGGCGCTCCAGTTGCCTTCCATGTTTTGCATGACCGCCGTGTGTTTTATTGGTGTTGTTGTTGCATTTCATCATGTCATCATGCGCATTGCATCCACATGTTTTCATAAAACTTGCATCCGCTCGTAGTTGTCGCGTCCCCCCTTGCTTTCGTTGACCGTTCTGAGACCAACCTTGTTCTTCGTTTGCCCTCTTGCCTAAACCAGAGTCTCTCTGTACAGTGCACAAACCCCCCCTCGTGTGCGCGTCCGAAAGCTATCCCTAACCCAACCGTGTAGTCGTTACCATTGGTTCCGGATCATCCCCTAACATCTATAAAACATCTCCGTTTTATTTATTGGACTCCTTAGCCTATTTTTCCCGACCGTCCGATTTTTATCGAAGGATCAAATTAACCCCCTAAGCTAACCCCTTCCTATAAATAGACCCTAACCCTAAATTTTAGGAGCAATGTCCCATCCATCCTCCTCCCTCCTCGGACCAGCCGCTGCCACCCATCAGATCCATGCATCCGCAGCGCCACCCACCTCCCTCGTTTTCTTCACTATACCAATCCCGCAGCCTCCTCCCGATGCACCAGTCAGCCACCACCATAATCTTCAATCCATCGATCCACCAACCATAGCCAGACTCCTCTCCTCCAAGATTTCCCCTCCCCTGCTCGTTCGTCCCCGAGCAGCGCCTCCACCGTCGCCGGTGACCGTGTCACCAGGACCCTCACGCTCGAGGCTGTCCTCCTCGTCCCCGCGCCTCTGCTTCGCCAGAGACTGGCCTCGTCGCCGCCCAAGTCCACCGGGGCTTCAGCCATACCCGTGCCCTCCTCCACGCGCTGCCCCGCCCGACCTCTCCTTCAGCCGAGCTCCTCTCCCTCGTGCGCCCGTCTCCTCTTGCTGATCTGCGTCGTCCCGGAGCAAGCTCGCCGGTGTTCCTCGTCACCCTTGAGTCAATGGCCGTCGGCCACCCAAGCAGCAGCAGAAGTCCTGAGCCCCGCTGCATCCCCCTCGACCAAAACTCGCCGGCGACCCACAGGTGACCAGCGCCACCTCATCTCCTCCCGCATGTCCGCCGTCTCTCTCTACTTCCTCCCCGTGTTTCCTCTCTGAATCCTCTTCCGTTTTTTCTTTCTTCAGTCAACAGCATCGGCCACTGCCCTCAATGGAGCCCAAGTCGCGCCGCTGGAGCTCCATCCCCGCGCCCAGATCCACCGGATCCCGCCGTCCCAGTCCCGTTCCGATCGGTCCCCGCCGAGACCGCCTCGCCGGAGCTCCTGCCGCGTCGCGCCACGTGCGTTGACCTGCGCCCCTACTTCTCCCGCTGCGGCCTGCGTCGCTTGGTCGAGTGTGCGAGCGACCGCGTGGACCAGGAGGCCTCGATCGCCTCCAGCCAAGCCGCACCAGGCCCAGATCTGCCAGCTCTCTGAAGCCCAATGTGAGCAGCCCCCTGGCCTTTCCTCTACTGGGCTTCCTGTTCCAGATTCGGCCCAGTGTAGTTTTTTCCATGTCTGTGATTTTAGCTATTTTTCCAGGAGTTTACAGATTTACAGAAAAGTCCCTCTAGATCATGCATTTAATAACTCAAAAACCGTGCATCATTTGTAAATAATTTATATATGTAAAATGCTTAGTTTTTCATCTAGTTTCATAATATGCCACTTTCATCCATGCTAAAAATGTTTAAATGTGCTGTTTGATTTAATTTGCTTAAATGCCATGTTAAAATGATTTATTTCATAACTAATTAACCGTAACCCGGAATTTAATAAACTCTATATGTAAATGGGGTGGAAAAATGCATATTTTAACATGGTGGCATTACTTTGCATGTTTAACAACAATAAAATATGCTTTAGGACAGAACAGTACCAATTCCAAAATATGCATATGAGGATTTTCCGGAATTGTTGTTTGTTGTTCCGGCCTCATTTAAACTTGCCTAGATAGGTAGTTTTCATATGCTTCACCCCTTGCCATGGTTAATAACATTTAATATTGTTGGGTACATAAACAAGAGCGAAATAAATAACTTGAATGTGGTGTTTCATCAATATGCAACTCGTTGCATATTGAGCTCCACTTAATTTGTAGTGTTGTTTGTTGCACTTTGCCATGCCATGCTCATTAAACCGGACATGCATCATACTTGATTGTGCATCATGCCATGTTTATGTGATGGTTGTTTACTATGTTGTTTGCTTCTTTCCGGTTTGCTTCTCTTTTTAGCTTCGGTTTCGTTCCGGAGTTGTGAGGATTCGTTCGACTCCGTCTATTTGTCTTCTTCATGGACTCGTTCTTCTTCCTATCGGGATTTCAGGCAAGATGACCATACCCTCGAAATCACTTCTATCTTTGCTTGCTAGTTGTCCGTTCTATTGTTATGCCGCGTTACCTACCACTTGCTTATCAAGCCTCCCAAATTGCCATGAACCTCTAACCTTTGTCACCCTTCCTAGCAAACCGTTGTTTGGCTATGTTACCGCTTTTGCTCAGCCCTCTTATAGCGTTGCTAGTTGCAGGTGAAGATGAAGTTTGTTCCTTGTTGGAACATGGATATGTTGGGATATCACAATATCTCTTATCTTAATTAATGCATCTGTATACTTGGTAAAGGGTGGAAGGCTCGGCCTTATGCCTGGTGTTTTGTTCCACTCTTGCCGCCCTAGTTTCCGTCATACCGCTGTTATGTTCCTTGATTTTGTGTTCCTTACGCGGTTGGGTGATTTATGGGACCCCCTTGACAGTTCGCTTTGAATAAAACTCCTCCAGCAAGGCCCAACCTTGGTTTTACCATTTGCTACCACCTATCCCCTTTTCCCTTGGGTTCTGCAGACTCAAGGGTCATATTTATTTTAGACCCCCCGGGCCAGTGCTCCTTCGAGTGTTGGTCCGAACCGAGCTGCCTGCGGGGCCACCTTGGGGAAACTTGAGGGCTGGTTTTACTCGTAGCTAGTCTCATCCGGTGTTGCCCTGAGAACGAGATATGTGCAGCTCCTATCGGGATTTGTCGGCACATCGGGTGGCTTTGCTGGTCTTGTTTTACCATTGTCGAAATGTCTTGTAAACCGGGATTCCGAGACTGATCGGGTCTTCCTGGGAGAAGGAATATCCTTCGTTGACCGTGAGAGCTTATAATGGGCTAAGTTGGGACACCCCTGCAGGGTATAAACTTTCGAGAGCCGTGCCCGCGGTTATGTGGCAGATGGGAATTTGTTAATATCCGGTTGTAGAGAACTTGACACTTGACTTATTTAAAATACATCAACCGCGTGTGTAGCCGTGATGGTCTCTTTTCGGCGGAGTCCGGGAAGTGAACACGGTTTTTGGGTTATGTTTGACGTAAGTAGGAGTTCAGTATCACTTCTTGATCATTACTAGTTGACGACTGTTCCGTTGCTCCTCTTCTCGCTCTTATTTGCGTATGTTAGCCACCATACATGCTAGTGCTTGCTGCATCTCCACCTCATTAACCTTTCCTACCCATAAGCTTAAATAGTCTTGATCTCGCGGGTGTGAGATTGCTGAGTCCTCGTGACTCACAGATACTTCCAAAACAGTTGCAGGTGCCGACGATACCAGTGCAGGTGACGCAACCAAGCTCAAGTGGGAGTTCGACGAGGAACGTGGTCGTTACTATGTTTCGTTTCCTGATGATCAGTAGTGGAGCCCAGTTGGGACGATCGGGGATCTAGCATTTGGGGTTGTCTTCTTTTTCTTTCGGTTCCGTAGTCGGACCTATGTGTGTACTCTGATTGATGTATGATTTATTTATGTATTGTGTGAAGTGGCGATTGTAAGCCAACTCTTTATCCCATTCTTGTTCATTACATGGGATTGTGTGAAGATGACCCTTCTTGCGACAATACCACAATGCGGTTATGCCTCTAAGTCGTGCCTCGACACGTGGGAGATATAGCCGCATCGTGGGTGTTACAAGTTGGTAATCAGAGCCATCCCCGACTTAGGAGCCCCCTGCTTGATCGAATCGCTGATGTTGTTGAGTCTAGAAAAAAATGTTTTGAGTCTTAGGATTATATATATCGGAGAGTAGGATTCTTTTTACTCCTCAGTCCCTTCGTCGCTCTGGTGAGGCCTCCTGACGTAGATGTTTTGACTTTCCTCTCCTCAAATTTCACTAAAAAAAAATTTAGGATCACGCGGGTATTTTGGAATCGTTCCGATGGTTTTGTGACGAGAACATTGTTCTTGGTGCCTCCTGACATTTAGGGGTTGTGGCAGTGTCCCGGGGAGTTGAGCTCCGAGGTGTTGTCATCACAATTTTATCGTTGCAGTTCTGGAATACCTGAGTTTCGCCGACATCGAAAATCTCTTTTATGCAGTTGTTGGTGAGATCACCTCGACGCCACCCAGTACTGGGGCGGGAGTTCGGGAGTATTGCCATAACTCGTATAACGGATGCTTTTCGAAGGTTGAGGTAAATGATTTTCGAAGGTTTCTTGGTTATGTGTTGAAGGATGGATATAGCTGGATCTAGGTATTGTTAGTTTGGGTGAGATATATTGTGTCCCCTGTATCCCCAACACCAGATTGCATAACCAGAAAGTTTCGGGAGTTTATATGTGGGAATTCAAGTATCTCGTAGGATATCTTTCCAACACACACATGATACGATATGGGATCTATCATATGTTTGTTTCCGGCTTATTTCCTAAGCCAATCCTTTGTTTTGTTTTGGTTTGTGGTATTCGAGTTGCGTCGAAGTCAAATGTTGATTCCATACCTTTCCTAAGCGGTGTTCTCATACTTCTATGTGAATACCAATCCTTCTTGATCATCGAGATTGTCATCCCAATTCTTTCCAACCGGTGTGTTTCTCTTCAAGTGCATCCAGTCATTCCAACATTCGCAAGATCAGTTCTAAGCTTTTTCTCAACGGTGTTCGTTTCATCCGACCCAAGTTGCCTTTGTTTTCCCACCCTCCCACCCTTTTGTTCAAGGACTCATATTTCTTAATCAAGTATCATTTTATTGATGGTAAGTCTCTCCATTCTTTTCCATCAATGTTCTGATCTGATGATTTCCCATGAAGATACTAACGAAGCTTCAAGTTCATCATTCTTCATTCTTGTATTCTTTTCCGGTGGATTTAACTCAAGCTTTCGTTGTTGATCTTATCCCTTTTCCTCTTTTCACAATGCTTTCCCATTCCGGTGCACCAATTAATCATTCACCTCTCGCTATTCATTTGTTCCAGAGTGTTGAAGATATCTCAGAAGATTCAAGTTTCCATTCTCAATTCACTCAAGTTCTTTTGAGGATGCTATCTCATTCAAGCCATTTAATTCAACTAGTGCAATCTCTCTTTTCAAGCAATCGTTCAACGGTGGTTCTTTTGAGTGGGCCCTAACCCACAGGTCTTTTCCCAGGATCTTACCTGACTCTTCTAATTCTTTTCGGAGTTATTCTCAAATTCATTGCAAAGTTTGATGTAAGAATGGGTTATCATCAGTCAAATGTCTTTCTCCAAGATCTTTCAAATTCTTTTCATCGCTCGTTCAACCTTTCTAATTTTCATCCCGGAGTATCTCAACAATTCATGGTGGTGTTTCTCATCGTCATTCTCAACATTTCAAGATCAAGGTAGAGATTTCTCCTAAAATCTTGGTCCACTCTCTTGAAGATTCGTGGTTCTAGCTTGATGCCATCCTCTCATAATTGTTTTTTATTGTGAGAATTTTTTTCACCCATCCGGAGCAATTCAAGAGTCTTTTCAGTTTGATTCTCCTGATCTCATCATTTCGGAATTATTCATTCTCAGCTTTCAGATCTCATTCTCCAAATCTTACCGGTGCATCATTCAAGTATTCTCTAATCAGCTCGTGATCTATTCGTTCACATGTATCTAAATCCCCCCAAGTATCTTCATTCGTTTTCCAATTTTTCCCGGTGTATTATGCTTTTGCCACTTTCATTTTCAATTCTTACGGCGGTTCGTTCAAGATTTCTCTTCCTTCGTTAGCATATCAATTTATTCGTTGTTTCAATCCTACCGGTGGTTCGATGAAGACCTTCCCAAGTTTGCGCAATATCTATCTTAATCTTTTCTACGAGAATAAGTAGTATGCAAAATCCGTTGCTTGTCATCAATTTATATTGGTGAAGGATACGCATAACATAATTCTTGTTCTTGTTTCATCCAAGTGATTAATTCCTTCTTCCGGAGTTCGTAGTGATATCAATTTCTCAGTTATATGTTGTTCATCTTTCTTTTCCGGAGTTCCAAGTTTTCCGCTTTATCTCATCGCGAAGCTCCATCTAAATCATTGCAAGGCTTCACCTTGTGTTCTCAACTTCTCTTTCTTTTATCATCCTTTTATTACCGGAGTTCTTCATGGAGGCTCTACATGGTGGTTCATCAAGGATTTAATTCATTCTCGAAGTGTTCTTCAAGATTCTTGTTGGAGGAGTTCAAGCATTCTTCATCTTGCATTCCGAAGTGCAATTCGTTCTACCTTATCATTTGAGGTGGTGTTATGTCATTCTTGACAATTTGAGTTCGTGTTTCATGATTCACATGTTGTCAAGAATGAGATATTTTAAATCCACCAATCTCTTCGTTGGAGTTATCTTGTGTCATGTTTCACCTAAAGCCTTCCCTAAGGAATGTTGCTATTGTGGTGCTTATCAATGATCCAAGTTTTCTCCTATCCTCTTGGTGAAAAAAAGTTTTTCATCTCGTTGGTGTTATCAATTATATTAATTGTTTTCGTTAGTGGTAGAATTTCACCTCATGTTTTGAGATGTCTCCATAAGCCCACGAGGATCATATCCTTTCGTTGTTGGTTTTCCAACAACTCCGTTATAACCTTCTTGGAAGGATACTTTCCAAATTCATTTGTGGAAGGTGTTGTCATTTTCTTCTCCATTTTGTGATGTTGCTCTCTTCACTCATCATCTCGAATTGTGAGGATCGGGTTCTTTTCGTGCTTATCCATTTCCAACCGGAGTGTCGTGCCTCTTTTCAAGTTCTTCCCATTCTGTCAAGTTTTGCGTCCCTTCTCAATCGGAGTGTTGTCTGAAATCTTTCTGACCCATTGTGCCATTCTTTCAATAGTTCCGGAGGCAGTGTGTTGTTGATTTCATTAAGTATCCTCTCATCTTGTAAAGTTCATGTTAATTCCTTCCTTTTTCTATCGGAGTGCTGTCCAAATTATGTCATTCTTGTTCCTTGTTTCTCTTTTCTACCGGTGTGCTTTCATATTAATTTTGATCCGTTAAGCTCTTGTTCCATATTCTTCAACCTACAAAGGTTCTCGCAATTTTCCTTGTTCCTCTTTGATAACAGAGTGTTTTAAATCTCGTACATCTCCCTTGTATTCTCTCTTTTCGTTCGTTCAATCTCTCAAGGTTCGTGGTTTCACTCTTTTGTCAAAGAAGCAACTTAGTTTACCTCTCCTCTTCCTTTTCTGCTTCTCTCCGGTGCCATCCTAGATCTCGGGACCAGATCCTCTTGTAGTGGTGGAGTGTTGTAACGCCCCAAGACCGGCGCTCCAGTTGCCTTCCATGTTTTGCACGACCGCCGTGTGTTTTATTGGTGTTGTTGTTGCATTTCATCATGCGCATTGCATCCACATGTTTTCATAAAACTTGCATCCGCTCGTAGTTTCCGCGTCCCCCTTGCTTTTGTTGACTGTTCCGAGACCAACCATGTTCTTCATTTGCCCTCTTGCCTAAACCGGAGTCTCTCTGTACAGTGCACAAACCCCCCTCGTGTGCGCGTCCGAAAGCTATCCCTAACCCAACCGTGTAGTCATTACCGTTGGGTCCGGATCATCCCCTAACATCTATAAAACATCTTCGTTTTATTTATTGGACTCCTTAGCCTATTTTTCCCTACCGTCCAATTTTGATCGAAGGATCAGATTAACCCCCTAAGCTAACCCCTTCCTATAAATAGACCCTAACCCTAAATTTTAGGAGCAATGTCCCATCCATCCTCCTCCCTCCTCGGATCAGCCGCCGCCACCCATCAGATCCATGCATCCGCAGTGCCACCCACCTCCCTCGTTTTCTTCACTGGACCAATCCCGCAGCCTCCTCCCGATTCACCAGTCAGCCACCACCATAATCTTCAATCCATCGATCCACCAACCACAGCCAGACTCCTCTCCTCCTAGTCTTCCCCTCCCCTGCTCGTTCGTCCCCGAGCAGCGCCTCCACCGTTGCCGGCGACCGCGTCACCAGGACCCTCACGCTCGAGGCCGTCCTCCTCGTCCCCGCGCCTCTGCTTCGCCAGAGACTGGCCTCGTCGCCGCCCAAGTCCACCGGGGCTTCAGCCATACCCGTGTCCTCCTCCACGCGCTGCCCCGCCAGACCTATCCTTCAGCCGAGCTCCTCTCCCTCGTGCGCCCGTCTCCTCTTGCTGATCTGCGTCGTCCCGGAGCAAGCTCGCCGGCGTTCCTCGTCATCCTTGAGTCAATGGCCGTCGGCCACCCAAGCAGCAGCAGCAGTCCTGAGCCCCGCTACATCCCCTCGACCAAAACTCGCCGGCGACCCGCAAGTGACCAGCGCCACCTCATCTCCTCCCGCATGCCCGCCGTCTCTCTCTACTTCCTCCCCGTGTTTCCTCTCTGAATCCTCTTCTGCTTTTTCTTTCTTCAGTCAACAGCATCGGCCACTGCCCTCCATGGAGCCCAAGTCGCGCCGCTGGAGCTCCATCCCCGCGCCCAGATCCGCCGGATCCCGCCGTCCCAGTCCCCGCCGAAACCGCCTCGCCAGAGCTGCTGCCGCGTCGCGCCGCATGCGTTGACCTGCGCCCCTGCTTCTCCTGCTGCGGCCTGCGTCGCTTGGTCGAGTGTGCGAGCGACCGCGTGGACTAGGAGGCCTCGATCGCCTCCAGCCAAGCCGCACCAGGCCCAGATCTGCCAGCTCTCTGAAGCCCAATATGAGCAGCCCCCTGGCCTTTCCTCTGCTGGGCTTCCTGTTCCAGATTCGGCCCAGTGTAGTTTTTTCCATGTCTGCGATTTTAGCTATTTTTCCAGGAGTTTACACATTTACAAAAAAGTCCCTCTAGATCATGCATTTAATAACTCACAAACCGTGCATCATTTGTAAATAATTTATATGTGTAAAATGCTTAGTTTTTCATCTAGTTTCATAATATGCCACTTTCATCGATGCTAAAAATGTTTAAATGTGTTGTTTGATTTAATTTGCTTAAATGCCATGTTAAAATGATTTATTTCATAACTAATTAACCGTAACCCGGAATTTAATAAACTCTATATGTAAATGGGGTGGAAAAATGCATAGTTTAACATGGTGGCATTACTTTGCATGTTTAACAACAATAAAATATGCTTTAGGACAGAACAGTACCAATTCCAAAATATGCATATGAGGATTTTCCGGAATTGTTGTTTGTTGTTCCGGCCTCATTTAAACTTGCCTAGATAGGTAGTTTTCATATGCTTCACCCCTTGCCATGTTTAATAACATTTAATATTGTTGGGTACATAAACAAGAGCGAACTAAATAACTTGAATGTGGTGTTTCGTCAATATGCAACTCGTTGCATATTGAGCTCCACTTAATTTGTAGTGTTGTTTGTTGCACTTTGCCATGCCATGCTCATTAAACCGGACATGCATCATACTTGATTGTGCATCATGCCATGTTTATGCGATGGTTGTTTACTATGTTGTTTGCTTCTTTCCGGTTTGCTTCTCTTGTTAGCTTCGGTTTCGTTCCGGAGTTGTGAGGATTCGTTCGACTCCGTCTGTTTGTCTTCTTCATGGACTCGTTCTTCTTCCTATCGGGATTTCAGGCAAGATGACCATACCCTCGAAATCACTTCTATCTTTGCTTGCTAGTTGTCCGTTCTATTGCTATGCCGCGTTACCTACCACTTGCTTATCAAGCCTCCCAAATTGCCATGAACCTCTAACCTTTGTCACCCTTCCTAGCAAACCGTTTTTTGGCTATGTTACCGCTTTTGCTCAGCCCCTCTTATAGCGTTGCTAGTTGCAGGTGAAGATGAAGTTTGTTCCTTGTTGGAACATGGATATGTTGGGATATCACAATATCTCTTATCTTAATTAATGCATCTATATACTTGGTAAAGGGTGGAAGGCTCGGCCTTATGCCTGGTGTTTTGTTCCACTCTTGTGGCCCTAGTTTCTGTCATACCGGTGTTATGTTCCTTGATTTTGCGTTCCTTACGCGGTTGGGTGATTTATGGGACCCCCTTGACAGTTCGCTTTGAATAAAACTCCTCCAGCAAGGCCCAACCTTGGTTTTACCATTTGCTACCACCTATCCCCTTTTCCCTTGGGTTCTGCAGACTCAAGGGTCATCTTTATTTTAGACCCCCCGGGCCAGTGCTCCTTCGAGTGTTGGTCCGAACCGAGCTGCCTGCGGGGCCACCTTGGGGAAACTTGAGGGCTGGTTTTACTCGTAGCTAGTCTCATCCGGTGTTGCCCTGAGAACGAGATATGTGCAGCTCCTATCGGGATTTGTCGGCACATCGGGTGGCTTTGCTGGTCTTGTTTTACCATTGTCGAAATGTCTTGTAAACCGGGATTCCGAGACTGATCGGGTCTTCCTGGGAGAAGGAATATCCTTCGTTGACCGTGAGAGCTTATAATGGGCTAAGTTGGGACACCCCTGCAGGGTATAAACTTTCGAGAGCCGTGCCCGCGGTTATGTGGCAGATGGGAATTTGTTAATATCCGGTTGTAGAGAACTTGACACTTGACTTATTTAAAATACATCAACCGCGTGTGTAGCCGTGATGGTCTCTTTTCGGCGGAGTCCGGGAAGTGAACACGGTTTTTGGGTTATGTTTGACGTAAGTAGGAGTTCAGGATCACTTCTTGATCATTACTAGTTGACGACCGTTCCGTTGCTCCTCTTCTCGCTCTTATTTGCATATGTTAGCCACCATACATGCTAGTGCTTGCTGCAGCTCCACCTCATTACCCTTTCCTACCCATAAGCTTAAATAGTCTTGATCTCGCGGGTGTGAGATTGCTGAGTCCTCGTGACTCACAGATACTTCCAAAACAGTTGCAGGTTCCGACGATACCAGTGCAGGTGACGCAACCGAGCTCAAGTGGGAGTTCGACGAGGAACGTGGTCGTTACTATGTTTCGTTTCCTGATGATCAGTAGTGGAGCCCAGTTGGGACGATCGGGGATCTAGCATTTGGGGTTGTCTTCTTTTTCTTTCGGTTCCGTAGTCGGACCTATGTGTGTACTCTGATTGATGTATGGTTTATTTATGTATTGTGTGGAGTGGCGATTGTAAGCCAACTCTTTATCCCATTCTTGTTCATTACATGGGATTGTGTGAAGATGACCCTTCTTGCGACAATACCACAATGCGGTTATGCCTCTAAGTCGTGCCTCGACACGTGGGAGATATAGCCGCATCGTGGGTGTTACAATGTGTGAACCAGGGAGATATAAAGTTTGAGAGAGATTGAGGAGCCCCGATAAGGCTGAGTGGTGCGTCAGATAGCTGAGAGGGGGAAAGAGATATTCCATCCGCTCGATAATGCAGTGCATGTAATTTTTTTAGAAGTCAAACTTTGGAAACTTTGATCAGGTTTACACAAATGTTATTTATATCTTCAATACCAATGATACATCATACGAAACTACATCTCATGGTGAATCTAATGGTATATGTTTGCTGTTCCACATGTAATTGTTTTTCTCCACGTACATAGTCAAACTTTGTGATGTTTGACTTTTCAATAAATCAATATGCTATGGACCGAGGAGAGTGCCTAAGTCGAGAGGGATCAAGTGCGTGTGAAGGAGAACGAGTTAGTGTGCAAAAAGAGTATGTGTGTGAAAGAGAAAGTGACAACAAATGATAAATTAGAGAGAGTGTTTTTTTTCGTTTCTTAGGCGAACATATCACGCATGCATCTCCGAGATAGAAAAGCGAGGCGAGGAGATACACGAAGGTAGCTAGTGTGTGATTGTTTGTAACGGAGAGAGACACCCCTATAGCACATGTCCAATAGAGGTCTGGCCAACAAGGAACAAAGGTCGAGAGGGACACATGGAGAACATGGATGCATGGGGAGGGCGAGAGGGTGTGTTTGTGATAGAGAGACCCCCTCGAGATCGTGAGGGGACTATATGGGTGGGAGATCGAGGAAGGTGCGTGCGCGATAGAAAGATGCCCCGAGAAAAATCGAGATAGACCATGCACATGTTTGTGATGGAGACTAAGATTAGCTAGTCATATACATATAGGGGGGACTACGTCATGTTTGTGATGGAGACTAAGATTAGCTAGTCATATACATATAGGGGGACTGCGTGTGCCTACAATTGAGTGAGAGACCATCATACTTGGCTAGGCATGAGATTGTGTGTGTGTGCGTGTGAGATGGAGAGAGAACGAGGGAGAGAGATAGAGTTTTAGATGGGCCGGACATATGTACCTTGGAAGTTGTCAAGGAAGGCTTCTTCCAAGTCCTCCCAGCTGCCGATGGAATTTTCAGGCAGGCTGTTTAACCAGTGTCGAGCTGGTCCTTTGAGCTTTAGTGGGATGTATTTGATGGCGTGGAGGTCGTCTCCACGGGCCATGTGGATGTGGAGAATAAAGTCCTCGATCCATACTGCGGGATTGGTTGTTCCGTCGTATGATTCAGTATTGACGGGTTTGAACCACTCAGGGACTTCATGATCCATTACTTCGTCTGTGAAGCAAAGAGGGTGTGCGGCACCTCTATATCGGGTCGGGTCGCGGCGCACCTCCGATGGAGTCCGCCTGCGATTATCGGCCCGGGCGTGACTTGGTTTGCCACGTCCGAATAGGTAGCCGTCATCACGAGTCGAAGAACATCCCCGTGATCCGTAGATTGATCTGGTGTGTCCTGCTCTCTTGTCCAAGTCTTGCCGAAGGTCATATGTATAATCCCGAGCTGTTTTGTCTCTGCTTATGCGTGGTGGGGCGGGCTGTTGTTCGGCCTGAGTTGCCGCTTTATCCCGACCGCGGGGCGGTCGGTCCGCCGCACTGTCACGACCGCGTGGTGGTCGCTCCACATTGCGCGAGGGAGGTATGGGCTCTAGCGCCTCCTCATCGAACTGAGGTAGCAGTCTCCGTTTCGGGTAGCTCTTGGCTGGGCGCTTGAGGCCGTATTCTTCAGCTGCCAGGACATCGGTCCATCTGTCGATGAGTAGGTCTTGATCGACTTGGAGCTGCTGCTGCTTTTTCTTCAGGCTTCTGGCAGTAGCTGCCTCAGGCACGATGAAATCCTCGCTACCGAGGCTCTCCTCATCCTCGGAGACTGGACGATAACTATCATCATCCGGGGCATTGGGCCTGGCCTGTTTATCAGGGTTATCTTGCCCGTTGTCTTGTTCCTCCTATTCGGATGCAGCTCCAACAGGGTCTTCATTGTTTTCGGCGTCGCCCAGAGTACTATTTTCTCCGGTGCCAGTGTTGCCATGTTTTGAGCGATGAGGCTTAGAGCGGCGTTTAGGGCGCCAGCGCTTGGACTGTGTCTCAGAAGGTTTATTCGCAACTGGATCTCCTTTGTCATTGTCGCTAGCTTTTTTAGGTGTGTCGACCATGTACACATCGTACGAAGAGGTGGCCGTCCAACGTCCAGTAAATGGCGGGTCTTGGCCTTGCTCCTTGTCGGCATCGTCGTCCATACCATCGATGTCTTCGGAGCCGTAATCAAGTACGTCGGTTAAGTCATCGGCAGTGGCTATGAAGTGGGTGGTGGGTGGGAAGCAAAATTCCCCGTCGTCAGCCTCTAGCTCGAACCGAACATAGTTCGGTTGTGAGTCCTTCTCCAAGGACAAATTCTTTGAAGAGTTTAGCACGTCACCCAAAGGTGAGTGCTGGAAGATGTCTGCGGCGCTAAATTCGAAAATCGATAACCAATCCAGCTCGGTGTCCGCAGGCGTACCCGGTCCGGGACTTATAGCCGGAGACGAGTCCGGAGTTCCATTGACGCAAATATTGCGGGGTGTCGAGTCCGTGTGCGGCTCCAACACCGCGGACTCTGTGGCATCGGATGGCACGATCTGCTTCGGTTCTAAGGCCACTGCAGCAACAGGAACCATCTCCTGGATGTGATCCGATGACAGATTTAAGTCATGTTCATCGGGGCGAGGGGGAGCGATCGCTGCGGTCTCAAATCCATTGAAGATCAAGTCTCCATGGATATCCGCGACGTAGTTCAAGCTTCCAAATCTGACCCGGTGGCCAGGGGCGTAGCTATCGATCTGCTCCAGATGGCCAATCGAGTTGGCCCGCGGTACGAAGCCGCCGAACACAAAAATCTGTCCGGGGAAGAAGGTTTCTCCCTGGACAGCGTCACTATGGACGATCGAAGGGGCCATCAAACCTTTCGTCGACGACATAGTGGAACTCTCAATGAAAGCACCAATGTCGGTGTCAAAACCGGCGGATCTCGGGTAGGGGGTCCCGAACTGTGCGTCTAGGATCGATGGTAACACGAGACGGGGGACACGATGTTTACCCAGGTTCGGGCCCTCTCTATGGAGGTAATACCCTACTTCCTGCTTGATTGATCTTGATGAATATGAGTATTACAAGAGTTGATCTACCACGAGATCGTAATGGCTAAACCCTAGAAGCCTAGCCTGTATGACTATGGTAATGAGTATATGCCTTCCGGACTACGCCCTCCAGTTTATATAGACACCGGGGGGATCTAGGGTTACATAGAGTCGGTTACATAAGAGGGAATTTTCATAGTCGGTCGCCAAGCTTGCCTTCCACGCCAAGGAGAGTCCAATCCGGACACGCGTACAACCTTCGGCCTTCATGTCTTCACAGCCCATCAGTCCGGCCCATGGATAACAGGCCGGACGCCCGAGGACCCCTTAGTCCAGGACTCCCTCAGTAGCCCCTGAACCTGGCTTCAATGACGATGAGTTCGGCGCGCAGATTGTGTTCGGCATTGCAAGGCGGGTTCCCCTTTTTCCGAACTCCAAGATAGTCTTCGGATGCGATGATAGTATCCGGACCTGTTACACACACCATACACAAACACATAGAGAATATATTTTTACACGAGTTCCATCCGCTGAGAACTTTTTTGCAGCATGACATTACGTCCGACCGGTCATAATTCCAAACCTCTTTTGTGTTCGACGCCCCAAGTCCCGAGACGCGGTTGCCAATGGCATGTCTTGTCAAAGCAGAGATCGTGTCCCCTTATCACGGGATTCTCATCAATGCGGGCATGGGTAACCCAACCGTGCCGTTTATACAGCCCTTGGGAATAGGCGAGTTTAAGGCGAGTGGGGAGGTGCTTGATATTCATGGCCTTTATAAGGAGATAAGGATTCCCTTTCTTCACCCACACCTCGGTTCCTCCTCAGCCCTTCTGTCCCTGAGCTCCAGCGCCCAAGCTTTAGCTTTTTCCTCGTCCGAGAAAGCACTCCAAATATGTCCGGATCCGGAGCTGGAGGCAAGTGGATGGCCTCCTCCGTCAAGAAGAAGGATATCAAGGAGCTCCGGGAGGCTGGATATCTGGCCAAGGAGATCGCTCACCGACTCCCGGCCAAGGGACAGATCGTCCCTACTCCAGAGCCCCATGAGAGGGTTGTGTTTCTTACACATTTCGTCCGCGGGCTGGGGTTCCCTCTTCACCCATTCGTTTGTGGATTGATGTTTTACTACGGGCTGGACTTTCATGACCTGGCCCCCAACTTCATTCTCAACATCACGACATTCATTGTCGTGTGCGAGGCCTTTCTCCGCATCCCACCTCATTTCGGCCTATGGCTGAAGACCTTCAATGTAAACCGAAGGTGGTGAGCGGCAAGCAAGCAGAGTGCGGAGGCGCCATGGTGGGCAAGATGCCCAACATCACCTGGCCCGAAGGTTCATTCGCGGAGACGGTGAACGGGTGGCAATCGGGGTGGTTTTACATTACCGAGCCGCGCGATGCCAATTGGGCGGCGACCCCTGAATTCCGATCCGGAATCCCGATGCGGCTCACCTCCTGGCAAGAGAGGGGCCTAACCTGGGGTCCCTCGGACGAGCTGACCGGGCTCCAGACATGCGTCCAGAACATGATAGACAGGAAAATCAAACTTGTCAACGTGATCTAGGTCATGCTCATTCGTCGGGTCCTTCCGTGCCAACGCCGGACTTGCTACCTGTGGGAATACGATCCGGCCAAGCACCAGATGCTACTAGAGCTCTTCGGCACGACGCACGAAGACATATGGAAAGTGCTCTTCAAGGCCGGCGAGACGCCACCGGCCACGACCGAGGATCGCGGGCTTAGCTTAAAACGTCAGGCTAATCCGGTAAGTTCTTTCATGTTTTCAAGGTATACCCTTTACTAGCGTATTTTGAGGGGAAGCCTAAGCTTTCCTACCCATGTTTCAGGCCTGGATCAAGGTAGCAGAGGGAATTAACTGTCCGGCTCCGCTGCCCGAGGACCAAGAATTCCCGCTACTGACGAGAATGATATTTCCGGCACCTTACGAGGTGCCAGAGAAAGCGGCCAAGAAAGCGGCCAAAGGGGCCAAGAAGGGCCCTCGCCGAAAAGGCGCTCCAGACGTGACGTCCGAAGACGAGACTTCCTCTTCGTCCGCTGACGAGGATGACGAAGAGGAAGAAGAAAACGACTCCCCACCTGAAGTGGGGAGGAAGAAGAGAGCGGCCCCCACAAATTCGGAGGCGAAAGCGCCTAAGAGGGTTAAAGGCTCCCTCGCGGATAACTCCGCGTGGGATGTCGATAGCAGTCCGGAGCGACCTCGCCGGACCAAGCCTCGGGCCGCCTCGTAAGTACCAGAATCCGAAAACGTCTGGCCTTCCCGGATTGTAATATTGATATATCTTAAACCTTGTCACTGTAGTCCGGCACGCGATGGCTCCCCGCGATCCTCGACAGAGGGATCGCTAGACTCAAAGGAGATGGCTAGCATGTCTCCGCCACCTGCTCATTCTCTCCCAAGGGTGATGACGAGGTGGTGTCGCAAAAGACCTTTCCCGACCGGGGGAAGTTTCCGGAGATCGTCGGGGCGGCGCCCCAGGATGATTCCTCAGCCGCTGGGCACATGGGGGAAAAGCCCCTATGGAGACTGGTGACGGGGGCCAAATTCCCTTCGGACCTCAGCCGGATACCATTTCGGAGATCTATGCGGCTCCGGAGTCCAGCGAACGGCATTCCCCAAAAGGAGGGAATGTGCCTGTTCTGTCGGTGACGTCTGTCCAACCAGAGGCACCGGATAATCCTCTGGAGGTGCTACGAGGCGCCTCTATTGTGGATGAACACCGTGCCCTTATGGGCACGGTAATAGAGAAGGTTCAGTTCATCAAAAGCGGACTGACCGAAGCCTGCACTAGCCTTCTAACGGGCTTTGAGGTAAGTAATGTGGTTGTAGGAAGAATATCACAGTATAGACAGTAGCCCCTGATGCTCTGTTTGGTGTTCGGGAAGAAAAGGCCGAACAGAGGATCAAGAATAAATATCGCAGGAGTCTAACATAAGTTGTCTATGTGAATAAGTAGGTATCGCTGCAGGCTGCCACCACTCATGCTGCGGAGGTCTCCAGACTGAAGAAGAAACTGGAGCGGGCCGAGGAGGAGCTTGGCCTCGTGAAGAAGCAGCTGGAGGATAGCCAAGGTATGAAGTAACCTGCGGGTACATTTTAAGAAAAATGAATAGTCCGTCCAGACTAAAGTGTCATAAATTTTATTAGGGGCCACGACCGAGGTGGCAGCCCTCACGAAGGCGTTAGCCGAGGCCGAGGACAAAGCGGCCAAGGAACGCGCCGCACGCGAGAAGCACGAGGCCCGGGTTAGCGAGGCGCAGCAAGAGCTCCAGAACGCCCTCCAGGAAATTCAGGCGGCCAAGAAGATTGCGGCGGGTAAGTCTTTCACCATGCAAAGCAAGTATGTAGAAGAAACATTCCTTGTACTTATCTGAATATGGGTTTTCCAGGGGCGTTTACGGATCTGCCGCGCAGTATATTAGATGCTGCCGAGCATTATAGAGCCGAAGAAGGGATGTCTACGGAGAAGCTATTCTGGTCTCAACATCTTGGACCCGAACATCCGGTGCCCTTTAGCGACCAGCTGAAGCAGTTGGTCGAGCTGCACAGGTCGGTGGAGCTAGCCATGAAGGACCTGATAGTCCGGCTGTGGCCTGCCGAGCCTATACCTAGCAGCTACTTCGGACTTGTTAAGCGGCTTGTAAGTGCCTGTCCACGGCTCGAAGCCGTGAAGCGGTCGGTCTGTATTGAAGGTGCGCGTATGGCGTTTGCCCGTGTCAAGACGCATTGGGCAAAGCTGGATGCCAAGAAGCTGATGACCGAGGGGCCGCCGGAGGGCAAGGAGCATCGTAGACCCGAGCTCTATTTTGATGGTGTCCTGGAGGGGTCCCGCCTTGTGGCGGAGCAATTTTCGAAGGATGTTATATTCCCATGAGGACATTTGTATTATCCTGTCCTGTAATATGGAACAATGATGTTATGTAATATAATGCTTGCGATTTAGATTTTACCTCCTGTGCGGCCATTTACGAAATCTGAGGGTTGACCAGTCGTCGGCTTCTGCCCCCACGTAGATAGTACGGGGGTGTTCGGGATAAATCTAAACACTCTTTACTCCACATTCTGGTCCTTAAAGGAGGTGTTTAGCGCAACGAACAAGGCAATCAGACTATGCGGCCTTTACCGCCCTCACTTAGCCATAGGAGTTTGACAATTAAGAAAGTCGGTGAAGCCCCTGGTATTCGGAAGACCGGACTAGGGGCGTTGTACACGCCTAATCGGAGGAACCGATTCTTCGCAAGAAGCGGAAAAAATCTCTAACGATTTGGAACATCTTGAACAGCTGACCAGCTCTAACTGCATCATGACAGTCAATTTTCGGCTTTCTCTACTGAGGTGCTCGTCCGGAAGAACCGGGACACAATCGCAGTAGTTCTCCCTTTACTACCCTAGCCGATATAGCGGAACGTAAGGTAGTAAGCACAGGAGCCGGGCAACCCAACTATTGACCAAAGACATGATTCGGAGCCGATGCATATAATGCTATAAGTTTGGGGTGCCGAACTATACTGTAAAAGTGTTCGGACTTTTATTGCCATAATGCGGGGCGTGATGAAGCCCCTGGTGTAGTAGTACGTACCATGGTGTACGTGTGCAATGAGTAATAAATATAAAGGTGAGGAAACAGTAAAATTAAGTAATAAGCTGACGCCACCATTTATTCATCATTGTGATGTAATTAGTACGTCGAGACGTATTTTGTGCAAGTAATGCGATAAGCAAGTAAGACTATTTAACGTGCCGTGACCAAGGGTGAGTTGCATATGAGTATGTAAAACGGGTATGGCGATCGTTAGCAGAGACCACCTGGGGATTCCCTTGTACGCCAAAGCTCCTTGCTTCCTTGGTGTGTTCTGCAAGCGGGCCGTCCTGATAGACCTCGAAAATAGAAAAAACCCGAAATGAAAAAGAAAAAGTGAAGGTGTGCGAATCCCAGGGGCGGTCGAGCCGCACTGTGGATCGCGGGCTGGTTATGCCTCCGTCAGTACCCATGGGGTTTTGAGTGCGTAGTTATGTACGCGCGGTACGAATGACATTCCCTCATCTGGGCTGGGACGGAAGCCAAATTGCCAATTCGGCTCGTGACGAGCCGAGCTGTCCTGTTGCAGTGTAGTCCGGACCCTCTTAATGATGTCCAGGGGCTCGGCAGCCGGATTATAGTGCTGCTGGAGAAGGCCGCTCTGTGCTTCTGCTGCTAGGGCGGCGGTGTGCTCCTCTGTACGGAGGGATCGTTCCGTGTTTCCATTTACTGTAATGACGCCACGTGGACCGGGCATCTTGAGCTTGAGATAAGCGTAATGCGGCACCGCATTGAATCTAGCGAATGCGGTACGTCTGAGCAGTGCGTGATAGCCGCTGCGGAATGGGACGATATCGAAGATTAGTTCTTCGCTTCGGA
Source organism: Triticum aestivum (assembly GCF_018294505.1). NCBI lineage: Eukaryota > Viridiplantae > Streptophyta > Magnoliopsida > Poales > Poaceae > Triticum > Triticum aestivum. The sequence continues at coordinate 216,784,649 of NC_057796.1, read as the reverse complement.
AGTTATCCGGGGAACCGAATACTACCTCCAGCGTTATTGAGCCTGTACAGCGGGCCTCTTCGCCTGGTATGACTCCTTTAAAGGTAGTCTTCGTGGACTTGACTCGTGAGGGATCAATGCCCAGTTTACGTATTGTATCCTGATAGAGCAGGTTGAGGCTGCTACCACTGTCCATTAGGACTCGTGTCAGGTGAAATCTGTCGATGATTGGATCGAGTACCAGTGCAGCTGAGCCGCCATGACGGATACTGGTTGGATGGTCTCGATGATCGAAGGTGATCAGAAATGACGACCATGGGTTGAATTTTGGGGCGACTGGCTCTACCGCATAGACGTCCCTGAGTGCGCGCTTGCGCTCCCTTTTGGGGATGTGTGTAGCATATATCATGTTCACCGTTTTGAATTGAGGCGGGGATTTCTTCTGCCCCCCAGTGTTCGGCTGCCGGTGCTCCTCGTCATCGTCCTCGCTCTGCGATTCCCCTTCCTTGTTTCCGCTATTTACCTTGCTAGCTTGCTTAAATACCCGACAATCTCTGTTAGTATGGTTGGCAAATTTGTCTGGGGTGCCATGTATCTGGCACGGACGATCGAGTATGCGGTCCAAGCTAGATTGTCCTCCGACGTTCCTTTTATAGGGCTTGTTTCGCTGGCCGGACTTGGAGCCACTGAATCCGGCGTGAACTATAGTGTCATTGGTGTTATCGCCATTGCTCTGGCGTTTGTGTCTGTTGCGCCGGAGCTTGCCGGTGCTGTTTTTGGCCTCAGAGGGGCTTGCTTCGTTGGCTGTGTTGTTACTGCGAGCCAGCCAACTATCCTCACCTGCGCAAAAGCGGGTCATAAGTGCCGTGAGGGCTGCCATAGACCTCGACTTTTCTTGGCCGAGGTGGCGTGCTAGCCATTCATCACGGATGCTGTGTTTAAAGGCCGCTAGGGCTTCGGCATCCGGGCAGTCAACGATCTGGTTCTTTTAGGTTAGGAATCTAGTCTAGAATTTTCTGGTTGATTCTCCAGGTTGTTGAACTATGTTGCTCAAGTCATCGGCATCAGGCGGCCGGACATATGTACCTTGGAAGTTGTCAAGGAAGGCTTCTTCCAAGTCCTCCCAGCTGCCGATGGAATTTTCAGGTAGGTTGTTTAACCAGTGTCGAGCTGGTCCTTTGAGCTTTAGTGGGAGGTATTTGATGGCGTGGAGGTCGTCTCCACGGGCCATGTGGATGTGGAGAATAAAGTCCTCGATCCATACTGCGGGATTGGTTGTTCCGTCGTATGATTCAATATTGATGGGTTTGAACCCCTCAGGGAATTCCTGATCCATTACTTCGTCTGTGAAGCAAAGAGGGTGTGCAGCGCCTCTATATCGGGCCGGGTCACGGCGCACCTCCGATGGAGTCCGCCTGCGATTATCGGCCCGGGCGTGACTTGGTTTGTCACCTCCGAATAGGTAGCCGTCGTCGCGGGTCGAAGAACGTCCCCGTGATCCGTAGATTGATTGGTGTGTCCTGCTCTCTTGTCCAGGTCTTGCCGAAGGTCATATGTATAATCCCGAGCTGTTTTGTCTCTGCTTTTGCGTGGTGGGGCGGGCTGTTGTTCGGCCTGAGTTGCCGCTTTATCCCGACCGCGGGGCGGTCGGTCCGCCACACTGTCACGACCGCGTGGTGGTCGCTCCGCATTGCGCGAGGAAGGTATGGGCTCTGGCGCCTCCTCATCGAACTGAGGTAGCAGTCGCCGTTTCGGGTAGCTCTTGGCTGGGCGCTTGAGGCCGTATTCTTCGGCTGCCAGGATATCGGTCCATCTGTCGATGAGTAGGTCTTGATCGACTTGGAGCTGCTGCTGCTTTTTCTTCAGGCTTCTGGCAGTAGCTATTAGCTGGCGCTTGAAGCGCTCCTGCTCTAGGGGTGCCTCAGGCACGATGAAATCCTCGCTGCCAAGGCTCTCCTCATCCTCGGAAACTGGACGATAACTATCATCATCCGGGTCATTGGGCCTGGCCAGTTTATCAGGGTTATCTTGCCCGTTGTCTTGTTCATCCTGTTCGGATGCAGCTCCAACAGGGTCTTCATTGTTTTCGGCGTCGCCCGGAGTACTATTTTCTCCGGTGCCAGTGTTGCCATCTTTTGAGCGATGATGCGTAGAGCGGCGTTTAGGGCGCCGACGCTTGGACAGTGTCTCAGAAGGTTTATTTGCAACTGGATCTCCTTTGTCATCGTCGCTAGCTTTTTTAGGTGAGTCGACCATGTACACATCGTACCAAGAGGTGGCCGTCCAACATCCAGTAAATGGCGGGTCTTGGCCTTGCTCCTTGTCGGCATCATCGTCCATACCATCGATGTCTTCGGAGCCGTAATCAAGTACGTCGGTTAAGTCATCGGCAGTGGCTATGAAGTGGGTGGTGGGTGGGAAGCAAAATTCCCCGTCGTCAGCCTCTAGCTCGAACCGAACATAGTTCGGCTATGAGTCCTTCTCCAAGGACAAATTCTTTGAAGAGTTTAGCACGTCACCAAAAGGTGAGTGCTGGAAGATGTCTGCGGCGCTAAATTCGAAAATCGATAACCAATCCAGCTCGGTGTCCGCAGGCGTACCCGGTCCGGGACTTATAGCCGGAGACGAGTCCGGAGTTCCATTGACGCAAATATTGCGGGGTGTCGAGTCCGTGTGCGGCTCCAATGCCGCGGACTCTGTGGCATCGGATGGCACGATCTGCTTCGGTTCTAAGGTCGCTGCAGCAACAGGAACCATCTCCTGGATGTGATCCGATGACAGATTTAAGTCATGTTCATCGGGGCGAGGAGGAGCGATCGCTGCGGTCTCAAATCCATTGAAGATCAAGTCTCCACGGATATCTGCGACGTAGTTCAAGCTTCCGAATCTGACCCGGTGGCCAGGGGCATAGCTATCGATCTGCTCCAGATGGCCAAGCGAGTTGGCCCGCAGTACGAAGCCGCCGAACACAAAAATCTGTCCAGGGAAGAAGGTTTCTCCCTGGACAGCGTCACTATGGACGATCGAAGGGGCCATCGAACCTTTCATCGACGGCATAGTGGAACTCTCAATGAAAGCACCAATGTCGGTGTCAAAACCGGTGGATCTCGGGTAGGGGGTCCCGAACTGTGCGTCTAGGATCGATGGTAACAGGAGACGGGGAACACGATGTTTACCCAGGTTCGGGCCCTCTCTATGGAGGTAATACCCTACTTCCTACTTGATTGATCTTGATGAATATGAGTATTACAAGAGTTGATCTACCACGAGATCGTAATGGCTAAACCCTAGAAGCCTAGCCTGTATGACTATGGTAATGAGTATATGCCTTCCGGACTACGCCCTACAGTTTATATAGACACCGGGGGGATCTAGGGTTACATAGAGTCGGTTACATAAGAGGGAATCTTCATAGTCGGTCGCCAAGCTTGCCTTCCACGCCAAGGAAAGTCCAATCCGGACACGGGTACAGCCTTCGGCCTTCATGTCTGCACAGCCCATCAGTCTGGCCCATGGATAACAGGCCGGACGACCGAGGACCCCTTAGTCTAGGACTCTTTCAAGGGGAAGAGCTCCGAGATGATAGAGTGGTGCGTGAGAGAGTTACGGGCAACGAGCCAAGGAATTTGTGTGCGTACGATCAGTGCACCCAAGATATCTAGCTTGTACTAGAGAATCATACATGGTGTGCGAGAGAGACCTATAGATGGAGTATATATGCATGCGAACTAGAAAGACCCCCCCCCCCCCCGCACACACACAAAGAGAGAGAGATGGAGAGAAAGAGAGAGGACCAACAAGGTTTGTGTGTTGGATGCGTGCGACAGAATTGAAGATTGTCGGCGAGAGCGAGAGAGAGAGCAGGAGTCCGGGAGAGGGGGAGGTCGCGTTTTATGCATCAAAGACTGATATAAACCATGTTTCGATATAAACTTGTATTCAAATATTTAAATTGGAGAACATGTTGTCTGCAATCCACACATGAACGGATATATGCGTATATCAAACAAGTTCATTAATTTGACTTTCAACATGTTCATGGAGTACTATAATACTGTACAACATGCTATTTGATTGAGGTGTTCAATTTTGGATTTAGTTCACTATTTTGACCTGGTGAACGAGCTATTTTATTGAATCGAGATATTTCATTTTGGGTTTGATTCCCGTTTTTGAGTGGGTCAACTAGCAACGAGCATGTAAAAACACATTACTCCCGAGCATCATCTCTCCATCTAAAAAAGAAATGGCAAGCTAATATTTCTAAATTTGATTCGAATCGACTTGGTAAGGTAGACGTGGATGCTCGTTCTCCCAAATTTTGAACAAACCGTTAAACATCCTCTGCTCGGTGGAATTCGCCCAAGCAAATAAATGGGAGACGCGAAATTACCGTCCTATGTGGGAGACGCATTAATTGGCCCATTGTGCATTGAGGGTAGGTTCGTAACTTCATCCAAGCGTGCCTTCTCCTCGGCCGAAATGACATGTGCCGAATAATTCATAAACCATGGTCGGTAAAACACGCTCTCCTCGCCCGAAATAGCTCGCGCCCACTATTTCAAAACACGCTCTCCTCGCCCGAAATCGCTCGCGCCCACTATATTTCAAAACACGCCCTCCTCGCCCGAAATCGCTCCCGCCCACTATTTGGGGAGAAGCAAAGTTACTCTACTATCCTCGACCCTCAGTACACAGACCCAAGCCGAGAAGCCTAAAGGCAGGGGTAGAACTGTAACTCCCCCTCACATTTCAGACAAATGCGTCCGTAAAACATGGTTCCACTCCCCTCCCAATCCCCCCCCCTCCCGCATTCATACCTCGTGGGCGCCAAATCACCTTCTCCCCGGAAGCTCCCTTCTCCCGAGCCGACAAACCTCAGCCCCTCCCCCATGGCGCCCCCACTGCACCAATTTCACAGCCGCCCTCCTCCCTAATGCCGGAGACGCTGTCCATTTGCCGTCGTGCACTAGGCCGTGTGCCTCTTACTCCGTGCTGCTAGAGCTGCCTCGACGACGGTCGCGTGAACCGTACCGGAGCCGATTCACCCCCGCCGTTGTTCACGGCGTCGGAGCGGCTCCAACTTCGGATCCGTCCAGAGTCCCGGCACTGCTTCCCGTAGCCATCGACTATCGCGACATCACTGTTTCCCTGCCGCCGGTGGCCACCGCAACCGCGCCGGCCTCACCGACTCGGCAGCTGGACCTGCCTACTTCACCATGCCGCCAGATAGGTCGCACCCTCATCTCAAATCACTTTATTTAGGCACCAGTTATCTGAATTTTTATTCTGGGCCAATCGATTTCCAATGGGAAGCAGCACCCCTCGAGGCGGCGAAGCTCCTAGGCTGCCGGTTGGCTGGTGTCTAACGTAAGGGTGCGGGGCCGCAAGTTTGCCACGGAAGCAGCGCTTAGATGGCTATCTTAGAGTTGCGTGGGTTCAAGGTACTGCTGCCGCCGGATCTGGATGACGGGGAGTCTTTGTGGATTGGCCCGGGGGCGGCGCAACCACGGCAGTGCGGTGGGGCGGGGAGCGGGGTTTTGGCCGGGGCCACGGACGGCGGAGGCAAGCTGCTCTGCCGTTGGTCGCTGGCTCTTCGGGGAAGATTCCTAACAGTGTCAGCCGGGAGGCACAACACGGCCATCAAGCCATCCGGCGTAGATCGGACAGTACCAAAATAAAATAAAATCGTGTGACCCCAATTTAGTCTCAGTCAACAGACGTGTGACCACTCTCGTACCTTGTTGTTGATCTCTTAGTGTATTTCTTCAGATCAAAGAGATGTGTCGTTCTTAACATTATGCGTTATCTGCATCTTCAGCCATACCGTCTTCCGACTCACCGCGGCTGCTCCAACAAGGGAAGCATACACCAGAAGGGAGCTATAGTCCCCACTCAACAGTTCCCCGCATCGAATGCGCGTGCCCGACATGGACAGCCACAACAACTGCAGGGTCATCGACAAGTCAGCACATGATGCTCACTCCTATGTATGGCGGCCAGATAGGTTGTACCCTCATCTTACTTGTGTGCAACATTTATGGCTTTGTTATTCATCTAAGCATGGAAAATAGATTATCACATTTCACTGTATATTCATGCTGATCTCTTATGGGTCTTGTTCAGGAGTTAACGCTGTTCCATAGTTCAGCTAAGATACTTGTTCTTTAGGTAACGCTGTTCCATAGTTATCATCCATCAGCCAATGCTATCCCACAGGCTGGTGATTATAGTATTATACCACTTTTAGTATTACCTATGTTGTTCTTTAATACTTTTGTGTGCTATCTAATTAATCTCGAGTACAAACGATACATATTCTGTAGCTTTCATCTGTGTTCTCCCTTTAGTTTTTGAGACATGTTGCTGTTAGTTAACCCCAGTCCTACTATTTATATCGTCTCCTACAGGCACTCATTACATAAATCTAACTACTAGTTGTCTTCCATGCATGTCAGATATAATTGCACACACTGATATATCCACAAGAACCTCACGGAGCAATGTAAAGGCCAATAAACTTGATGTCAATGATACCCAATATGATGGAACATGTAAAGGAAGTTCTTCAGAAGACTTGCAGAAAGATGTTGAATCCTCTTCACCCCACAAGGTCCTTGCTCTATCGCAATGCCATCTGCTTAATTTGGACATCATGCTTCTGAATATCTTATGCATTGTTATTCATCAGTATGTACTTCATCTGTCTACCATACCATGTTTTTTTACATTTAAGTGTTGTTCTAGTGCTCTGTTGCAATGCCATCTTAGTTTCCCAATCATACACGTGTATGTTGCCTTAGTTTTTTCTGTACGTATTCCGCTAGCATACAGTTTTACATTCAACTAGTGTTTTTTTACTGTGTTGTCCTGTCGTACCCCTAACTCTTACACAATACTCCCTCCGTCCAGATTACATGTTGCCGAAATGGATAAAAATGGATGTATCTAGAACTGAAATACGCCTAGACCCATCCATTTTTTTCCGGATGGAGGGAATACATGTCAATATGTCATGCCTTTCTATTCTTCAGTACCTATTCCATCTCTCTACTGTAGCATGTTTATAATTGAAGCACCATTCTTCTATACAAGGCATGCAAGGGGAAGACGACTATGTTAGAATCCGAAGGGTTACAAACCAGGTCTTTGCAAAAGATCCAAACGCCAGGAGATAATAAACCAACTCCAGTTTTTATAGATACTGCTCCAGCACAGAGAAACCCAACTCCTACTGATAATAAGCAGATTCCAGTGGCCAAAGAACTAGTCCGCTCCAGTCCAGCAAAAATATGTCAACTCCATTCTAAGAAGCGTGTGCGTATCCTTGCATCATGAAATTTTATAGCATGCTGATCATATTTTCTACATGTTTCTTACCCATCTCTCTTTTAGAAAATAAGCTTAACAGATAGAAGAATTTCTGCACTGGTATCGTCTGTGAGGAAAGATTCTTGCAGGAATTCTCTGTACTCCAATGCAGATGTAAGTACCTGTTGTATATCATATTTTTACATCAACATGTATTTTGTTAATCGGCGTGAATCCAACCTTTGTCTGATCTAAAATTAGTTGTAGCAAAATGTATGATTAAAGGCCACAATGTTGATTTTTGTAAAGAAATCTGCCTGGTAGTTTTGTATCTTGAGCTGCATGAGTGTACTATCTCATATCAGTGGGTTTGATTACTTTGGCTCTGCAGTGGGTTTTCAGTGTTTTTTTACTGTGTTGTCCTGTCGTATCCCTAGCTCTTACATCATACTCCCTCCGTCCGGATTACATGTCGCAGAAATGGATAAAAATGGATGTATCTAGAACTGAAATACGCCTAGACCCATCCATTTATTTTCGGATGGAGGGAATACATGTCAATATGTCATGCTTTTCTATTTTTCAGTACCTATTCCATCTCTACTGTAGCATGTTTTATAATTGAAGCACCATTCTTCTATATAAGGCATGCAAGGGGAAGACAACTATGTTAGAATCTGAAGGGTTACAAACCAGGTCTTTGCAAAAGATCCAAACGCCAGGAGATAATAAACCAACTCCATTTTTCATAGATACTGCTCCAGCACAGAGAAACCCAACTCCTACTGATAATAAGCAGATTCCAGTGGCCAAAGAACTAGTCCGCTCCAGTCCAGCAAAAGAATGTCAACTCCATTCTAAGAAGCGTGTGCGTATCCTTGCATCATGAAATTTTATAGCATTCTGATCATATTTTCTACTCCCTCCGTCTAGGTGTATAAGTCATCTTAGGTTGTGCACTGTGACCAAGGCGGAGGGGAAAACGAAAGAACTTAATGCTTTTTTGCTAATTAATAGCATTGCATGCAATGAACTAACCACTACATGTCATGTTTGGTAGTCTCAAGTCATTGAAAGCATGCACGGTCCACATCTCTTATTGGTTGATATGTCACGAAACAAAAAACAAGGAGGGAGTTAATGTACCATGCCTAAGTATTTTAGGATTATTTGATTTTCGTAAGGTGACTTACACATCTAGACGGAGGGAGTACATGTTTCTTACCCATCTCTCTTTTAGAAAAGGGCAGTGATCTGCGCCGGCGCACCGGCCCAACTGTTGGGCCGGTCGAGGCCCAGCCGTCCGATGCGGTTAGCATGAACCGTTAGATCTGCGCGCGAGTGTGTACCGAACCAACCGTTGCAGCAAAAAAAGAACAGTTTTGTTGCAACCGTTGTACGAAACAGCCACAACGAGAAAAACAGGGGAGCTGGATCCCCCGCGTCTGCCCGTCCCTGATCCGCGGCGGCGGCAGCCGGATCCGCCAGTTTTAAGTTCCCCACGGCCGAATCACGTCGAGGAGGGGCTCCCCCATCTATCAAGCGGCCTTGGAATTGCTTCAATCATGTCTTACATCCGTAATGGCCTCCTTGCCTCCATGGATTTGGGCTCGAGCTCCGCTACCGTTCATGGCTGAAGTCCCCTGAGGCGGCATGGCCCTGGTGGTAGTGGACCGGTGCTGCAACGGTACTACAACCCTGATGTGGTCTTCCAAGATGCAGCACGGCATGGCCGGGATGAAATTGATCTGGTATGAATTCCAATTGCAAATCGTAGATCCTTTTGTTCACAAAAAAATGTTGCAACCTTTGATTTCAATTGATGAGCGTGAGATTAAAAAGAGATGTTCTCAACATACTTGTGTTTGATTTTTGTGTAATGTTTCTGAGATGTTGTCAATTAATGCAAGCATCTTCCTGCTGTCTGCTAGTAAAATGTTACAAGTATGTGTTGCACTTGCTACATGCGTCTTGCTGGATGTTGCATGCTACATCCTAAAATGCTGCATGCAGGAATTGTTTTGGAATTGTGATTGACATGCTGCGTCCACTTTTTTTGTTCGCGCTTTTTGCGTGTTTTTTCAGGCAGCAAAAAAATGACTTGGGTGCTGATTTTGTTGCAGAATGTTGCTGTGGAGCCATCAATTTTCCTTGATGATGATATGCAAAATGTTGCGCACGAAGAAGAAGATGATGGAATTGATCTGAATGGTACTCCGGGAAATGATAGTGACGATTCGTTGCATCTGAACACGGATGGTGTAGCTCCAAATCATGGCAATGCCCGTGTGGCTAGTGACAATGCCAATGGAAATGCTGCAACACTTGTTGACGAACCAGATGAAGAAATATCATCACAGCCAGTTGTCCCTTTTCTTGGAATGGTTTTTGACAATGTTGAAGAAGCTCAGCGTGTTTACAATGAATATGCCTCGAAGATGGGCTTTGGAACTCGCATTGTGACATCAAAGCATAGTAGGAAAAATAGCTCGGAGCATAAGCGCATTCTAATCTATAGAGTTTTTGAGTGCGTACACTCACGGAAAAATCCTTCGAAGAATGTTGGTGGTAGCATTTCTGACGGGGCTGCAACAAATCAGTGTGAAGATGTTGATATGAGCTATTCCAGTAACAAAAAATCTGCAAGCAAACAAGCTGGCATCTATATGGATGTGAGCGACAAGAGGATAAGAAACCGGTTGGAGCGGTATGATTGCAAGGCTCGTATGGGTGTTAACCTCAAAAACGGTAGCTGGGTTGTGACAGTTTTTGAGGCCGATCACACACACCAGCTGATTTTGCAAAGGGGGCGTCGGAGATTTTGCCGCTCTCACAGAAAGATCCCGGATGCAGACATGCAGTACATCACTTCACTGCACTATCGCAACATATCAACGGCTAATATGATGGGCTTGCTTGGAGATGCACGGTGTTGCGATCCAAGGAGTTTGCCGTACGTGAAGACTGATGTGACAAATGCAAGAGCAAAGCTGCGAAGGGGCCTGTCAGAGCGTGATTTGGAGCTGACAATCGAGTACTTTGAGAGAAGACAAGTGGAGAATCCCAACTTCTTTTTCTCGAAGCTAGAAGAAGATGGAGCTGTTAGGGCGCTTTTCTGGGTTGATGGGAGAACAAGGGCCTTGTATCCAAAGTACAAAGATTGTGTGTTTTTCGACACCACATTCTGCACAAATCGCTACAACTTGCCCTTTGCTCCGATTGTTGGCATTAACAACCACACACATACTGTTTGCTTGGGGTGCGCTTTGTTGCCTGATGAGACCATCGAAACTTTCAAGTGGGTCTTCGAGCAATGGATGTTGGCAATGAATAACGAGCATCCGTTGAACATTATGACTGATCAAGACCAGGCAATGGCTAAAGCCATCTCAATGGTATTTCCAGATTCAACACACAGATGTTGCAAGTGGCACGTCTTCCGGGTTGCAAGGACGAAACTAGGGAAGATGCTGGGCAAGGATGAGCCTTTTGCTGAAGCATTCTATGGTTGCATCAATGATTCAGATACCGTTGAGGAGTTTGAAGAACGGTGGAAGCAGATGGTTGAGTCATTTGGTGTGGCTGATAAGAAACACCTCAAGAACATGTGGGACAGCAGGGAGATGTGGGCTCCTGTGTACTTTAGGAATAAGTTATTCCCATTCACAGGAACAACCGGGCGGTCCGAGGGCCTGAATTCCTACTTCAAGACTTTAAATCATCATGGAGACTCGGTTTGGACATTTGTCCAGCAGTTTGAGCTTTGCCAGGAGCTAATGCTTGATCGTGAAGACAATGCTGGCTTCATCAATGAAGCGACGAGGCCGCCACTCTGGGGAAAGTAAGTCCAAAGTCATGTAGCATTTTTTTAGTTTTCCAGTACAGTGGGGTTGCAGCATTTCTTTGAAACATATGTAGCAATTCTTATTGATGTTGGAAGCTTTTTTGTTTGCAGTTACAACATTGAAAAGCAAGCTGCAGATTTCTATACCAGAGAGGTATTTTCCAAGTTTCAAAAAATGTTGGCTAAATCAACAGGCTATGGTCTGCAATATCAGCTGCAAGGGTTACACGGTGTCGTCTGGTTTCGCATTGTTGCAAATTATGGCGTCAACCCTAAAGTGTACACGGTGCGTGTTGCCCCTAAAGATCAGACATACATGTGCACCTGCAACATGTTTGAGATGTGTGGGCTGATCTGCCCACATATCATCCGTGTCATGGTGCACCTGAACGTGCAAACGATACCTGCGACTTACATGCTTCCAAGATGGTCTAAGAGAGCAACCGACCTTGCGCCTGAACTGGGCGATGGGCATAGAGCTATGCATTTCGGCGTCCCCACGACAAACACCCTAAAGTTTAACTCTCTATGCCGGAAGTTTGGGAAACTCGCTTCTGATGCATGCTTCAATGATGAAGCTTATAGTTTTGTCTCTGGGCTAATTGATCAGGGTAGTGTTGGGGTTGCTGCAATAAAAGCTAGAGCAACTGATGGGGTTGCAGGAGACGAAGAAGCCCAACGTCATGCAGAAAATGCACAAGTCTCAGGGGGTCCAAGTACAGGTCAGCGGGATCCACCCCCCGTAGGACTGCGGAACCCACCAAAGTCAGCAAAGAAAGGGAGGCCAAAATAGAAAGAGAAGCGCAGGAAGCCACTAATTGAGATTCGAGAAGATGAAATGAAGAAGAAAGCAAAGAAGGACGCAGCGAAAACGAAGAAAGCTCCAAAGCCAAGGGAAAAGAAGACTCCATGCAAATATTGTGAAGATGAAGATCACAACGTGAAGGATTGCCAACTCCTTGCAGCTTTTCTTGCTGCGAGTGCGAGCGCGAAAGCTTCGGGCGTCGAAACAATCCTTACACTTTAGGATATTTTCATGAGGGAAAAAATGATGAATTTCCTTGTAACACCCCATGACTTATGATAAAAAGTTGTGTTGACTAGCTCAATGGTTGTTGTAAAAAAAGCAGAATGTGGGTTTTTCCTTACATTTTTTTTGAATAGTACTCAATGGTTGTTGTAACCACAGCTTGATTCATGTTTATAATGAACATGTTTTAAGCTTTTGAAAAGCATGGGGTAAGCTTTTTGAAAACATGGTTGAAGCTTCTGTAAACAAGGTTGCAGCTTTTAGGAAACATGTTTGAAGCTTTTGAAAAACATGATTGAAGCTTTTGGAAAACATGGTTGAAACTTTTTCAAAATATGGTTGAAACTTTTTCAAAATATGGTTGCAGCTTTAAGGAAACATGGTTGAAGCTTTTTAAAACATGGTTGTAGCAAAATAACAAGTTTGAAAAGGAAAAATCCTTGAATGATTTAAAGTGTTGATTTAGCTGTACAGCAAAAGTTGGGAAAGGAAGCTTATTTACATTATGCTTCCAGCAAAAATATTGTAGGGATGTAGCTAATTTGCAGGTAAAAATGTATATTTTGGCTCTGCAACAAATCTAACAGAAGGTTGTAGCTATTTCCTGTGAGCTTCCAGCAATTTAAGTGTGTGACAAAAGTAGCATTCACATATTATTTTTCAGAAAATATGTTTTGAGGGAAAAAAATGCACACAGATTCCCTTGAAACTTCGATGGATGAAGTTTGAAATATTATCATATTTTAGAACCAGCGAAACAAAAAACAATTGTCAATGCATGATCAAGTTGGCAAACAGAAGAACGCATCCATTAAAAACATAAGTGCATCATCCAAAATATCAAGTTATCATCGGCTTACATACCAAAAGGGCACATATGTTCACTGGAGGTATCAACAGTTTACATACGAACGCGCACTACTCTAATCCTATGAGAACGCTACCACCTCGGACATGATCTAGACCTAACGAAGAAACAAGCTTGTTGGTCTTGAACCTTCTAGAAAATCAAGCCGCCAACTCATCCTTGAACGCCCGCTCCTTTGGGGCATTGTTCATTGGGTGACTGAAAAAGGTTGTATGCCACATCGATGCGGTATCGCGCCATGTCTTCCTGTAAAAAATGAATACAAAAAGTAAGCAAGTATGATACTAGTTATTCTTGTGTTGCATGAGTATTGAAAACAAAAGGTAAAACAAGTATGATACTAGTTATTCTTGTGTTGCATGAGTGGTGAATGCAAAGAGTTCACATCCATCCACCGCAAAAAATTGATATGGATGTAGCAAAATTATTATATGAATGAAGCAAAAGCAGAATGTAGTTGTAGCACACTAGACATATGGATGTAGCAAAAAAGCCTAGTAGGTACGAACTTAAACCACATATGAAGCAAAAACAACACATGGTATTCTTCTGTTGCATGAGTATTGAAAACAAAGAAAGTAGATTGTAACAAAATGACAAGACAAAAAATTAAAAATGTGTACCTGCTTGAACTCTCTCATTGACTTCCCATCATAGTTCTCCACATATTTGAGCCCAAAAAAGCCACAATCACATCTGTGACATAAAAAAAAGTTCAAAAAGTTTGTGATCTAGTTTGATGATGATATGCAAAAACATGATTGAAGCAAAATTCAAAAAGAAAACTCACAGGGTATCTTGCTTTGGGTAATCCTCTAGGTCAACACGGGCGAAGGATCCAACATTGACATTGAATTCGCTGCACTCTTGTGCGAGGGTTGTAAAGTTTGTGATCTAGCACCGAAAACACATACAAAAGTTTCAAAATAAAATAAAATGAGGTGTGTAAAGATGACAACAGGGCATTTATGTAGATGAATCAGAAGGGTAAACAGAAAAAAAATAGAGAGCATGAGCCTACCAGGTTATTGGCTTGCTTCTTCAAAGGAGATTGTTTTCCTTTTGAATGGATTGAGTCAAATACATTCCACTGCTTGTGAAGCAAGTTTGCGCAGACAACTATCCAATGGCGATCATGCACAATTGTAAAAAAAGCTAGAAAAAACAAAAGAAAGGCAAAAAGGTACTCAGAACATGTAAAAAATGTTACAGCCGCGTCGCATCATTGGATCATATTTGTTAGTATTTTGTGGTGTGGAACAAAAGAAAGCTTCGTGAAACTGAGGTCAAACTTTTGAACCTTGAACAATTTCATAGCCCTTTCAAGCTCAGCCATGAGTTTTGCTGGTTGGAAGGTTGATGGGTCTTGTTTTAGTAGGATCTACTTGAAAGATACAACAAAATGGTTAGTGTGTGTTGCAACGAAAATGTGAAAGTAAGAAAGGAATGAAGCATTGCTTGTTTTTACAAAAGCTTACCCCCGCGTGGACTGAGAACATGTATTTCTTCACATCCCTTTCTTTTGCTGCACGGGATGCGAGGTTGTTCATCTCGATACATAGGGACATAACCTCATCATTCATATCCCCGCGAGGCTTGAAGCATACAAGGAATTTCTTGTATCCAATGAAAAATCCACCTAGCTTGATGAAAGGCGTCCTGTTACCATAGATGCAACCGAATGAATCATTTGTTTCGAGCAGAAAAAAAATAGAAAGCAAAAACAGATAGGGCTTAGGTAGCTCACACTTGTTCATTGGGTTGTGATTTCCTCAATGGTTTTCCATGCTTTACAAACTTCTCATACATTTCTGCAGCCTTGTCGACCTTTTGCTTCTTTGCCCTGGTATTTTTTATGGCTGGAACTTTGGCCATCCTCTTCTTCCTAGTGTTCTTGTCATGTGTGCTAGGGCCACTGCTTGCATCAGCAAAATGCTCTTCCATAGCGACCATCTTAGGAGCTGTAGCAAAAAAAAAAATGGATGAGTTTGCAAGAGATTGTACAAAAAGAATTTGCTGGAATCACACAAATGTGAAAAAAATGATATGGAGAAAAACAAAAAGAAATGATGCAAGAGGAAGGAAGCATACTTGGGCTGTCATCATCGTCTGAAACAGGAAGGAACACGGGGATGTTTGCATAGATGGGGCTGACTGTGCTCTTCTTAATTGTAGGCTCATCCGTGGAATGCATCATCTCATAGTCTTCGGAGCCCTTTGGGAACAACTCACAAGATGGCTCGTCGTCCCAAATGCCGGCTGTCGCACTCCTGGGTGCATCATAGAAGAGTGGGGGGCTGTGAGGTGAGGCGTTGCCTTCCATCTCGAAACTCACTCTTTGTTGCTCACGAGTTTCCGCAGGCCTCTGTTGCAACTTCTAGGTTCAATCCGGTGACTTCATCCTTGTTGATGCTAGGTGTTGTACCTTGAGCTTGAGCTTGAGCACCAATGTCGGCATTTGCAGCTTTAGCATCATTCTCTTTTCCGCGACATTCGTCCATGATAGGTGCTTCAAAGGAAAAGTTGGGCTCATTGGTAGCTGTGATGGCGTCTCCAACATCACGAAGGAGAGCGGCCATCCGGTTGCACTGCAATCCCTTTAAACACTGTCCAAACTTGCCTACTACACCATCCACCTCTGCTGCAAAAATACCCTTGTGCTTGTCGTAGAGCATTTGAAACTGAGTTGGTACCTACAAGAAGGCAAGTGTCCAACATTTTTAGTGACAAGTATATCCAGATTTTGAGAAGTATGGATGTAAAAAAAACACAAATGTGGGTGTAGCACATTAGAGGTATGGATGAAGCAAGAAACAAGTAGGTGTGGTGCTGTGTCACTATGTATCAAATAAATAGTGTGATTGTAGCAATTTACTGTCATGGATGAAGCATAAAAAACAAATGGTCTATACCTCTAGGTAGCAAATTATTGATATGGATGTAGCAAAATTATGATATGTTTGAAGCAAAAACAGAATGTAGTTGTAGCACACTAGACATATGGATGCAGCGAAAAAGCCTAGTAGGTATGAACTTAAACCACATATGAAGCAAAAACAGAACATGGTTGTAGCACATCAGAATGAGGGATGCAGCAAACAAAATATACACTTGCAACTGGGTATAGTAAATAATGCAAAGCCAAAGGTAAACAGGAAATGAATACAAAGAAAAAGATAGTGTAGATTGTGAAAGAGTACCCTTAGATCTTGCATGCTAGGGAATGATTGCTGCAGCTTGAGCGATGATGATAGGTGTGGTTCAGTATCAACATTTTGTTGAGCCTCGTTTGATTGAGAGTCCTTTGCTTGAATGTCAGCACCTTGAATTTGGCTTCCTTGGCCACTAGTCCTTGGCCACTAGGTGCTTCAGCACCAACTCCCTGCCCACTGGCTGCTTCAGCACCAACTTCCTGTCCCATGAGTTGTACTGCATAGGGGGTGTTGCACAAACTCCGGATCTAGGAAAACAAAACATGAGGGGAGACAAATAAGAAGGCCGCCATAACCTAAATGGAAAAGCAAAGATTGCTACATGCAAATTCAATGAGCAAAAAACATGGGGGTGTAGCAAAATTACTTGGGTGTGTTTCCCGTAGAAAGGTTGGACAAGAGTGAGCTTGTTCTTGTCAACTTTATCCAACCAATCAAAATCCTTTTGGCAAACAAAGCGTATCCTCGGCACGGAATAATCAATGGCATGCTCATTTGGGAGGCCGGGCGGGATATCAATATGATCCATGTATATGATCTGCATGGAATGTAAAAAGGACATTAGCCAACAAAAACATAAATGCGAGCTATAGAAAATGTACAGAAGGTTTCATGCAGCAAAGAAAAAAGATGAAGGTATTTCATAATGTTGTGTTGCATACCGCTAACATGGGAAGGCATGAAGCGATCTGAAACTCTGCTGCTTTTTCTGTATTTGCTTGCATCCTCTTCTTCTCTTGAAAGACTCCAACCTCCTCCATCGCTCGTGCCAACAAGTGCTCATCCCAAGCGAATTCATGCACCAAAGACATATCTTCCAGGGAAGCAAGATACTCGAGATTCACCATATTGCCCGTGCCCGGGCACAAAACTGTTGCCAATGCAAGGAGTGCCCAAGTCCTATTTATCATAACCACGTCCTCCTCACTGCAACTAATGAGCAACTTGACAACATGGGCGATTGGAGCCCTGTTCCCCTCCTTGTAGATGCTGCGAAGATCATGTTCATCACTCTTCTTTAGAAGCTTCACGGGTCTATCACCGGATGGCACGTTGAAAATCCTTTTCACCATAAGCTTGCTGAAGGTGATAGATTTGTTCTTGTGTTTGAACTCAGAGAGTATGTGATTCGTGTTCATCGCAACAAACTCAATGAGCTCATGGGGCACCTTGAAAGACCGGATGTCCAACAAGTCTCCAAACGGCCCCTCCCTTATGATTCTCTGTTTTTCCGGTGATACTTGCTTCCCAATCTCAGCCAGCCTTTTTGAGTTAAACCTTGACTTAAAGCCACATAGATTGTACTTCTTCTTATTCTTCTTCTTAGCCTTCTTACTCCCCTCATTCTCACCAGAGGTGCCTGCAACATCTACAAAAAGGAAAAATGTATAAGCACACATAAAAAATATACATTATCAGTTGGACAGTGCTTAATTTAAGCTACTAACACCACTGAAAAAAGCTACTAACGACAACATTTTGAACTTATCACAGGCCACAACATTTTGCATCTAAAAATGTTACATATATGTGGAACAAACAAATCCTAATGGGATCCTAATCCCATCCCAAATCCCTAGCCACCATAACCACCACCCCTGCCCCCTCCCACAACCCTGCGGGAACACCACCCCACCCGCTCCCTCGACCCGCGGGAACACCACCCCATCCCCGTCCGCGCCGGCGCCGGCGGCGGCCCGCGGGAACCTCGCCCCGCACCATAACCCGCCCTAACCCTAAAGCCAATGGGGGAGGGGGAGACAACACAAAGATAGGGAGAGGACGAGGGGAGAGTTACCATCCGGGGGCGCCTTAGATCGCCGGAGAATCGAGATCCGCCTTGGGCCGCCGCTGCCGCTCCTGATCTCCAGGCGCCAACAAGCCAGCCGCCCGCCGGTCGCCCTGCCTCCTCGCACCAAAATGACCCCCCCCCCCCGTGCGGTTGCAGCAAAAACACGGAAAGGGATAACCCGTGCGTGTTTAAAAAAAATAACGGGTCTGGTAACACGTGACGCAAACAGCGTCCTTGGATCAAAAGAGATCCAACGCACGGAGCGCGACCGGCCCGAGCGTTCCGCCGGCGCCCCGGCCACCAACACTTTCCTTTAGAAAATTAAAACCTATAAGGTTGCGGGAGCACTCGGCCTCCAGAGCCCCTTCGATTTTGCCCCTCGTTGGCCGTCCGATGTTGGTCAACGTTGTCTTTTTTTGTTGCTGGCCATTGGATCGTCTGTGGAAATAAGGGTTGACGTTTTCACCATGCGGTCAGTTTTGAGTGGGCAATGACTTGTGGGCTCGGGCAGAATTTGATTGGCTGGGTAGCCAGTTTTTGGGTGCGTGCGCAGCCTCTCCTGCCCTGCCGCGTGCGCGCGTCGTTGGTCGACGCATATATACCTTGTTTATTCGACGGCGCCTGTGCTGGCTCGATGACAAGTGGGCCGGTGTTCCTTCAGGTCCCGCTCGTCGGTTGAACTGGCTGCCCGTCCCACGGTGTGCCTGGGGGGCCGCTCCTCCCACACTACCCGCGTCGTGCGTTACGAAGAGCAGCTGCGTAGGGCTCGGCTGGTGCATGTGTACCCGGCTTATTCACCCGCGTCTTTTCTATTGCGATGACAGGTGGGCCGGTCCTGCTGCTGGTCCGCTTGTCGGCTGCACGGTCGTGCGTCGCGGTGGTTAGTTGCGAGGACTGCGCCGGGTTGGCTGGCGCATGTGCGGGTGGGCCCCTGGCTGACCGATGCATCGTGTGCGCGTCGTGCGTGCCTCACCTCCGTCTGCGGGTTGGAGAGAGGAGATGGAGTGGCAAAGTATCTCGCGAGCTTCCCTTTCTGTATTCAATCTCCATCGATCTACTATAGCCGCCGCCTCCTCCTCGATCCATGTGGTCGCCCTTTGCCGCCGTCACCGGAGAGGCTCGCCTCCGCGGCCGCACGCCTTAGATCCGGCGGGAGGAAAAGGAGGAAGAGCCCCGCACTGTCCTGTTCTCCGGCGGCGGCGACCTACGCGCGAGCGATGGGAGGCGAGGAGGAGAAAGAGGCGAGGTGGTGGAGGAGCAGCCGAGGTCGACGACGGCGTCCTTGGACGAGCACACGCACGGAAGGGAGGGGGAGGGGTGCAGCCGCTCGTGCGGATCGAGGGGAAGGAGAAAGGTGCTGATGCTGCCGGCTACTTGGGGAAGGGGATGCGGGCGACCTTGGGCGAGTTAAGAGACCTGAGGCGAGGCCGGCGGCGACCTATGGAAGGAAGGGGACGCCGACGACCTTGGGAAGGAAGGGGAAGCCGGCGACCTTGGGAAGGAGGGAGAGGCCGGCGAATTGGGGTAGGGGATGCGGGTGACCTGGGGAAGGGCGGATGGGAGCTGCTCAGGCCGTCGTTGCTGTCGGCAGCCGGCGGCCACCGCCCGTCGCTTGGAGGACGAGGGGAATGGAGAAAGAGGAGTCGTATCGGGAAGGAGTTTTGGGCGATGGGACGAGGGGAACAGCAGCCGCACCAGGCGACATGCCTCGCCTTGCCGCTTGGTGGCCGAGATGAGGCCGCCCCATGCTCTGTTCCGATGGGCCTCCTCTGCTCGATGGTTGCACTGGTTGAGGTTCGTCCTTCTCTGGTTCGCATGTTCTTCGCCTTTGCTTTGGATTCATTGTGCTAATTTCGCATGTTTGCCTTCGTTTCGTTCATGCGCAGTTTGGTACGGTTTCCTGTTGTCGGCTGCGTCGAGCCTTGGGTCTTGTCTCTCCTTCACATTGAGGTTAGTCCACTCCTCTTGTGCTTGCCTATATAATGTTTTATGAAATGCATGTGTGCTGCTCGATGAAATGCGTGTGTGCTGATGCTTATTCTACGGTCCAGCCTTCTTCTCCTGTCGCCAGCGCTTCTTCTTCTCGTCTGTCCTGCTGCTAACCCAACGTGCTTCTGCTTGCTGCCTCGGGTAAATAGGCCATTATGTTGCTTCCGTGACCGGCGAGTGTTCATTGCATGCCTGTGTGTCATTGTGCTCTGACCGCTTGTTTTTTGTGTATTTCACAGGTTGTACGATCTCTTCTGTTGCTGCGTCGTTCGACTCATAAGGTTTTCTTCTTTCCTTTCTACTACATTTGTGTGTTTCTCTTAAAGTACTTGACTGGATGCATCTCCCAACAATTAATAATGGAAAAGATTTCTGAAAATTAGTCATCGTACATGTGCCATCATTGTCCAGAGCAGTGCCATGCCATATGAATTCAGAAGAATAAATTCTTCTACTTCAGATCTGTATTGTGCTTTTAAATGCTGCTCCCGTACAGGACAACGGTGAGAAGGGGCTCTTTGAGGCGGCTGCACTCGGTCCCCCCTGCAGCCACGCACCACATCGTCCGGCCGCGTTGGTGTCGCTGCCGCCTCAGAGACCTGGATGATTCTGTTGTTGGCTTCTGCTATACCTGAAGGTTCTCATCTCGCTCTCTCTCTCTCTCTCTCTCTCTCTCTCTCTCTGAGCGTGTGTGTGTGGCTTGTGTAGGCAGAGTAAAATGGCAGATTCATTCTTTAGGGATTTGGTTAGGAGATGATTCACGATTTTGATTAGGAATGGTCTAGATGTGGATAGGAGGCAGTAATGTTCCTCTACGTCCAGTTTGAAAGAAGAGAGTGGGTTCTTAAATATAGTGAGATGTTGGTTGGAGAGTGAGTAATGCAAAAGTCTGCGTGTAGTATGAGATTGGAACTAATGCTAAATATACATTTTAGGTTTCTGACCATAATCTAGGTATTTCCCGTTAATAGTCTATACACACTTTGCAAAAAGTAAATGGTTCCTAAATTTTCCTTGAATTGTTTTTGTAGAATTGCTTACGTAACCATCAATCTATTTCACTACAAGAACCTGCACCATGCTATTTTGTTTTTAGTCATACCCATCTTATTTAGTTTCTCATGTTTCTAGCCCTACTGACTTTCCAGGTGATTGTTAAGTTAACTAATGCTTTCTTATGTTCTACTATTAGCCAAGCCCATTAGTTGGGTACGATTGTGTGTATGGAAAATTTGATGCCTGGGATATGATCTCGATCCTATGTTCTCATGATGCTATATTCTGCCTGTTACATGACCTCGTGTTGTTATAAATCTACTAAGTACCTACAGATTCATTTCTTTCATTTAACTGTCTACATTTGATCATAGGAAACTAAAAATTATAAGTAGAAGGTACTCTACTTCTCATGCAAGATTGTATCTTATGTGAAGTGTGAAGTCATCCCGGAGTTATTCCCAAATGGCGGCGGGAGGAGAAGGGAGCTGCAAGTGTCCGAGCAGTCGATTGAACAGCTTGACCCAAAATCTCCGGCGTGGACACGCAGGTATGGTGACACTAGCAATATAGCGTTGCGGCGGATGGCACACATGACCAAGAGATTCAGATGTACATGTAGAAAACGTCTTGAGGGTGTGAAATTTGCAGAACTGACGGCTTTGCAGTAAGACTATGGACGGCTGCTAGGTTTTGGTAATGTATGTGAATATGTGATCTGCTGAATAAATGGTCAGCGCATGTAGTATAGATTCAGAGTCTATGCATTCCTGAATGCTGCAGCTCAAGTATATTCAGTCCTCTGTTCTGTGTTAGGATTGAACCATGATTGTTTTAACGGGGTGTGATTTTAATTTGATTGCTAGATTCATAAAAATGAGGATACACCCCTGGAGCATAAGTAAACATTAGAATCTAACAGCACAGCTTGATCATGCTCGAATAGGCACATTAGGATTGGAAAGGTGAAAAATGCTAGAACAGGAAGCAAAACAGAGACATAGCTCAGAGGGAAAACAAGTTTGGTGCAATGCTGCCATAAGGCGGCCAGTTCCGATGTTAGAATCGAACAACACAGCTTGATCATGCTCGAATAGGCGCATTATGTGCTACTTGAGTGTAGCAGTTTTAAATATTTTGGAGAACTACAATTATTTACACGTGTGACATTGACTGCAGGGTGAGGACAGGTGCCGCCGAAGATAATTCGAGGTTTCTCGGAAAATCCAGGGGACAATGTCATAGTGTGTAACAGTTTTAAATATTTTTGGAGAACTACAATTATTTACACGTGTGACATTGACTGCAGGGTGAGGACAGGTGCTGCCGAAGATAATTCGAGGTTTCTCGGAAAATCCAGGGGACAATGTCATAGTACTGACATTGGGGACGAGTTTTGATACTTCGGGAGAAGCCTATGACTTTTACAACCTGTGCTTTTGGGATAAGCGATTCGGCATTAGTAGGAAGACTGAAAGACAGTTAATGGGAAAATTAGTGGTGTGATTGAATAAGTAGTTTCATGGTTCTGATGTCTGATGTATGATTAGAGCATTTTCTCTTATGGTGTACTGAATTATTAAAGATTGTGTGTGAATTGTTAAGATGCAATTTTTCTATGTATGTGTGGATCCACGTGCGGTCCAGACTGTACTACTGTAGTAGTTTATACTTTCTGAATGCAACATAGCATGATAAATATATTGTGTTTGACAAATAACTGAAGATAGTGCTATGTAGTCAGGTCTGTGAGCATTGCGGGTAAATCATTCCTAAAACTTTGCTCTGTGTGGGCGTTACTGGTGTTCTTATGCCCAGAAGTCTGATGTCTGAATTTGTTGAGAAATTGAATGACTGTTCACATTTCCTTTCGGCCTGCTCAACAAGTCTTAACGATGCTTGCCCTGAAATCTGGTATACAGAGAGGTGTAAGCGGGTGTCTGCTCCCGTCCAAAGAGAACTTCCATCAGTTCAAAATTTGAACTACATGCTTTTGGTTGGCTGCTCTGTTTTTTCTAGAGATGATCTTCAGTAAACAGTCGTGTGCAGGTGCATGGGGCAGTCGTCGGTGAACCAAGTGGGTGGATGGGAGGTGGCGATCAGTTCATCTTCGGGTGTTTCTACAGTTTCTGTTCATGTGCGCATCCGAACAAACAGTGCGTATCTCGACTTTGCCGGCCCATATCTTGCTGTCATCCGAGCCGGTAGGAACGTGCCGGACGGCGTCTTGTTTGATGGGCAAAGAGGTTTTATGTTTCGTGCACATGGGAAATAAAAGTTTGGTGCAAACACTGCTAAAAAATACATCCTTAATCTATACATTTTATGGAAATATGTTTTTTTAACTCAGATTTCTCATTGTGATAACTATATTTGCAATTAAAACAATGGTTCCTTAGCTAGTTTGTACATGTTATGTTTTTTTTTTCAAACTCGGATTTCACATCGTGGTAAACATATTTTCAATGTAACATGGTTTAACACATGGGCTTTCTACTATCAATATAGAATATGTCCTTGCAAAACGAAACTATTTTCATCGATAACATGGCTTTAGCGGGTCTCTGCGCCATTTGGCGCAACGGGTCAACTAGTAAGGTTAAATGATAAAAGATTTCCTTCATTGGCATTGTATTCGAGGAAAATATCTTGCGGGAATTCTCTGTGCTCCAATATTGATGTAAGTACCTGTTGTATATCACTATATTTTTACATCAGCATGTATTTTGTTAATCGGCGTGAATCCAACCTTTGTCTGATCTAAAATTAGTTGTAGCAAAATGTTAAAGGCGCCAATGTTGATTTTTGTAAATAAATTTGCCTGGTAGTTTTGCATGCTGAGCTGGATGAGTGTACTATCTCATATCATGCACATTACTGAATTGTAGTGCTGCTCTGGTTGCCCATTCATTCATTGTGTCAATGTTGCTTTCGTATTACCTTACCTGGCTGATGATAGCTGTGCCATATTGTGTTAATTTGGTGTTGGCTAGTTGCGCAAACGTTCGTTGTGCCAATGTTGCTTTCCTATTATCTGACTTGGTCAATGATAGCAATGCTAGTGTCTTAATTTGGTGCAGGCTGCTGAAGATAAGAAGACAAACTCTGAAAACAGCAAGGCAAGCCCATTGTTTCTTTCCAATAAATCTAGGCCAGATAATATGCCAATAACTCAGGATTAATCTGTTTGGTTTCCCTCCTAATTTATGTTATGATGCAGTGGTCGAGACAATCTCCACTATCAATAATACAAGCCTGCCAAAATCACCATCTGAATCTGTTCAGTATCCTCTGTCTCGAATGCAACAGAAAAAATGCATGTTTGTGAACCAATTAATGGCTGAAGGAATGATGGAAATGGTGGAGGAATCAGAGGTGCAGAGTCGTGCGACACAACAACTGATCAATGTTTTCAGAGACAGTGTAGCAAAGCAGCAAGAACTTGCCCACATGCTTATGGGCGTCATCCGTGCTGAGGTTGCAGATTCTGACGTTGTAGATCGTTAGGTTCTGTTCATTTATTTGCACTGCCATCAATTTTTGATTGCCCAGTGGATGTAATTTCTTGTAATATATCCTGGATGTGCAACGGTTTTCCCTGTATGCCGTACCTTTGCTTGATCGGTTTTGCTCCTGTGCATAATTGCTTGTCGTAATGGGCTCAAATTATCTAATTTGGCCTAAAGACATGTGCGAACTTTAGTGGGCCCATTAAGTTAATGGGCCGTTACCAGGCCGAAAGTTAATGGTCGGCCCTCTTAACTCCCGGGTCATTAACATGCTGACATCGAAGTGGGCAACAGGTGGGCCCAATTGATTTCACGGGCCGTTATCAGGCCATTGCTAAGTTCGGGCTACATATGGCCCAACTATACTGTGGGCCTTTAGCAGGCCGAAAGAGACAACGGGCTTGGA
Organism: Triticum aestivum; assembly: GCF_018294505.1. Taxonomy (NCBI): domain Eukaryota; kingdom Viridiplantae; phylum Streptophyta; class Magnoliopsida; order Poales; family Poaceae; genus Triticum; species Triticum aestivum. The sequence continues at coordinate 216,759,713 of NC_057796.1, read as the reverse complement.
CTGGACCATGAAGAGCATGGGCCGCTAAGAGGCCGAAAGTCAGGTCGTATTGTACATGGCCCAACTGTGTTGTGTGCCTTTAGCAGGCCGAAAGACAAACCGGGCTGGTATTGGACCATGAAGAGCATGGGCCGTTAAAAGGCCCAGGTCCAACTACAAATGGCCCAACTCATTTATGGTCCGTTAACAGGCTGAAAGGCACACAGGGCCGGGAATTGGCCCAACACTTAAATGGGTCGCTAAAAGGCCAAAACTCAGGTCCGACTACAAATGGCCCAACAGATATATGGGCCGTCACCAGGCTGAAAGACACACCGGGCCGGAAATTGGCCCAACACTTAAATGGGTCGCTAAAAGGCCGAAACTCAGGTCCGACTACAAATGGCCCAACTGATTTATGGGCCGTCAACAGGCTGAAAGACACACCGGGTCGAAAATTAGCCCAATATTTAAATGGGTCGCTAAAAGGCCGAAAGATGTACATTGTGAAAATTGGCCCATCCACTAAATGGGCCGTTAACAGGCCGAAATCTCATCGGGCCGATATTGAGCCCAAATATATAACGGGCTGTTAACGGGCTCGAACTGACGATGGGCTGCAATGGTGTCAAATCTTTAACGGGCCGTTGACGGGCCGAATTGGCACATCTCGTATGGGTCGTGGGCTTAAATGGACCTGACACAAGTAGGCCTTATATGGGCCGGCCTGCTATTTTTTACTGGGCCGACCTTTTTCACCGGAATGGGCCACTGTTGGGCCGTGCCACGTGTCGACCTATCATAGGCGCTTCCTGTCCAATGAGTGGATGACATCTGTCCCAACGGTGAGGCAACACGTGTTTCCTCCGGCTAATGATGATTTTACACGTGGAAAATCCCCATTGGTCCGGACTGTTAGCGGGTTATCAGATCCAAAACCGGACCCGATAGCTTAGCGGCGTTCCGTTACGGTGGATGCCACGTGTCGGTCACCCTTGACGAAAGCACTTCTGTGACGCGCGATTTATCGTCATGGAAGTGGACACTTCCGTGATGATAATTTTGGTAATGTCATGGAACACTTCTACGACAGCACAGGTATGACTATCTTGATACTGTCATAAATTTGTCATGGATATACATGCATGACAGAAAACGTGACCTATTGTGACAAACACGTATCATCACAGAAGTGTATTTTTTTGTAGTGAACACACTTGACGAAAAATCGTTGTGGTTTTGATGCGTAGGTAAGAACGGTTCTTGCTAAGCCCGTAGCAGCCACGTAAAATTTGCAACAACAAAGTAGAGGACGTCTAACTTGTTTTTGCAGGGCTTGCTGTGATGTGATATGGTCAAGACGTGATGATATATAATTTGTTGTATGAGATGATCATGTTTTGTAACAGTTATCGGCAACTGGCAGGAGCCATATGGTTGTCGCTTTATTGTATGAAATGCAATCGCCATGTAATTGCTTTACTTTATCACTAAGCGGTAGCGATAGTCGTAGAAGCAATAGTTGGCGAGATGAGAACGATGCTTTGATGGAGATCAAGGTGTCAAGCCGGTGACGATGGTGATCATGACGGTGCTTTGGAGATGGAGATGAAAGGCACAAGATGACGATGGCCATATCATATCACTTATTTGATTGCATGTGATGTTTATCTTTTTTATGCATCTTATTTTGCTTAGTATGACGGTAGCATTATAAGATGATCTCTCACTAAATTTCAAGGTACAAGTGTTCTCCCTGAGTATGCACCGTTACGAAAGTTCGTCGTGCCGAGACACCACGTGATGATCAGGTGTGATAAGCTCTACGTTCACATACAACGGGTGCAAGCCAGTTTTGCACACGCAGAATACTCGGCTTAAACTTGACGAGCCTAGCATATGCAGAGATGGCCTCGGAACACTGAGACCGAAAGGTCGAGCGTGAATCATATAGTAGATATGATCAACATAGTGATGTTCACCATTGAAAACTACTCCATCTCACGTGATGATCGGACTTGGTTTAGTTGATATGGATCACGTGATCACTTAGATGATTACAGGGATATCTATCTAAGTGGGAGCTCTTCAGTAATATGATTACTTAAACTTTAATTTATCATGAACTTAGTCCTGATAGTATTTGCATAACTATGACGTAGATCAATAGCTCGCGATGTAGCTCCCCGTTTATTTTTTATATGTTCCTAGAGAAAAATAAGTTGAAAGATGATAGTAGCAATGATGCGGACTTGGTCCATGATCAGAGGATTATCCTGATTGCTGCACAGAAGAATTATGTCCTTGATGCACCGCTAGGTGACAGACCTATTGCAGGAGTATATGCAGACGTTATGAACGTTTGGCAAGCTCGATATGATGACTACTTGATAGCTTAGTACACCATGCTTTACGGCTTAGGACCGGGACTTCAAAAACATTTTGAACGCCACGGAGCATATAAGATGTTCCAAGAGCTGAAATTGGTATTTCAGACCATGCCCGTGTTAAGAGGTATGAGACATCTGACAAGTACTTTGCCTATAGATGGAGGAGAATAGCTCAACCAGTGAGCATGTGCTCAGATTGTCTGAGTACTACAATCGCTTGAATCAAGTGGGAGTTAATCTTCCAGATAAAATAGTGATTGACAGAGTTCTCTAGTCACGATCATCAAGTTACTAGAACTTCGTGATGAACTATAATATGCAAGGGATGACGAAAACAATTCCCGAGATCTTCGTGATGCTGAAATCGACGAAGGTAGAAATTAAGAAAAGCATCAAATGTTGATGGTTGACAAGACCACTAGTTTCAAGTAAAAGGGCAAGGGAAAGAAAGGGAACTTCAAGAAGAATGGCAAGCAAGTTTCCACTCCCATGAAAAAGCCCAAAGCTAGACCCAAGCCTGAAACTAAGTGCTTCTACTGTGAAGGAAATGGTCACTAGAAGCGAAACTGCCCCAAATACTTGGCGGATAAGAAGGATGGCAAAGTGAACAAAACTATATATGATATACATGTTATTGATGTGTACTTTACTAGTGTTCATAGTAGCCCCTGGGTATTTGATACTGGTTCAGTTGCTATGATTAGTAACTCGAAACAGGAGTTACAAAATAAACAAAGACTAGTTGAGGGCAAGGTGACGATGTGTGTTGGAAGTGATTCCAAGGTTGATAAGATCACCATCGCACACTCCCTTTACCTTCAGGATTAGTGTTGAACCTAAAATAAATGTTATTTGGTGTTTGCGTTGAGCATAATATGATTGGATCATGTTTATTGCAATACGGTTATTCATTTGAGTCAAAGAATAATTGTGATTCTGTTTACATGAATAAAACTTTCTCTGGTCATACACCCAAGGTGAATTGGTTTATTGAATCTCGATCGTAGTGATACACATATTCATAATATTGATGCCAAAATATGCAAAGTTGATAATGATAGTGCAACATATTTGCGGCACTGCCGTTTAGGTCATATTGGTGTAAAGCGCATGAAGAAACTCCATGCTGATGGGCTTTTTGAATCACTTGATTATGAATCACTTGATGCTTGCGAACCATGCCTCATGGGCAAGATGACTAAGACTCCGTTCTCCGGAACAATGGAGCGAGCAACAGACTTGTTGGAAATAATACATACTGATGTATGCGGTCCGATGAGTGTTGAGGCTCGCGGCGGGTATCATTATTTTCTGACCTTCACAGATGATTTGAGCAGATATGGGTATATCTACTTAATGAAACACAAGTCTGAAACATTTGAAAAGTTCAAAGAATTTCAGAGTGAAGTTGAAAATCATCGTAACAAGAAAATAAAGTTTCTACGATATGATCGCAGAGACGAATATTTGAGTTACGAGTTTGGTCTTCATTTGAAAAATTGTGGAATAGTTTCGCAACTCACGTCACCCGGAACACCACAGCGTAATGGTGTGTCCGAACGTCATAATCGTACTTTATTAGAGATTGTGCGATCTATGATGTCTCTTACCGATTTACCACTATCATTTTGGGGTTATGCATTAGAGACAACTGCATTCACGTTAAATAGGGCACCATCTAAATCCGTTGAGACGACACCATATGAACTGTGGTTTGGCAAGAAACCTAAGCTATCGTTTCTTAAAAGTTTGGGGCGGCGATGCTTATGTGAAAAAGTTTCAACCTGATAAACTCGAACCCAAATCGGAGAAATGTGTCTTCATAGGATACCCAAAGGAAACTGTTGGGGACACCTTCTATCATATATCTGAAGGCAAGATATTCGTTGCTAAAATGGATACTTTCTAGAGAAGAAGTTTCTCTCGAAAGAAGTGAGTGGGAGGAAAGTAGAACTTGAAGAGGTAATTGTACCTTCTTCCGAATTGGAAAGTAGTTCATCATAGAAATCACTTCCAGTGATTCCTACACCAATTAGTGAGGAAGCTAATGATGATGATCATGAAACTTCAGATCAAGTTACTACCGAACCTCGTAAGTCTACCAGAATACGGTCCGCACCAGAGTGGTATGGTAATCCTATTTTGGAAGTCATGTTACTAGACCATGACGAACCTATGAACTATGAGGAAGCGATGATGAGCCCAGATTCCGCGAAATGGCTTGAGGCCATGAAATCTGAGATAGGACCTATGTATAAGAACAAAGTGTGGACTTTGGTGGACTTGCCCGATAATCGGGAAGCCATTAAGAATAAATGGATCTTCAAGAGGAAGACGGACACTGATAGTAGTGTTACTATCTACAAAGCTCGAATTGTCGCAAAAAGTTTTCGACAAGTTCAAGGTGTTGACTACGATGAGATTTTCTCACTCGTAGCGATGCTTAAAGTCTGTCCGAATCATGTTAGCAATTGCCACATTTTATGAAATCTGGCAAATGGATGTCAAAACTACATTTCTTAATGGATTTCTTAAAGAAGAGTTGTATATGATGCAATAAGAAGGTTTTGTCAATCCTAAAGGCGCTAACAAAGTGTGCAAGATCCAGCGATCCATCTATGGACTGGTGCAAGCATCTCGGAGTTGGAATATATGCTTTGATGAGTTGATCAAAGCATATAGTTTTATACAGACTTGCGGTGAAGCTTGTATTTACAAGAAAGTGAGTGGGAGCACTACAGCCTTTCTGATAAGTATATGTGAATGACATATTGTTGATCGGAAATGATGTATAATTTTTTGGAAAGCATAAAGGAGTGTTTGAAAGGAGTTTTTCAAAGAAAGACATCGGTAAAGCTGCTTACATATTGAGCATCAAGATCTATAGAGATAGATCAAGTCGCTTGATACTCAAAACCTGACCACGGCAGAAAATAGAAAGAGAATGAAAGTCATTCCCTATGCCTCAGTCATAGGTTCTATAAAGTATGCTATGCTGTGGCAGACCTATTGTGTACCTCACCATGAGTTTGGCAAGAGGGTACAATAGTGATCCAGGAGTGGATCACTGGACAGCGGTCAAAATTATCCTTAGTGGTATAAGGATATGTTTCTCGGTTATGGAGGCGACAAAGAGTTCGTCGTAAAGGGTTACGTCGATGCAAGCTTTGACACTGATCCAGATGACTCTGAGTCTCAATCTGGATACATATTGAAAGTGGGAGCGATTAGCTAGAGTAGCTCCGTGCAGAGCATTGTAGACATAGAAAATTAGCAAAATACATACGGCTCTGTATGTGGCAGACCCGTTGACTAAACTTCTCTCACAAGCAAAACATGATCACTCTTTGGGTGTTAATCACATAGCGATGTGAACTAGATTATTGACTCTAGTAGACCTTTTTGGGTGTTAGTCACATGGCGATGTGAACTATTGGTGTTAAATCACATGACGATGTGAACTAGATTATTGACTCTAGTGCAAGTGGGAGACTGAAGGAAATATCCCCTAGAGGCAATAATAAGGTTGTTATTTATATTTCCTTATATCATGATAAATGTTTATTATTCATGCTAGGATTGTATTAACCAGAAACTTGATACATGTGTGAATACATAGACAAAACAAGTGTCCCTAGTATGCCTCTATTAGACTAGCTCGTTAATCAAAGATGGTTAAGTTTCCTGACCATAGACATGTGTTGTCATTTGATGAACGAGATCACATCATTAGAGAATGATGTGATGGACAAGACCCATCCATTAGCTTAGCATTATGATCGTTGAGTTTTATTGCTATTGCTTTCTTCATGACTTATACATGTTCCTCTGACTATGAGATTATGTAACTTCCGAATACCGGAGGAACACCTTGTGTGCTATCAAACGTCACAACGTAATTGGGTGATTATAAAGATGCTCTACAGGTGTCTCCGAAGGTGTTTGTTGGGTTGGCATAGATCGATATTAGGATTTGTCACTCCGTGTATCGGAGAGGTATCTCTGGGCCCTCTCGGTAATGCACATCACTATGAGCCTTGCAAGCAATTGACTAATGAGTTAGTTGCGGGATGATGCATTACGGAACGAGTAGAGAGACTTGCCGGTAACGAGATTGAACTAGGTATGATGGTACCGACGATCGAATCTCGGGCAAGTAACATACCGATGACAAAGGGAATAACATATGTTGTTATGCGGTTTGACCGATAAAGATCTTCGTAGAATATGTAGGAGCCAATATAAGCATCCAGGTTCCGCTATTGGTTATTGACCGGAGATGTGTCTCGGTCATGTCTACATAGTTCTCGAACCCGTAGGGTTCGCACGCTTAACGTTCGATGACGATTTGTATTACGAGTTATGTGATTTGATGTACCGAAGGTGGTTCGGAGTCCCGGATGAGATCACGGACATGACGAGGAGTCTCAAAATGGTCGAGACGTAAAGATCGATATATTGAAAGGTTCCGAGTGATTCGGATATTTTTCAGAATACCATAGAGTTACGGGAATTCGCCGGGGGAAGTACTGGGCCTTAATGGGCCATACGGGAAAGGAGAGAAGGGCCTCAACGGGTGGCCCCCCCCATGGCAAGTCCGAATTGGACTAGGGAGGGGGCGGCTCCCCCCTCTCTTTCCTTCTCCCTCTCCTACTCCTTCCGTCTCTCCCCTCTTGGAAAAGGAAGGGGACTCCAACTAAGATTGGGAATCCTAGTTGGACTCCCCCTATAGGCGCGCCCCTCCTAGGCACGCCTTCTCCTCCTCCCTCCTTTATATACGGGGGATGGGGCACCCCATAGAGACACAAGATAATCTCTTAGCCGTGTGCGGTGCCCCCCTCCACAGTTTTACAACTCGGTCATATCGTTATAGTGCTTAGGCGAAACCCTGCGACGGTAACTTCATCATCATCGTCACCACGCCGTCGTGCTGACGGAAGTCTCCCTCGGCCTCAGCTGGATCTAGAGTTCGAGGGACATCACCGAGCTGAACGTGTGCAGACCGCGGAGGTGCCGTGCGTTCGGTACTTGGATCGGTTGGATCGCGAAGACATTCGACTACATCAACCGCCTTACTAAACGCTTCCGCTTTCTGTCTACGAGGGTACGTGGACACACTCTCCCCGGTTGCTATGCTTCTCCTAGATAAATCTTGCGTGATCATAGGAAATTTTTGAAATACTACGTTCTCCAACACTAAATGGATGATTGTTAGAGTTAAATTTGTTGTACAGGTTTAGTTCGTATTTTATTTGTGTTGCATAGTTTCATTGCTTTAGAAATTTCAGTAGTTAGCTTAGGTTGAAGGAAAATGCACATTGCATGTGTTGCTTAATGACACGGGCAGATCAGCAGCTGGAGCGACGTGAGCACATCTGCAAGTTAGTAGCCGAGCGCAACCATGCAACTGCTCTCTGAGTCAGTTTGTGTACGTGTTTGTTTCACCTAGGAACTCCCCTGTATATCCGATGAAGATGCGGCCTAGCTGTGCAACTGTAGTCGGCCGCCGGCAGTAATCTAGGTATTCTTAGATGCCTTTGGAAAGAACTCAGTGAGATTGAGACTGATTGGGAGTTTTTTTTTTACTCTAGGCTTTACCAAATGGTCGACAGTGGGTCGAAAAATTGCTTAGTCGCCGGACATTTTGGCGCGCGTAGCTGAATTCATGATGCGAAACAGGCTAATTTTGTGGGTCGAGCGCGGACCGACAACTATAGGGTTATTTCTGTGAGTTTTTTTTGTCAGTGCACAGGATAATTGATGTATTACCGACGTGTGGGTTTGGACCGACAGTACAAGTCCCTTTTGCGCCGACCAACAAGAAAATGAATGGCACATAATTTTTTTTCAGTTTCTGGTAGTGATGCATGATATTGCATGTTGTGGTGAATCTTTTCAAATGTATGGTTGTATGTTGTGATGGTCCATTTTTCATGGTGAAAATTGAGGTGGCATGATTGCATATTAAGATAAATAGAAATATGGGGTCATGTTTTTTCTCTTAGGTACTCCCTCCATTTTTATTTATATAGTTCGAATATTGGCTTTGATTGAAGTCAAATTTTATAAAGTCTGATCAAGTTTATTGAAAACAATATGAACATTTACAATACAAATGTATATGATGTAAACATATATTTAAGGATAAATCTAATGATATTAATTTATTAAAATTTAACTTAGATAAAAGCTAACATATGAAGTAAATAAAAGCGGAGGACGTATATAGAATTTTCAACAAAATACATAATTCCAACGGCTGTATTCGTGCGCCATTCCTCCTCGCCCTTCAGCTCAACATTTTCATTTAAAATCCTCCCGCCGTACCGACGACATTTCACCGCCCATTTCCCAACTTTTTCCCCATCCATCCATCCCGTCACATCATCTTTCACCTCCCACTGTCTCCTTCCCGGCCCATTCACCAGCCACCCCTCCTTCCTTCTCTTCAAGAGCTGGCTAGGTAGCCAGCCACCATTAATACTCACCCCCAAGCTTCGCTTTCTCAGCCCTCCCATTCCCCCCTTTCATCGGCGTCGCAGGATCCCAGCATGTAGCTGCAGCTCCCGGCCATATCCCACACCGGTTACTTAGTTGTGGTTTCGGATAGTGATATCTCGATCGATCTTGGGGGTGAGATTCGTTCTCCGCTACAGTCCTACCTAGCTGCGTATCTCCTGTTCTTCACAAGCTGCAGAGACAGAAGCAGCTAGCAAAGTGAGGTGAGGTGAGCTGAACGCGAGCTGCTCTTGCACTCTCGTCTCGGATAGAGTAGAGCACTATTTATAGTGGAGATACCACCACTCTCTCTCAACTTGTTCCATAGGACCACCGTGCCACGGCTCCCCAAGAAGCGTGTGCGTGCGCGCGCTAACTCCTAAATAGATCTCCCATTCTTCTTCTTCTAGCGCTCGCTGGATCGTTTGGTCCTTACTGAATACTGACCAGCTGCATGGTTTGATTTGTTGCCAGATCAATGGACCTGGTACCGCAGCCCGACAGCCCGCACTCGGACGGCAGCGGCGGCGCGACGTCGGGGGCTTCGTCGGCGGTGTCCTCGCTGTCGCCAGGGGGCGCGGTCTCGCCGTCGCCAAGCAGGTACGAGTCGCAGAAGCGGCGGGACTGGAACACGTTCGGGCAGTACCTCCGGAACCACCGCCCCCCGCTGTCGCTGGCGCGGTGCAGCGGCGCGCACGTGCTGGAGTTCCTGCGCTACCTCGACCAGTTCGGCAAGACCAAGGTGCACGCCGCCGGGTGCCCATTCTTCGGCCACCCCGTTCCGCCGGCGCCATGCCCGTGTCCGCTCCGGCAGGCGTGGGGCAGCCTCGACGCACTCGTCGGCCGCCTCCGTGCTGCCTATGAGGAGAACGGCGGACGACCGGAGAACAACCCCTTCGGCGCCAGGGCCGTGCGGCTCTACCTCCGCGAGGTCCGCGAGCACCAGTCACGCGCACGCGGAGTTAGCTACGACAAGAAGAAGCGCAGGAAGCCGCCCCACCCCCCCGGCTCCGCCGACATCCCCTCCCACGAAGGCAACAGCAACGGCCACCACCAGTACCACCAGATGCCCCCGCCGCCTCCCGGCGCCGCGGCGTGAGCCGGTGACCGCCGTCCGCCGGAGCTAGCTAGCTGCAACGACTTTCCCTACGTATCCTATTCCTATGTATTCCCACCATCTCTCCAGCTAGCCACCGAGCTCTTGCTTACTATAAGTCCCTAGCTAGCTAGTCTCCTCCTACTAGTGCAAGCGCGGATTAAATTCATCCATGAATCCATGCTCGCTACCCCTACTAGTCTAGTACTACTCTTGTCCGGATCATTTCCAAACTTTGATCATATGATATGATCCCTACTATTCGTTCGCTGGTATTTTCCCCACCCTCTACTACTGTACGTGCGTTGTTTGTGATGAACTGATGTTATGTTTAGCTAACTAGCTAGCTCCATGGCTCGATTTAATCCTCTATGTAATTGATTTGGTGCAATTAATTAGTTTAGTCCTCTTGTAACCTCTGGCATCTTGCTTGATCTATCTCTTGGTATTGCAATTGATGAGCAAAGTGATGTCCTGTTGCATCTTGTAAGGGGTACGGTGTGGTCGTGGAGTCATGTCAGTGTGTGTCGTCCAGGTCCAGTTGGGGAATCTAACGCACTGTTCTCCCTGGGGAGGGGAGGGGTCACGGACGGGCGATGGACATGATACGACGCCTCTTTTAGGGCGCTTTTGCATTGCTTTTTATGGTAATAATAGTACTCCTAATACCACAAGTAGCTAGGCTAGGCTATCTTGACCACCTCTGCCATGCAGCGTCTCTGTCAGGCTAAAACAGCTGAATTGGAATGTATACAGAAATGGTAGCAGCCTAGGTACGCCCTACCTAGCTTGTTTTCAGCTTTGCACCCATCGTACTGATGTACATGCAGCACTAGAAAAACCTGAGTTTTCAGTGGTTACTTAAGCATAAATATATGCAGAGGTACATGTGATTTCTCTGTTTAGTGTACTATGAGTGCAGTTTTGTAGTACATGTTTCTGTCTCTGCAAAGCTTTCACTCGTTGATGCTTAGGATGGCATGCCATGCATCTCCTTTTCCACATACTTTTTATGGTAACATGTAAATGGCAAAATAGACCCTTTTCTAAACCATTAATACAAAATGAACCCAATCCAAAAAGAGAAAATCATAAATTGGCCCCGAACGTCATGCAAATGGGTCATTTCGCGAAGAAAAAATAGATTGGGTTCATTTTGTGTCGAAGTTTTGAGCTGAGATAAGCGTTGAGCATCTCCCTAGCTGAACTCCTGTGCTTTTTTAAATGCCTATTCAAATCTCAACTGCCCATATTTGATTAGTTAGGGCATATCTCATGATATTTGTTTGTGGACTGATCTGGACTCGTCCAACACGGGAGTTGGCCATCCAACTCTGCCCTCAAATGTCCGCCTTGCTTTTTGAAAAGTCTGGCAAATTTCCATGATAATCTAGTAGCTTCCGCCAACACTTGAAGAAACGCTTCCGCCAACACTTGAAGAAACGCTTCCGCCAAAAAATTGCATGACTCAGTATGATAATGTATGGATTATTAGTAATTTGTTTTGCCAAGCACTCGAAGAAAAACAGTGAAACAGATGGCACGTTTTGGTGGAAGCATTCAAGTGTTAGTGGAAACAAAGTATACTAATCCAAGTGAGTGTTGGCGGAAGCCTTTTTCACAAGTGTTGGTGGAAGCCTTTTACAATCACTAACTAATGGATGGATTAGTAACCGCATTTGAACAAAACAAAGTGGCTTCCCCAAGGTTTCAAAGCCTTCCGCCAAAACGCTAAGCATGCAAAGGGAAAAAAAAGGCAGGACTTCCGCGACCGTGACCCGGAAAGAGAGGAGAGGGAGGCGTATGTGGTGGTAAAGGAGAGATTTTCTTTAGCAAACAATGGTGATCGCGACAACACATTTATGTTACAGTGTGACCCGGGCATGCCAAATAAAGCATGACAAATCCAAAAATTATGTGATGCAACTGTTTTAAGAATGATGGTGGGCTTCTTAACATGACCTTGATATTGCCCTTGTAAAGCTTTTGGACACTTCTTCCATTTTCAATACATGCAGCCAAGTGATCCGAGCAAATTAACCTGGCCACCCTCTTGCTTCTGAGATTGCTAAGAGCCTCTCGGTGTCCGCCACAGTTGGCTCTCATGTACTAAAGTCCAAACACCGAGACCACGGCAGTTGCAAACCTGACCATGGCATCTCCGCATCAGCGGCCATGCCATATGCAAGCATCCGCATTGAGGCCGTGCACTTCTGGTAACCAGAGGAACCAATACTTCCCACACTGTCCTTCTTCAAGATGAAGTTGTCGTCAAAGGATCAGACGCCATGGTAGAGACGATCAAAGACATTTTTGCACATCCGAAAGCGCCGGCGAAAATTGTCGTCCATTGGCGTCAAATGGCCGCGCTCCCGGTTGCGGTTGAGCACACAATGCTCCTTGACCGATCCCTTGAAATTGAGAACATGCTCATCCGCACGCTCCACGTCTGCAAGCACCGCCTGCATTATCACCGTCTCATCCGTGTAGTCCTTCTTGTCGGATGACTCAATATAGTGCTCGTATATGTACTCCATATCCGAATCCATTGCTTCAAAGTAGAAGGGACAAAAAAATTAGTTCAGGCAATTCACCGAACAGTTGCCGGGCATGGTGAGCATCATAGGAGCAGATGGTACCTGAGCATTCGAAGGAGAGGTATTGAACGACTGCAGAGGAGAAGCGGCGTGTAGCGCTGGTGTACTGTTCAAGGCGACAGACTCGTCGAGTTTTGGCAGGGGTGTGGCGTGGCGATCGGGGTGGTGGAGTAGCAGCGAAGGCAAGAGAGAAAAACCGAAGGAGAGAAAACGGGAGGACGGAGACGCGGAGTCGAGTGGTGTTTTGGGTGTGCCGGGGGCGTCGGAGCCCCACGTGGCTGCTATCCGGACTCCTGCAAAGCCAAGCCCCTCCAGTTTGTCTCGGGTTTACAAAAAAATATGTCAGGACCGCTAAGTGGACCAATACATGCCCGCGTTAGATAGCTAAACACGTTCGAACCGTGTAATCCGGACGGTTGCGAATGGCTTGAGGATCCGCTTTGAAGATGCCCTTAATCCACATATTTAAAACAAGCTAGCCTGCTTGCTTTCCCGCGTGGCTTTCTTTATCTATCGAGGTTCATGGTCAATACTATGCAAGACTTGAGCCTGAAAATGAAAAATACGGGCATGTATGTCTTTTTCTTAGAGAAACCGGCATTTATGTTGGTCAAGCAGACATGTCAAATATGTCTTTGCCTTCACTCCGCTCCTGCTGCACTGTTGCTCACACCAAATCAAGCAATGGCTGCACCCTGTCACATATTGCAAGGATTTCCCTGCCATTAGAGTGTCACCATTTGTACACGGGGTAATGGAAAGCTCCTACTCCATAGGCCACAGATGCTGGAGGGCATACTGTTGCAGCATTCACTCGCTCCTGTGTTGGTGCCGTTTCGCATGTGCCGACGTACTACTACGGAAGGAGTAGTACATATGTTACTCCAGTGCATGTCATGAGCTAGGTTACAAGTGGCTACAGGGGTACGTACCACTGACCTTTGAACAATAGATGTACGGTACATCGTCTGAGTAAAAAATACTACTTATTGTTGATTACATAGGGAGCGTTTTCGTTGCTCGCATCATTTTTTTTCTTTTTTCATATTTGTCCCAGTTAAGCTTGGTTGAACATTTGCAGGCAAAAAGCCATCATCTATACGTGATTGGTTGCCTGCATATTCCTTTCTTGCATCGTAGCAACAATTGTACGCAATATGTTTGGTTGCTCGCATTGGCTGCTCATGCTAGTGCTTGGTTGCATACGAGCCTAGAGTTGTAGTCACCTTTTACCCTACATGGTGAGTTTACCCGCTACTACGCCTTATACAAGATCACACCGAGCACACCAACGTCATAACATTGCAATGGCGACGAACTGCATGATGATGACGAAGTTCTTCAACCCAAACTGATGATCCACCTTACCAACTTCAACATCGTTGCATGTCTACTTTCGCACAAATTTAGAGTAAGCATCCTCAGCCGTCTGCCTACTCTTAAACCCTCTGTGGCTGCTGTTCTTGTAACTTGACACTTCATTGCATGCTTCCCATGATTCATAAATCCCTAGAACGGTCATGTGGAACACCACATACCACTTCTCCTAGCATTGCAGAAGAGCAAGAGTTCAAGCAGCAAGCAATGAAACACATAAGTAGCAAGCAATGGAGCAGAAGATCAATAGTAAGCATGCATGATCATACGGCATAGCAAGTTCAACCTCGTATTACTATAGTGTCATCCTACCACCACATCTAAAAGAGGGTGTAATCCTACCACCGCAAGTTCATCATCAGCGTGAGGGGTTAGTATATATCACCTCACCTAAATATACATACCATCAAATAGTTTTCAACTTCTAACTACACAAAATATACGTCATCATCGTCGCCATCGCGTTGAGGATCATGCACGTCGTCACCACAACCAGAAGCAGCACTAGTAGTAGTGCTTGCCCAGCTAGGTCCTTAGTCAGAGCATCCTGTGGGTGTCTCCCATGGCAACAAACCCAACACCCTGGGTTTTGATGTTCAGTAGGTGGCTGAGAGCCGCCCTAAGAGCCTCTGGGCTGAAGCCACCTTAGTCCATGAAGGCGCTGTAGAGGTTAGGGTGGACGTCGACCGACTTGCTCTCCGTAATGGCGGTGCGACCTCCTTCACGGCCTGAGTCATGCCGCTGAAGACGGTCAACTCATCCTCCATCAAGGCTCCCCTCTTCCTCTTCCTATCAAGCACCGGAACATGCTCACCATCCTTATCAGGACCATCAAGGTTGATGGTATCTTACTCCTAGGTGTCTGGATACTCGGGCATAGGCGAGCCCAGCGGCTGACCGGAGCCCAGGGCATGCTTGCCGGTTACCAGCCCGAAGGAGAAGATCTGTTGCATCCTGTGGTAGTTCTGGATGGGTGTGTTGAGGAACTTTGCATGCTTGGGGTGAGCCTAAGAAAGAAACACGACAGAGTGGTTAGTTAGAATGGCAATGGTACATAGGTTTAAGATAGTCGGTGAGTTAGAATGGCATGGTTTCTGGGCTAACCACGACGTGGCCTTGGTAGTGCTCTTCCTCCAAAAGGATCGAGCAGATGTCCTCATCCCATGAAGCGCCGCTTAGGTATCTTAGTTTGGACGCTGTGATTTACCACTCTCTCCACTTCCTAAGGTGATTGCAAACCTGGGTCGAGGTGACCTCATGTGCAAAAACTCAAACACCCACTACTGCAGGATGCTACTAACATGACACTACAATCAGAGACCCTTCGACGAAACTGTGTGGGATGCATTAATCGCAAACGGTGATGTAAAAAACCATCAAAAAAGATGCAAACCGCTTGCGATGGCGGATACATCAAACATGGTTTAGATTTTAGTTGCGTGTGCGATGCGGGGCATATGGTTGATCCATACGAACTGTTTGCGATAAGACAAAACAGCAGAAACGGGCAACCATATCAAGGTGTGTGCGATATACGACATACAGTTCGCTCCGAGGAATCGTTTGCGATGATCGAGTTGAACACAAACGATTCGGTGTAAAAAGATGTGTGTGATACCCGGCAAACAGGTCGGTAATCAGAATTGTGTGCGATCATTATAGACAGCCCATACAGTCTTTTTTGTGAATTGTGTGCTCGACAAGGCACACAATTCAAGAAAGCAACCTGTGGGCGATAATGTAAAAGATCACTATCGAATACGTATTACTAACCGTCTGCGATGAGATTGACAGGGGAATAAAAAAAGATAACGAATTAATATGAGCAAACGGAAACAAAGATATATACTGTCTGCTTAATTTAGTCCTTGTTTTTGTTGGATGGCCCCGCGACATCGTCTTGGCGAGGACGCTTCTTGACGCTGACCGTTGGCTTTTCATCGCCGTCGTCATTGTCGTTGTTGTCGTCGTCCACCTCCTACTCCTCATTCGACCATTCCTCCTCCTCCTCATCATTGTCCTCTTCTTCGTCCTCCAACGGCTCCTCGTCCATCTGGTTGTCGTCTGACGACTCCGGAGGCGGCGTCCCTTCCATGATCCGGTTAAAATCGAGGTCTGGGCTTGACGCTGGACTCATGGAAGACGAGCGGGATGATTCCGATGTTGACCTATCACCGAGCGCTAGTCTTCTGTCAGAACTGTCGTCCTCGTTGTCGCTCGACATGGCTATGGTATGTATAAAAACAGCGAGAAAGCGAGATTGCAGAGTGTGTGCAAGTGTGTAGCGTGGCCGGCCGGGGACGATGAAGATGGTGGATACTTAAGCGGGGTATGCAAAGAAGAGGAATGCCAATTGAAGTGGGGGATTGACGTATTATCTAACCGCTGATATAATCAATCGCAATTATTGTACCCAGTCGCTCCAAATTCCTGGGGTTGCGCAGTTCTCAATGTGATAACTATGCACACGTGTTGGAGCGCCCAAATATGAAACAAGCATTTTTCATGGTACTACTCCCTCCGTACCGACGACCTAGGTGGGGGAAAACGAGAGAACTTGATGATTATTTGGTAATCAATACCATTGCGTGTAGAGAATTGACCATTGCATGTTATGCTAAGTAGTATGAAGTCACTGAATGCATTTAGCCCCAAGACTCCTATTGGCTGATTTATTTTTTCAGGACAAAAAACAAGGAACGAGTTTTGGGTTTATTTGGTTTTCGTAATGTGACTTATGCACCAATACGAACAGAGTAGGACAGTTGGCAAGCAATACATTAAGCTCTTCATATTGATGAAGCCAGTAATAATCAAACTACAAAGGAAAAGAAAAAAAGACAAAGGAAAATATCTGCACGAATCTTCGCGTAACATCAATGGCATAGGACCTACATGTGTATTACTTAGAGCACATCTAGATGTGCTTTAGCAATACTGTCAAACAAAACCCTAATCATCATTGCAAACAGCGCGTAGAACATGGCTAATGCAACAACCACAACTACACATGCTAGTTCGTTCTTGTCTCTTGCTTTCATCTGTTGCTTGTGATTGATTGTTTCTTGCTTCATCGTACTGATTGTACATTCCAGATCAGCCAGTTTCTTCTTCAGCTTTACATTATCTTCTGTGAGCTTGGTGATAACACTCCGAGCCCAACCGTGCCATTCTTCATCCAGCCAGTTAACAAAGGCACAAGCCACATATCCCTGCCAATGTTAAATAGTATTCAGGATTAGCGGTAGCATTAACTCAAGTAAAATGATGAACTTAGCACTAACCTCTAAGGGGCAACTGAGAAACCGTCTGCCAATGTCGAATCCCTCCGTGCATACACGTCGAGCGGGAGTGTGCCCGTGCACACAACTCAGCTTTTGGTACTTCTCGGTGGCGCAAAACTCGGAGTCGAGCTCGTGTTGCGGTAGTCTGGAGTCATGCTCCGGATCCGGCGGCTGATCGGTTTCCTTGGGGGGTGGTGTCACTAAGGACGGATTTAGCAGGGAGCTACTTTGGACATGCTAAAAAATATCAGGATAGATTGGAACCTGACAGGACGATTCGGATCCGTAGTACACCTGCCTTCTGATGACCTTAGGCAAGTGCTCGGCGGTGACCGCCGTCGTGGCGGCTGTCGGTGTCAAAACCGGCCGATCTCGGGTAGGGGGTCCCGAACTGTGCGTCTGAGGATCGAAGGTAACAGGAGACAAGGGACACGGTGTTTACCCAGGTTCGGGCCCTCTTAATGGAGGTAATACCCTACTTCCTGCTTGATTGACTTTCATGAGGATAGGGGTTACAAGAGTTGATCTACCTCGAGATCGTAATGGCTAAACCCTAGATTTCTAGCTTGTATGATTATCATTGCCCCTACGGACTAAACCCTCCAGTTTATATAGACACCGGAGGGGCCTAGGGTTGTATAGAGTCGGTTTACATAAAAAGGAATCTTCACATCCGAACGCCAGGCTTGCCATCCACGCAAAGGAGAGTCCCATCCAGACACGGGGGAAGGCCTTCTATCTTGTATCTTCGCAGCCCATCAGTCCGGCCCATGTCACATAGCCTGGACGCCCGGGAACCCCCTAATCCAGGACTCCCTTAGTAGCCCCTGAACCAGGCTTCAATGACGATGTGTCTGACACGAAAATTGTCTTCGACATTGCAAGGCGGGTTCCTCCTCTGAACACTCCAAAGCAGATGAACAAAAGAACTATATCCGGCTCTGTATAATAGCTACAACCCTGAACCATGAGGGTGAAATACTTAAACAAAATAAGTCATGTCTATGATGACCCACAAGTATAGGGGATCTATCGTAGTCCTTTCGATAAGTAAAAGTGTCGAACCCAACGAGGAGCAGAAGGAAATGATAAGCGGTTTTTAGCAGGGTATTCTCTGCAAGCACTGAAATAATGGGTAACAGATAGTTTTGTGATAAGATAATTTGTAACGAGCAACAAGTAACAAAAGTAAATAAAGTGCAGCAAGGTGGCCCAATCCTTTTTGTAGCAAAGGACAAGCCTGGACAAACTCTTATATAGAGAAAAGCTCTCCCGAGGACACATGGGAATTATCGTCAAGCTAGTTTTCATCACGTTCATATGATTCGCGTTCGGTACTTTGATAATTTGATATGTGGGTGGACCGGTGCTTGGGTGCTGCCCTTACTTGGACAAGCATCCCACTTATGATTAACCTCTATTGCAAGCATCCGCAACTACAACAAAAGTATTAAGGTAAACCTAACCATAGCATGAAACATATGGATCCAAATCAGCCCCTTACGAAGCAACACATAAACTAGGGTTTAAGCTTCTGTCACTCTAGCAACCCGTCATCTACTTATTACTTCCCAATGCCTTCCTCTAGGACCAAATAATGGTGAAGTGTCATGTAGTCGATGTTCACATAACACCACTAGAGGATAGACAACATACATCTCATCAAAATATCGAACGAATACCAAATTCACATGACTACTAATACCAAGACTTCTCCCATGTCCTCAGGAACAAACGTAACTACTCACAAAGCATATTCATGTTCATAATCAGAGGGGTATTAATATGCATATAGGATTTGAACATATGATCTTCCACCAAATAAACCAACTAGCATCAACTACAAGGAGTAATCAACACTACTAGCAACCTACAGGTACCAATCCCGGACATAGAGACAAGAATTGGATACAAGAGATGAACTAGGGTTTGAGAGGAGATGGTGCTGGTGAAGATGTTGATGGAGATTGTCCTCTCCCGATGAGAGGAGCGTTGGTGATGACGATGGCGATGATTTCCCCCTCCCGGAGGGAAGTGTCCCCGGCAGGACAGCTCTGCCGGATCCCTAGATTGGTTCCGCCAAGGTTCCGCCTCGTGGCGGCGGAGTCTCGTCCCGAAAGCTTGCTTATGATTTTTCTTCGGACGAAAGACTTCATATACCAGAAGATGGGCACCGGAGGGTCAACAGGGGGCCCACGAGGCAGGGGGCGCGCCCAGGGGGGTAGGGCGCGCCCCCACCCTCGTGGCCAGGTGGAGGCCCCCCTGATGTATTTCTTCCGCTCAATATTTTTTATTATTTCTAAAATTGACTTTCGTGGAGGTTTAGGACTTTTGGAGTTGTGCAGAATAGGTCTCTAATATTTGCTCCTTTTCCAGCCCAGAATTCCAGCTGCTGGCATTCTCCCTCCTTATGTAAACCTTGTAAAATAAGAGAGAATAGGCATACGTATTGTGACATAATGTGTAATAACAGCCCATAATGCAATAAATATCGATATAAAAGCATGATGCAAAATGGACATATCAGTCTACTGACAGCTTTTTCGACGAGACGTTATGTCCTGGCCTTATTATTATTTCGAACCGTTTTTCAGCCTCCTGCTTCGCGTTTCGAGGCACGGTCTTCATTGACACGTATTGTCAAAGCAGAGATCGTGTCCCCTTATTGCAGGATTCTCATCAATACGGGTTTGGGTAATCCAACCGTTCCGTTTGCACGACCCCTTGGGAATAGGCGAGTTTTAAGGCTTGTGGGGAGGGCGATTGATATTCATTGCCTTTATAAGAGATAAGGATCCATCTATTTACCCCACGCCTTCTTCCTCATCAACCCATCCGCCCTCGAGCTCCAGCGCCCAAGCTCCAATCTTTTCTGTCCCCACCAAACACTCCAGCCATGTCTGGATCTGGCGCGCAGGGCAAGTGGATGGCCTCGTCTTTCACGGAGGAGAATGTCAAGGAACTCCGGGAAGCGGGGTATTTGGCCGCGGACATCGCCCACCGGCTCCCTGCCAAAAAGCAGATCATCCCCACCCCGGAGCCTAATGAGAGGGTAGTGTTCATCCCCCACTTTCTTCGCGGACTAGGGTTTCCTCTCCACCCTTTTGTCCACGGGCTCATGTTCTATTACGGGCTAGACTTCCATGATCTAGCCCCAAATTCCTTCCTCCACATCTCGGCGTTCATCGTCGTGTGTGAGGCGTTCCTCCGCATTCCCCCCACTTCGGATTATGGCTCAAGGTCTTCAATGTGAAGCCGAAAGTGGTCGACGGTCAACATGCGAAGTGTGGCGGCGCCATGGTGAGCAAGCTCCCCAATGTCACCTGGCCCCGGAGGGTTTTGTGGAGACCGTGAAGGGATGGCAACAGGAGTGGTTCTATATCACGGAACCTCGCGATGCCAAATGGGCCGCCACTCCTGAGTTCAAATCCGGGCCTCCAATGCGGCTCACATTGTTGGTTAAAAAGGGCCTGGATTGGGCGTTGTCCGACGAGGTGATGACGCTGCAGAAGCGCGTCAAGGGTATGATAGAGAAGAACACCAGTCTCGCCGATGGGATCCAAGTGATGCTTTTTTGCCGGATTCTCCCCTGCCGGCGCCGGACTCTCCATATGTGGGAGTTCAATCCAGCCAACCCTTGGTCCCTGCAGCGATTCTTCGGCACGACACATGAAGTGATCTGGAAGTTGCTTTTCAAGGCCCAGAAGTCGTGGCCGGGGACGACCGAAGACCTCGGCCTCGACTGCGCTCACCCAGCCACTCTAGTAAGTTTTCAGATTTCCAAACATAACCTCCACTTGCAGTTTCGAGGAGTATACTAAGCCTTCCCCTTCTCCTTCATGGCTGGATGAAGAAGGCGAAGCGGATCAAATGTCCGGCTCCGCTGCCCGAAGACCCAGCTATTCCCCTGCTAACGAAGATGCTGGTTCCGGCGCCGTACCAGGCGCCGGAGAAGAAGGCCAAGAAGAAAGGCAAGGAAGCCAGAAGTGGCCTTCGCCATAAAGGTACTTCGGACATTGAGTCCGAAGACACCGAAGCTCTTTCCTCCCACGAGGGGGGTGAAGACAAGGAGGAAGAAGAGGAGAGCAACTCTCCCCTTAAGGGGGCGGGGGAGAAGAAAAGAGCGGCGTCTGCGGACCTGGAGGCGGAGGCGTCCAAGAAGGGGAAGATCTCCCTTTCGGACGATTAGGATTAGGACACCGAAGTCATCCCCGAGCGGCGCCTCAGGCCGAAGCCCCCGGCCGAATCGTAAGTATTCAAAGATACTATTCATATATCTGGCCTTTTACAAACTCTAGGATAACATATTATTTTATGTATTTTAGTCCGGCCCGTGATCTCCCACAACAATCGTCATCTTCGGGGAACTCGCTGGCGCCAGAGATGATGGAGAGCGAAACGCCTCCGCGAGCCTCTCCGCCACATACCGCGGATGACACTGAGGTGTTGTCCCAAGGGACCTCTTCGGGCCAGGGAGAGGTGCGGAAGGCCACGGAAACGGCGCCAGAGGGAAATGCCTCGGCTGCCGAAAACATGGGGGTACATCCCCCATGGAAACTGACGGCGGGGGCCTGGATCATTCCGGTCCCCAGCCGAATGCAACTCCGGGGACTCACAAAGCTCCGGAGTCGAGCGAGCAGCCCCCTTTAAAGGAGGGGGGGAGTGCCGACTCCACCGGCGACCTCTATCAATCCGGAGGCGCCCTATATGTTGAGGGAAGCACTTCAACATGCTTCCGTCATGGAAGAGCACCGTACCTTGATGGGTATGGAAGTTGAGAAGGTTCAGTCCGTCAAAAGCGGACTGAACGAAGCTTTCACTAGCCTGTTAACATGCTTTGAGGTATGTGACATAATATGTTTAGCTGCCTTTCACATTGGAGGAATATGCCTGTATATAGATAGTAGCCCCTGAGAATCTGTTTGGTTCTTTGACAAAAGGAGCCGGACAGAGGATCAAATGTCCACCGGAGATAACGCGTTTATTTGCTTTTGATAAACATGCTTCACTGTTAGCGGCTTCAACCAAGGACGCTGAAGTTTCCGAACTCCAGTGGAAACTAAAGCTGGCTGATGATGAGATCGACCGTATTAACAAGCGGTTCGATGAGGCTCAAGGTATGCTTTTAGAAAACCCCTTATAAGCCTGAATTATAATGCAAACTCAGAGTTTAAGCTCATGTGTTGCTATGTATACAGTTGTAGGCAACGCGACCGAGGTCGAGGCCCTCAAGAGTGCCCTTGCCGAAGCCAAGGAGGAGGCGAGGGCGAGCAAGGCAGCCACAGACAAAGTGGCTGCGGATGTAGAGGCCGAAAAGGCCGCCCGCCACAAGTATGAGGCGAGGGTGACCGAAGTGGAGCAAGCGCTCCAAGATGCTGCCAACAAGTGTGAGTCCTTGGAGGAGAGTAACAAGGCCCAAGCGGCCGAACTCACCAAGGCTCTTCAAGCGGCGAAGGAGGCATGGTCCGAGTCCCGGGCGGCTCGCGAGGAGATCAAGCAAGCTGAACAGATAGCAGCTGGTAAGCCTTTTCTTTTATAGAGTATATTCGGCGGTCGAAGATATGCTTTGCTAAATCGACTATGGAGTGCTCCAGACGCCTTTGCGGATCTCCCGAGGAGTGCCGCCGCCGCCGCCCAATATTTACGGGACCAAGAAGGGAACGCGACGGAGAAGCTCTTCTGGTCACAGTACTTGGCGCCGGAGTGGCCAGCGCTACTAAACAACCAGATGATGCAGCTGGCGGAGCTACATAGGATGTCCAGTTTGGCCGTGAAGGACATCATAGTACGACTATGGCCAGCGGGACCCATTCCGAGCAGCTACTTTGGCCTGGTCAAGCGGCTTGGTGACGCCTTGCCCCGAGTAGAGGCAATGAAGCGCTCGGCGTGCATAGAAGGTGTGCGGATGGCCTTTGCCCGTGTCAAGATGCACTGGGCGAAGATGAAGGCCGCCGTCGTGGCGATTGAGGGTCCGCCTGGAGGAAAGGATCACCGCAAGCCGGAGCGCTATTTCGAATATGTCCTTGAGGGTGCCCCTTTGATAAAAGGTCAATGCTCGAAAGATATTATGTTCGAGTAAATGTATCCGGGCTACCCAGACTATGTACTATAAATCAAGGCTATGTAATATATTTATGCTGTTTTATCTGAAAATGTTTTTCCTCATGTGCGGCCGTTTGTATCCCTGAGAGTTTTCCAGTTGTCGGCTTCAGCCCCCACGTAGATACTACGAGGGTGTTCGGAATAGCACGTGACCACACGTTAACCCAACGTCTTGGCCCGTAAGGGAGGTGTCAGTGCAGCAGACCAGGCAATCGGACTATGCGGCTTTACCACTCTCACTTAGCCATAGGAGTTTGACAATGGGGTTGTAAGGTAGCCCCTAGTGCGTATGCGGCTATGCGAACTTGGGTGCCTTATGCGTGTGACCGGAAGATAACCAGTCCTTCATGTAATACGGAAGAAAGTGCTAGAGATTTAGTAAGTTGTCGAATCACTGACCAGCTCTCGCCACATCATGACAGTCAGTTTTCAGCTTTCTCTACTAAGGTGCTTGACCGGATGAACCAGAAACACAATCGCAGTAGTTCTCCCTTTACTACCTTAGCCGAACATGCGAAACGTAAGGTGGTAATCACAGGAGCCGGGCAACCCAACTATTGACCAAAGACATGATTCGGAGCCCATGCATATAATGCCATATTCGGGATGCCGAAGTACGCTATAAAGGTGCTCAGACTTGTTATTTTCAAAAATGTATACGGCTGAATAAAGCCCCTGGCGATTTAAGTCGGACCGAGGTGTATACGCCAATCTGGCATGAAGGACGAAAACAGATTAAGAAATAAGCCAATACCGAACAAGGTTGGGCGAAAATGTTTCCATTATAGTCTGATTGATACGTCAAAACGTAGTTTTACAAAGGATGCGATAAGCCTCCGGGCTATTTTACATGCCGGGCACAAGGGTAAGCAGTATACAGGTCCTAAAAAGGAGAGGATGATCTTGAAGATCCTTTGGATACTTTGCCGCACGTCTACGCTGCTTGTCTCCTTGGTGAATGATCCTTTGAGAGGATCAATGATCGCGTATACATAAGGGGCCTGAAAAACAAGGCCTTGGTACCCTCAGAAAATTGATGTGGGTTGTAAAGGACCTGAAAAATAAAAATAATAAGAAGGAAAAGAAAAGTATATGAAGGTCCGAATGGGATCGAGCCGCATTGCGGACTTTGTTTTTAATTTGCCTCCATCCTTGCCCATGATATTTTTAGTGCGTAATTATGGACGCGCGGTACATATGCCACTACCAGGTTAGTGCACTGACGGAGGCCGAATTGTTAATCGAGCTTTGGACGAGCCGGACTGTCACTCTGCAGGGTAGACCGGACTCGCTTAACAGTGTCTGGGGTTTTAACTATTGATGCTGTATTCAGCTTTATAAGGCCGCCCTGTACTTCGGCCATGAGGGCCACGGTATGCTCCTTAGTACAGAAGGAGCACTCCATGTTTCCATTGACTGTTATAACGCCACATGGTCCCGACATCTTTAGATTAAGATAAGCGTAGTGCAGGACTGCATTGAAACGGGCGAAAGCAGTTCGTCCAAGCAGTGCATGATAGCCACTGCGGAAGGGGACGATGTCGAAGATCAAGTCTTCGCTTCGGAAGTTGTCTGGCGAGCCGAAGACGACTTACAGCGTTATGGATCCTGTGCAACAGGTCTCTACGCCGGGTATCACTCCTTTAAAGGTGGTTTTAGTGGGCTTGATTCTTGACGGATCAATACCCATTTTGCGGATAGTGTCCTGATAAAGCAGGTTAAGGCTGCTACCGCCGTCCATAAGGACCCGCGTGAGATGGAATCCATCGATAATTAGATCGAGGACCAAAGATGCTGAACCTCCATGACGGATACTGGTCAGGTGGTCTCTATGATCAAAGGTGATCGGACAGGCGGACCATGGGTTGAATTTCGGGGTGACTGGCTCTAGGGCATAGACGTCCCTTAGTGCGCGCTTGCGCTGCTGCTTGGGGATATGAGTGACATAGATCATGTTCACTGTTTTGACCTCGAGGGGAAATTTCTTTTGCCCCCCTGTGTTCGCTGGGCGAGGTTCCTCATCGTCGTCCTCGCTGGGCGGCCCTTTCCCCTTGTGTTCGGCATTTAGCTTGCTGGCCTATTTAAAGACCCAACAGTTCCTGTTGGTATGATTGGAAAGCTTATCAGAGGTGCCATGGATTTGGCAAGGCCGATCTAGTATTCGGTCCAGACTAGATGGACCGTCTTTGTTTCCTTTGAATGGCTTCTTCCGCTGACTGGGTTTAGAGCCACTGAATCCGGCGTTGACCGCCGTGTCTTCAGTATCTTCATTGTTGTTCCGACGCTTGTGTCTGTTTCCTCGTGGCTTACCGTTGCCATCTCTGGCTTCGGAGGTGCTAGGGTCACTGGTGTTGTTGCTTCTACGAGCTAGCCAGCTATCTTCTCCTACACAAAAGTGGGTCATAAGTGCGGTGAGAGCTGCCATAGACTTCGGATTTTCTTGGCCGAGGTTTCGAGCGAGCCACTCGCCATAGACGCTGTGTTTAAAGGCCACAAGGGCTTCGGCAGGTTCATCAGCGGGTTTATACGTTGGCGGTATTGGCTCAAGGGCCTCGTCGTCAAATTGTGGTAGCAGCCTGTGCTTCGGGTAGCTCTTGGTTGGGCGTTCGAGGCCATATTCCTCGGCTGCCAGGACTTTAGTCCATCTATCATTGAGCGTATCCTATTCGGCTTGGAGTTGCTGCTGCTTCATATTTAGGCTTATCACTGTGGCGATTAGCCGGCGCTTAAAGCGCTCTTGTTCGAGGGGTTCCTCCGGCACGATGAAGTCTTCGTCGCCGAGGCTCACATCCTCCTCGGAGATCGATAGGTAGTTACTTTCCTCTGAGTCCTCGTTCCCGACCGGATCGTCGGGGTTAACTTGCCCATCCTCCCAATCATCATGTTCGGATGTTGGCTCGACAGGGGCTTCGGGGCTTCGGCATTCTCCGGAGTGTTATTGTCTCCGGTGCCGGTATTGCTGTCTTTTTTGCGACGCGATTTTGAGCGGCACCGCTGATGTTGACGCTTTGGAGGTGCTTCAACAGGCTTGTCCTCAACCGGATCCTTCTTGCCGTCGTCGTCATCCTCTTTGGGTGTGTCCACCATATACACGTCGTATGAGGAAGTGGCCGTCCAACGTCCGGTAAACGGCGGGTCTTGGCCTTGTTCTTCTCCAGCATCGTCGTCCATGTCGTCGATGTCTTCGGAGCCATAGTCCAGCGTGTCGGTTAAATCTTCGATAGTGGCTATGAAGTGGGTGGTGGGTGGGACGTAAAATTCCCCGCTCTAAGCCCCTAGTCCGGGTTGGGCATAATTCGGGAGTGGCTCCTCTGTAATGGCAAGGGACCGCATTAAGTCCAGAGCCTCGCTTAAGAGTGAGGTTTGGACGGGGGAGCGAGAGTCCGTAGGGCCGGCCGGGGTGAAAGCTTCTTGGCCATGCCTGTCTAGCATGGACTTCGAGAGTTCGGGTCTGGAGTCCGGGGGCAAGTCCGGCCTTTCGATGATAGGGGGAACCTGGTCGGATTCTGAGTTCGCCGTGGACTCGATCGCCTCCGGATCCTCGATAATGCAATTTGCAGCAAAGAGTCCGGTGGGTACCAAGCCCCCATCTTCGAACCTGGTGGTTTGCTCCGGATCTATGGCCAGAGCGGTGATTGGGGCCACGAACCCTTCGAAGATCAAGTCTCCTCGGATATTGGTCACATAATTTAGATTCCCGAAACAGATCTGACGACCAGGGGCGTAGCTGTCGATCTGTTCGAGGTGGCTAATCGAATTGGCATGCAGAACGAAGCCACCGAATACAAAGATCTGGCCGGGGAGGAAAGCTTCCCCGGAAACGGCATCGCTGTAGATGATCGAACGAGCCATCAAGCCTTCTGTCGATGACACAGTGGAACTCTCAATGAAAGCACCAATGTCGGTGTCAAAACTGTCCGATCTCGGGTAGGGGGACCTGAACTATGCATTTGAGGATCGAAGGTAACAGGAGACAAGGGACACGGTGTTTACCAAGGTTCGGACTAATTTTCATGTGTTGCTTTTGATAAGCTCAAATAAATATAAGTGAAGATCATGAGCATAATATTTCTTTCTCGCAAAATAATTTAAGTGAAGCAAGAGATAATTTCTTAAATTTTTTACTAACTCTCAAATAAATCTAAGTGAAGCAAGAGAGCATTTCTTCAAAAGTAACAAAGCACACCGTGCTAAAAAATATATAAGTGAAGCACTAGAGCAATTCCATAGCTCATAAAGATTTAAGTGAAGCATAGAGAGCAATTCTAATAAGTCATGGCATTATTTTGGCTCTCTCAAATAAGTGTGTCCAGCAAGGATTCATGACTCAAAATAAAAAGCAAAACAAGCAAAGACTCATATCATACAAGACGCTCCAAGCAAAACTCATAGTATGTGACGAATAAAAATATAGCTTCGAGTAAAAAACCGATGGTCGTTAGAAGAAAGAGGGGATGCCACTCGGGGCATCCCAAGCTTAGTTGCTTGCTTCTATTTGGATAATAGCTTGGGATGCCATGGGCATCCCCAAGCTTAGGCTCTTCTTACTCCTTATTCCTTCATCCATCGTATCATCACCCAAAACTTCAAAACTTCAATCACACAAAACTCAACAAAACCTTCGTGAGATCCGTTAGTATAAGAAAGCAAATCACTATTATAAGTACTATAGAAAACCAATTCATATCTTATTTTTGCATTATATCGACTGTATTCCAACTTTTCTATGACTAAAACTCATCAAAGAAAACCATAGAGTCATCAAAACAAGCACACAACGCAAAGAAAACAGAATCTGTCAAAAACAGAACAGTCTGTAGCAATCTGGATATTTCGAATACTTGTGTAACTCCAAAAATTCTGAAAAATTAGGATCACATGAACAATTTGTATATTAATCTTCTTCAAAAAGAATTGGTATTTTATCACACTTCTGTTAAAAATGAGAATTATTTTCATGAGTGCAAAGGTTTCTATTTTTCAGCAAGATCAAACTAACTATCACCCAACAAGATCCTAAAGGCTTTGCTTCGCACAAACACTAATTAAACACAGAAAAAACACAATCATAACAGTAGCATAATTGTGCAAACACTCAAGAACAGAAAGCAAAAAGCAAAAATAAATTTTATTCATTGGGTTGCCTCCCAACAAGCGCTATTGTTTCACGCCCCTAGCTAGGAATAAAGCAAGGATCTACGTGTTGTCATCTTTGTTTCCCAACTCTTCAATAACACAATCAGATTTCCTCGAAGATTTAGCAAGTAACATAGCAAAGCTCCTAGGCATAAAATTGAGAAATTCATTTTTATCAATGGGGTCTCTTGTAACTTCAACAAAATCTGGATGAATACTAATCATCTTAAGATCTTCTTTACTATTATTGCTAGAAGGTTCACCCTTGCTCTTAGTAACTTGAGTAATCTTGCCTATGTTTACGGGAGTTTTTTCAAAGTTTTAGCGGAAGCAAAAGCCGTGCTTAAATTACTAAAAATCTCTTCCAGTTTATCAATCCGAGACGGGCTTTCTTCAATTCTTTCATGAATTATGGTCCCCTTTTCTTTTAGCAACTTAAAAACTTCTCCCGTTTTGACCCAATTTTAGTGGCAAAATTATGCATCTTTTTATCCAAGTTTTCAATATGTTCTTCAGTAAGCATTTTATTTTCAATAGCATCTAGTCTTTCCATAACGTGCTCAAGAGTCAAAGTTGTTTCATTAATCATAAGAGGTGGTGAGCCTACTAAATTTCCCATAGCATTAAAAGCATCAAGAGAGGGACACATCAAGAAATTTCCACCGGTAATCGTATCAAGGATGAATCTATACCAAGTGCTGATGCCCACATAAAAACAACGAAGAAGAACAACGGTAGATTGCTTACGGATAGATATATTATGAGCATTGCAAATTCTATACCGAGCATCTTTTAAATTCTCTCCTCCCCTTTGTTTAAAGTTGAGAACTTCATTCTCGGGAGTGCACGCAATAGAGGAAGACTATCCATAACGACAAAAAGTGGCAAAAAAAGTGCACACAAGATAGATCTGACGAGAAAACGGCGAACGAAAAAGAGGGCGAATGAAATGACAAATTTTTGTGAAGTGGGGGAGAGGAAAACGAGAGGCAAATGGCAAATAATTTAAATTGCGTGGAGATGAGATTTGTGATTAGGAACCTGGTAGATGTTGATGATGTCTCCCCGGCAACAGCGCTAGAAATGCCTTTTGATGTTGGCTTGAACTACGTCGGTATTTCCCCAAAGAGGAAGGGATGATGCACCACAGGAATGGTAGGTATTTCCCTCAGTGATGAGACCAAGGTTATCGAACCAATAGGAGAACCACGCAACACGTGAACAGCACCTGCACACACATAACAAATACTCACAACCCGACGTGTTAAAGGGGTTGTCAATCCCTTTCGGGCAACGGCGCCAGAGATAGGCAAACGGACGTGAGAGAGATGTAAATATTGATAGATCGAATGCCAAATAAAATAAAGTGCAGCAAGGCATTTTTGTATTTTTGGTTTAATAGATCTGAAAATAAAAGCAAAGGAAAATAGATCGCAAAGGCAAATATAATAAAGAAGAGACCCGGGGGCCGTAGATTTCACTAGTGGCTTCTCTCGAGAAAAATTGCAAACGGTAAGTAAACGAATTACTGTTGGGCAATTGATAGAACTTCAAATAATCATGACGATGTCCAGGCAATGATCATTATATAGGCATCACGTCTAAGATTAGTAGACCGACTCCTGCCTGCATCTACTACTATTACTCCACACATCAACCACTATCCAGCATGCATCTAGTGTATTAAGTTCATGGAAAAATGGAGTAATGCAATAAGAACGATGACATGATGTAGACAAGATCTATTTATGTAGAAATAGACCCCATCTTGTTATTCTTAATAGCAACAATACATACGTGTCGGTCCCTTTCTGTCACTGGGATCAAGCACCGTAAGATCGAACCCATCACAAAGCACCTATTCCCATTGCAAGATAAATAGATCAAGTTGGCCAAACAAAACCCAAATATCGGAGAAGAAATATGAGGCTATAAGTAATCATGCATATAAGAGATCAAAGAAGACTCAAATAACTTTCATGGATGAAAAGATAGATCTGATCATAAACTCAAAGTTCATCGGATCCCAACAAACACACCACAAAAAGAGTTACATCATATGGATCTCCAAGAGACCATTGTATTTAGAATCAAACGAGAGAGAGGAAGCCATCTAGCTACTAACTATGGACCCATAGGTCTACAAAGAACTACTCACGCATCATCGGAGAGGCACCAATGGACATGATGCACCCCTCCGTGATGGTGTCTAGATTGGATCTGGTGGTTCTGGAACTTGCGGCGGCTGGAATTGATTTTTGTCGACTCCCATAGGGTTTCTGGAATATTGGGGTATTTATAGAGCAAAGAGGCAGTTCAGGGGGCACCAGAGGTGGGCACAACCCACCAGGGCGCGTCTGGGCCTCCAGGCGTGCCCTGGTGGGTTGTGCTCCCCTCGGAGAACCCCCCAAGCGCTTCTCTGGCCCACTGGATGTCTTATGGTCCAAAAAATCCACAAAAAGTTTCACTGCGTTTGGACTCCGTTTGGTATTTACTTCCCGCGATGTAAAAAACATGCAAAAAATAGCAACTGGCACTTGGCAGTATGTCAATAGGTTAGTACCAAAAAATGATATGAAATGATTATAAAACATCCAAGAATGATAATATAACAGCATGGAACAATAAAAAAAATTATAGATACGTTGGAGACGTATCAGCAATATGAGCACTAAACACAACACATGGCCGGTGCTTCTGTGATTATATGACCTAGCTCCTTGGTTGTGTGTGAAGAAAAAATACATTATGATGTCGATGATTATCCAAGGCCCGAAGCAACCTTGAAATGACATCGACATTTACTTTCAGCTACTGGCAGAAGAACTTCTCACAGTTTGGGTAAAAGAGCCTGCTGTAAAATGTTATGATGCTTACAAAAAGGAGATTTTTGATCTACATGTGATGCTCCTACACACCATTCAAGATATGCCGGAATTAGGAAACACATCGGGGCAGAAAACAAAGGGAGAAGTAGGGTGTGTCACATGCATAGATAGCACAGCTAGCAGATTTCTTCCCAACTCACGCAAAACCATGTATTTGCATCATCGTAGGTTCTTACAGAGAAATCACCCATACCGAAAGATGAAAGCTGAATTTGATGGTACGGCAAAGCTAGGTTTGGACCCAAGACCTTATGCTGGGGAGGTGGTCCACAACATGGCTAAACAAATTAATGTTGTGCTTGGCAAGAAGCACACTTTGACGGTGAAACAAGCACCCAGGAATCAAGTGTTTAAGAAGAAATCGGTGTTCTGGAAATTACCTTACTGGGAGATTCTACGTGTATGTCACTGCATCGATGTCATGCACGTAGAGAAGAATGTATGTGAAAGCATCCTTGGTACTCTGCTCAAGATTAAAGGTAAAACAAAGGATTGTGACGGTGCACGGCTCGATATGCTTGGTGATCAATCAAAATGCAAGAGTGAAGCAGAAGATGATAACAAATTCCTCCATGCTCGCCAGAGTTACAATTTCAGTACAAAAGAAGCAACAGAGTTCTTAAACTATTTGTTGACAGTTAAGACACCCTCTTCCTACTCCGCAAACATTAGAAGTCTCGTGGATGTGAGCTCAGGTAAAATGAAGTTGGGACACATGAAGTGACATGATTGCCACGTAATGTTGACACAAATCCTCCCGGTGGCCATCAGGAATCTGATGGACAAAGATATAAGAAACACACTCATTGAGCTCCATCATTTCTTCAACAAACTATGCCAGAAAGTTGTAGATCCTGAAGAGTTGGATCATATGCAAGAGGATATTGCAAGAATATTGTCCAGCCTAGAGATGTTTTTCCCACCGTCATTCTTTGATGTCATGGTCCATCTCAGTGTGCACGTTTTCGATGAGATAAAGTGTTGTGGTCATGTGTTTCTTCGCAACATGTATCCCTTTGAGTGGTTCATGGGAATACTGAAGCGCTATTGTTGGAACCAAAACCATCTAGAGGCAAGCATCCTACAAGGTTATACCGCAGAGGAGGTGGTTGAGTTTTGCACCGAATACATGAAACAAAGACCTATAGGTTTGCCCCTCTCTCTCCACGAGGGTAGGCTGAAAGGTAAGCTGGTCCTCGCTGGCACGCAAAAGGCCACACCCAGAGATTTGACCGAGAAAGCCCATTTGACGGTACTGCTTAACAACCCAGTTCTCAGTGCTTATGCTGACGAACACTTGGTGGAGATACACTAAAGCTTCTTACCAATGGTGTATCCATTAGATGTGGAGATGAAGGAGCACACTAAGAACTACGCCGGATGGCTGAAGAATCGTTTTGCACAAGGATCCAATGATGACATTGCTACGTGGTTGGCACAAAAGCCATCACCTATGATCTTGATGTACCAAGCATATGACATAAATGGTTACACATTCTACACCGAGGAACGTGATGAGAAGACCTCATATCAGAACAACTCTGTTCGAATAGAATGCATGAATGTAGATGAAGCTGATAAAGGGTATACTATGGAACCATTAAAGAGATTTTGGAGCTTAACTATGTGAAAGTTAAGGTGGCATTATTTAGGTGCACATGGATCCCTCTTAGTCAGGTAAGGGTTGATGATTACAGAAAGACCTGTGTTAATAGGACAACAATGGCATATGATGTGGACCCGTTCATTCTCAGCGATGGTACCCGAATTTTCTATGCGGAAGACCCCTTGCATAAGAACTGCCATGTAGTGATGCCTGGGAAGAGGAGGGTACTGGGCATCAAGGATGTTGCCAATGAGGACGAGTACGATGAATTTGCTGAGTTGCCAGGCAAGGGATCAGGCACCCCTCAAACAGAGAAGCGTAAAATCATCAGAAAACCCAACTTCATTCGGGTTAACATAATGATCCCAGTTCCCCCATCTACATGCACTACAAAAAAAAGACACATCCGTGACATTTTGGGCCGAACGAATTTTTTTCTGTCATGCTTATGACAATTCTATGACGATAATTGTGACAAAACCCAGTATCATCATAGATGTGGTGGGCTCCTACTTCTATGACAAAAAATCATGACAGAAAATAGGATTTTCATCCTGGGCGGGCCGGAGACGCAGCTGCATGACATTCTTTGGGCCGTCCATGACGCAAAAAACCGTGGTAGAAGCGAGGGCGAGGAAAATATCGGGGAGTTCCTGGTTATGGTGGGTGGTCCGGGCCGAGCGATGCACGGAGGGATTGCACATTTCTCTCGTACACGTACGTGCGTGGGTGCGAGGCATTGGGCTCTAACTGAATCCGAGCGAGGCGTTCACCTACTGAACCCAAGTGATTGCACTGCAGGCTACGCGTTACTGAACCCGAGCGATCGATCGATCCCTGGTTGTTAACTGAACCCGATCGGGCGATTCCTTTGCTACTGCTGCTAACTAAAGCCAATCGAACCTGCTGCCTCTTGATGAACAGTGAGCATTGTTGGGGGTTGGATGAACAGTTCCCGGTGGGGGTTGGATGAACAGGACCCTGTGGTAGTAGAGGCCGTTGCTGCTGGATGAACAGGACCCCGATCGAGCTGGTTGGGAGTGGATGAGCAGGACCCCGTGGAGGGCTGGATGAACAGCAGCCGGTGGAGGGCTGGTTGAACAGTAGCCAGTGGAGGGCTGGATGAACAGTAGCCCTTGGAGGGGTGGTTAAACAGGATCCCGTGGAGAGGGCTGGTTGAACAGTAGCTGGTGGAGGCTGGATGAACAGGAGTCCCGTGGATGAACAGTAGCTGGTGGAGGCAGGAGGGAGACGCCGTGGATGAACAGTCGCAGGTGGAGGCTGGAGGAGGTCGACGGTGGATGAATAGTAGCCCGTGGAGGCTGGAGCGAGGCAGTAGATGGTGGATGAACAGTAGCCCATGGAGTCCCGTTTTGCGGTACGCCACACCCCTCCCGATGAACAGGACCCCCGTTTCGACCGTAGGAGGTCGAAGAGAAGTATGTTTCCTCCGTTTTGCGGTACGCCACACCCCTCCCGATCAACAGGACCGCGTTTCGACCGAAGGAGGTTGAAGAGAAGTTCATTTCCCCCGTTTTGTGGTATGCCAGACCCCTCCTGGTGAATAGGATCCCGTTTCGATCGTAGGCGGTCGAACACAAGGCTGTTTCCACCGTTCTGCGGTACGCCAGGCCTCGTTTCGGCTGTTCTGTCCAAGCCGGTTGGCTCCCGATGAACACGATGCATTCCATTGCCTCCCGATGAACACGACGACGCAGTTTCTCCATTCTGACCCAGCCGGTTGGCTGCCGATGTACACGAGCCCTGGTCGTACGTATGCGTGAGTAGGCGTTCGAGACCCCGCCCGTATGTACGTACGTGGCCGTATTTATTTTCTTGCACCCTGGCTGTACGTATGTGTACACGATATTGACGGGACCGCGTGACATGCTACGTCCGCGCCTCTACTACGATGCGTGCCGTTCATTACTCGGCCACGGTTCATCGCTGCAGCCTCCAGACAGACCGATCAACCAGTATGGACGTACACGTTCTTGACCAGAATGACAATGCTACGTACGCTTCGACCTGGTGGGTCCCAACTGTCAAGGAGGATAAGGAGGCACTTCCTTGCGTGCAAAGTTATTGCTGGTGGGTCCTAGCTGTCAGGGGGAGAATCATTTTTTTGCCCGTAATATGGATGCACTTCCTTGCGTGCGAAGATGTACCTGGTGGGTTCCAGCAGTCAGGGGGGAAACGTTTTTTTCGCGAAATACGATGGCTCATCCGGTGGGTCCCTACTGTCAGGTGGAGGAATCATTATTTTGTGCATAATAAGGAGGCACTTCCTTGCTGCGGCCGTGGACCCAGCTGTCAGCCTCTCCACGTACAGTACTCTTTCGATGGAAGTCTGTTCCTTGACCACATTGACCATGCCGCGTGAGTGCACCAAGGCGGTGGACAACGGCGAGGCCTAGGAAGGGGACGACGCGGAACCGGGGAAGACGCGGCAGTGGATGCCCATGCAGAGAGGAGTACGAGGGTTGACTGGTTCGGCTGCGGTGTGAGGCTGCCGTCGCTGTAGAATAACAGGGGTTGTGGGTGAGTAGAGGGATGGCCTGGCCAGAGGTTGGAGTAGGTTGGAGTGGTGAGGCCTGCGCGGCAGCAGAGCCGGCCACGAGAGGCGGGAGTAGGCGGCATGACCGGCGCTGGTTTGGGCGGCTGGAGCAAGAAGACCAGAGGTTGAAGAAGCACTACGACAGTTGAATGGTCATTGTACGGTCACTGGAGCTAGAATCGTTCATATTGACTAAGTTGACAAAGCCCTCCGTTCGCGTCAACTTAGTAGGCCCATAAGTCAGCCTCCCACTATGGTGGGTCCCAGCTAGCAGGGGGAGTAATCATTTTTTTGTGTAATAAGGAGGCACTTCCTTGCGTGCAAAGATATAGCTAGTGGGTCCGAGCTATCAACGGGAGGAACATTTTTTTCGCGAAATACAGAGGCCCTTCTGGTGGGTCCCAGCTGTCAGGTGGAGGAATCATTATTTTGCATGTAATAAGGAGGCACTTGCTTGTGTGGGTCCCTACTGTCAGCCTCTCCACTTACATCGCTCTTCCGATGGCTGTTGTTTGCTGACCATGTTGACCACGCCGCGCCGAGAGCACAAATGCGGTGGACGAGGGTGAGGCCCAGGAAGGGAACGACCCAGAGCTGGCGAAGCCATAGCAGCAGATGCCCATGCAGAGGGGAGTACGAGCGCTTACTGGTCAGCGGCGGGTGAGGCTGACATCGCCGGAAAATAACAGGATGTGCGGGTGGGTAGAGGGATGGCCTGGCGGCAGTACAGCCGGCCATGGCAGGAGGGAGCAGGCAGTCTCGTCGGCACTGGTTTGGGCGGCTGGAGCAGGAAGATCAGAGATTGAAGAAGCACGACGGCAGTTGGATGGACATCCAATAGTCACTACTCTGTGTTGACTAAGTTGACAAAGCCTTGCGTACGCGTCAAAATATTTTTAGGACAGCGTCATCATCAACCTAGTAGGCCCAGAAGTCAGACTCCCAATCTGTGGAAAACATCTTATAGCTCATTGGCCATTATTTTCAATAATTTACAAACCATTTGCTAATTCTTAAAGATATTTTGAAGCCCATATTCATTTTATTAGCATTACAGACCATATTCTGGGCACTCCTAAAAAATCAATGAAATTTTGCATATTTCGGTGGGGTCCGAACTCTTTTAATCATGAAATTTCTAGTCACGTTAAAAATAATATTTAAAAAATTATATCAAAATAAAATTCAAAAAACATTCTCCGCAAATAATGAATGAAATTTAAAATCTTGACTGGCAAGATGCCCGTGCGTTGCACGGAACATCAAGATGCATTTGCATGAGTAGTTTATCTTGTGGGAGAAAAGGATGAATGAGGGAAAGCCTTATCTACAAATGTGGAGAGGAGTGCGGGTAAATTGTCATAGTTTCCTTCCTATCCGTTAGATATAGATCGGACGGCCTATATTGCAAGATGGCAGGCACACCATCATCACCAACTTTGCTTTTTATAAGAGTAGAGAAATCCAGAAAAAATGATATTTGAATGTAATTGCCGGTTGGCTTTGGTTTAAAAATTTACAGCCCATTTCTTACAAATTATAGCCCATTTTCTGGGGAAGCCCATTTCTTACTACTTACATCCCTCCTCGTCTTGAAAGATTTGCAGCCTAGCAGGGCTGAGAAAAGCAAGCAGGCCTCGGTTGGGTATTCTCCGAAAAAAAGAACTGGGCTAGCCATTTTTAGAAAGAAAAAAGATATCAACTCGGCTCGTCATGTGCTTAAATAAAATCGTAAGCGTGGGCTAGACGGGCCACAGCCCACGCACAACGCGTAGTTAAGCTCCGTCTCTAAAACTAAAAAACAACTGGGCAAGCTGTTGGGACCCTTGTGTTATCCACTCCTTGTGTAATTTTCTCGTTTAGTGACTACATTGACAATGGCGTGTGACCTAGTTGTCAAACAATTAGAATGAAGTATTTTTTTTGGCTTGTAATAACGAGGCACCTGCTTGCGTTATGCAATGACCCTGGTGGGTCCCTACTGTTAGCCCCTCCACGTATAGTCATCTCCTGATTCCTCTCGGTTGTTGACCATGTTGACAATGCCAGACGGCGGCGGGTACAGCGAGCGAACCAAGGCGGAGAACGACGACGAGGCCTCGGACGGGAACGAACAGGAGCCGTGGAAGATGCGGCAGTGTAGTGGCAGGCGGAGGGGAGTACGAGGACAACAACATGTAACTCAAGCTTACAAACGGTACAAAAAGGCTGAGGATTAATTGTTCATCAAATTTAGACAAAACCTAGATTGAACATGGCAATAACTTCTAACCCAACCACTCTTTTTCGCTGTCACAAACAAATGGATCGGTCTGATCCATAAAATCAACATCCTGTGCAAAAACATTTATTGGAGGATGACTACAATTTGTTGTAAATAGTAGTCGAGCACGTTTAGAAGCCCATTTGTCCACCTGAAACTTCTTTTTTTGCAGTTCAACGTGTCCGTCTGTGAGAAATCTCTTGTTGCAAAACTTAAGCCTCATGGACAATAGTAACCTCGCATTCAACAGGAAGAATGTGACAAAGCTTCTGTTTACCTGGTTGGATGCATATCCTTCCATCGTTATTGTCCTCAAACAATTGTCATGAGAACTGAGAAAATCCTGGTGCTTATTACGCCACCGATTGGTTATACGTTTTTCTCTATTTGTTAGCAGTGCCTAAGTAGACATGAAGATTGAAAACAGTTAAGGTCTGAAAAAGAGTGTCGAAAGAGCGACAGCTGAATGGTTAATTCCAGTACAATATATATGGGCTTTCGATGTGCACGAAATCATCACCTTTATACATAAATTCTCCAGAGATCGAAAGCATCGCAGCAAGCCAATAATTATGTTCAGATCAAAACTAAACATTCCAATATATAAGATCTTGACAGAATCCAGCAACATTGATAGCCTATCCATGGACGAACTCTTCATTGAGCATATAACATAATATTAGTACCCGAAGTGTACTCCAAGATGATATAAAACTTATGCGCACAAATAAAAAATGCAACTTATGATTACAAATGTTTAGATGATAATATACGGTACCTGAAAAAGTGAGGAGCCAAACACCAACTTCCTGTGATCATTAAACGGATCACTAATTACACCCAAGGTCTCCAGTTTGGGCACAGAGACGACAATTACTTGTGAAGGTTTATAACAATCATCAAGGAGCAACCTTTGAAGTGAAGGGGCATCTTCGATGACGAGCTACTGTCCTTCAAAACAAATTCCAATGCTTTTAAGGTGAGGCGACTTTATTTGGAGACAACTGATAGGGATTTCTATTCCCAAAACAATCAGCAAGCACTCCAGGGCAGGGCAACTAGAGTGGATGATGCTGTGCAGTGAGGCCTCTGACAGATAAACCACCACAAGCGAAAGTTCATTTAGCAGTGGGAGTCGAAGCATTTGTACCAGATCGTCTGGTAGATGGCACCGGGCGAAGGTGGCGCTGTGGAGAGAAGAGGAAAACCACGAGATGGACAATGGTGGTGTGGGCACAAATTCTTGGTGTGTTCGTGGTATGAAACTTTCGTGGTAATGGTAGAACTCAAACTGCTGGAGTTTTTCGAATTCAGGGGATGCTAGGCAAGCGTCCACCATGCAGGGTATGGATAGCAGGCAGCGTGTCGGGATGTAGAGGCATTGAACGGGGCCCTGCTGGTGAGAGGAGACGATGGCTTTGCGGAGATCAAATTCAGGAAGGACAGATATCTGACGACAGTCGAGATTGAGGGGCGCGGTGCGCCATAGAGGGTGCCACCGAGTTGAGAGGACTTGTGTGCGGCTGCAATCCTTTATGGGGAGAAGCGAGATGTTCTCCCCAAGGATGTCGTCCGGGAGATCGCTGATGTGGTCTACCGGAGATTCTACGGGTTCCTCAGATCCGTGTGGGGGGAAGGGGGAGGGCTCGTAGCTTCTCCCCGCGCTGCCGGGTGCGGGGCCTACAAGCGGCGTCGTCGCTGGCGGAAGCCTCATCTTCTTGGCGCTGGGGCCAGCCGACTCAATTTTCCTTGCGGGCGTCGCACCGAGCTCACGGGTTTGAGCAGAGTAGCCAGAGATGAGCCTAGTGGCAGTGCGAGTGGGGAAGAAGGAGGGCTAGGGTTTTCTGTAGGAGTGGAAGAAGAGAAGCAGGCGTTTTCTGTACAACTGAGGAAGAATGTGAGCAGGGGTTTTCTGTACGAGTGAGGAAGATGGGGAGCGGGGGGAATTGGGGGACGACGGAAGCGGGAGAGTCCAGCGAGCTGCAGTATAAGTGGAAGCGAGGAGGAAGGAAAGTTTTTCTGGGATCGCCCCCTCTTTAAGAAATATGGGCCTGCCTACGCACGCATTAATTTCCTGGGCATGCTTCTTTCTGCTCAATGTTGCGTGCACTTTGAGCATGTTGGCAACACCACAGCTAGCTTGCTGGCTCATCTTGCAATTTACGCTGACACATTGTAGCAAACAGAGGAGGCAATAGAGATCACTCAACATCAGTCCATTTTGTGCAGTTCCACTGAAATCATCTTCATTGTCCTGAATGTGAAAAGATAGGAAAGTGTTGTACTTAAACGGTGTCGCAAAACAGTAGCACATATCAATAGCTTGGCATGAAAAAACACGATCATCTGTACGAAGGGGATACTGACCTGCGTGAGGAAGATTATGCATAACTTTATAGGTGGTTGTTGATTTCCACCTTGGGATCTCCTATGATGGCACGAAGGAAATTCTATCCAATCGATGAGCACAATTCCTTCCGTGTGGCTGTAGAAAATTTGTTCGACTAACCCCAATATCTTTTTTGTGCAGTTCCACTAAAATAATGCACTGCTGTTTTCACGACCCCTACTCACCGGCCAGGCAATCAATGACTCGGTCCCTTTTATCTCGCGTTGACGGCACGGCTGCAGTGCTTGTTTGCTCCTCCACACATGACAGGCTCGTTCCACACTGCAAACAGCAAGTGAGCGTGCGAATAAGCTTATTTCATCTTGCGTTAGTCATTCTACCTAGTTATGAATGTAGGAATACCTGGAGCACCGTGAGGTCAGCTGACAGCAGGTTCCACTAAAATTGAGGTTTGTGCTTCCGTTTGCACAAATAGACACCATATGGAGATAGACAACCTTGTTT
This sequence comes from Triticum aestivum, assembly GCF_018294505.1. Taxonomy (NCBI): domain Eukaryota; kingdom Viridiplantae; phylum Streptophyta; class Magnoliopsida; order Poales; family Poaceae; genus Triticum; species Triticum aestivum. The sequence goes on along the minus strand of NC_057796.1, from coordinate 216,719,086 downwards.
GCACAAATATGTAACAAGGTTATTTAAGCAATGTCATTTTTTTGCAGCGGCATATGATTAACAACAGCATCTCATATGTTATCAATGGCATTACAGTGATAGTATGAAAAAGTGCCATTAACTAAGAAGTGTCATCACATCAAATCAACACTGGCACTAGATTAACGGGGGCTTACATTAACATGCATAACAATTGCATTATCACTATGTGATGACAGATTGGGAGTATCACTTGATCAGTACGTACGTGCATGGTTAACAGGAACGATCGTTCTAACGAAGGGTGATATGGAAAGGAGAAACACATCGTCGTGTCAACCACTGTGCAATTAAATGTTGTGCAGTTCAATGGAGATGCAGCTATGCTACCAGTGTTAGAGTTTAGTGTAACGGCCCAAAACACTCTTTATGAGAAATAAGGTAAGACAGAAGCATTTCATAAAACGGTGGTGGCATTTATTCATTTTATCAATGGCAATAGATTGATAGCAGCATTACTTAACAGCGACATCACATTAACAGTGGCATTGTTTCATTTTACCTGTGATGTTAGATTAACAGCAGCAGTAACGGCATAGGGACAAGGGAGGCACAAGCACATTTTACATCCACCGAGGCATAAAGTGGTGAGGCAGAGGTGTTGCCGAGTGAGGCAAACATGCAAAGCATGTCTGGATTTGTGCTTTTTTTCTCGTCAGTGACCTTTCCCATGTGACCACAAGAAATCTAGACGTGCTCATTCTCGGTTGCATTATCAACCCAACACCCCCACTTTCTGTCCTTTTTCGACCAAGAGACCGGTCATGCCAGCATCTTTATTTCCCTTTCCAACCAAGAGATCGGTTCGTTAGCTAGTATCTGCAGTACCTTTTTTCCTCTAGTAGTAAAAATTTATGTGGTGTTCGAGTGTTCGACAAGCCGACGGAGCTAGCTACATGGAGAGCTTTGCAATACTAGAAGAATATCCACATGCAGGGTGCAGCGACGTGGGGAGCAATCCTAACTTGATGAAAAAAGGGATGCATCGACGTGGGGAGCTGGGCCATTAGAACAAGGCCGGTTCTAAAAAAGGTTATACCTCCGGTTGGCGGGATGTGGCGAGGCAGGCGGTGGGATCTGCCAACTCGATGGCGGGGAGCAAGGGTGAGGAGGACCTCCCATGCCGACGCTAGGTCAGAGAAGATGGCGCGCGTCGGCTTCCTCCCTGGCCACCGGCGACCACCAGCAGAAGGTATCCAGCCGGATCTGTGTCAACCGGAGAGAAGAGAGAGAGAGGGGCAAAGAGAGTGGACACCACGGTTTTGTTTAGATCTCGAGAGGGTGAGAGAGTGAGAAAAAGAGAACAACCCTAGCAAGCAAGTCCCGAAGTGGACTAGTGAAGTAGTAATTGTTTTTTCCTCCATAGCGATCATTTTAAATTGAATACACGCACAACCATATATTTTTCATTTAACGTACCAGTAAAAAGATACTCGATCAATAACCGCGCTACCGCGTTCAGGTCACACTTGGTATAGATGACATTTGGTCCCAGACCCCACATTAAGTGAACGACTAGATGTTTCAAATTGTCACGTTACCTGCCTTTTCGTGTGCAAAGGCGCTCCACTGTGAGTGTACCCGGGCGTGTGCGTGAGGGGAGAGTGAAGTCCGATTTATAAACCTTGAGGTTGTAGAGCTAGTTGGAAACAAACCCTCACCTTTAAATCCTTGAAGTTTGTACCCTGTCCTCTGTAACCCCGGTCATTTTTAACCATAAGGGCATGTGCAGTTCAAGGGGTTTTAACGAGGATTAACAGGGATTGTGGGGGATTAAGTCATGTACAAGCCAAATTCCCCTCCATTCCAGGTTGAACCGAACAAGGCCTAAGACTAACCATAGTGGGAGTAACTTAATTCCATACTGTATCATAATATGATTGAGGGAGTCCTGAATTAGGGGCTCCTCGGGCGTCTGGACTATGGTACATGGGCCGGACTGATGGGCTGTAAAGATACAAGATCGAAGACTATCTCCTGTGTCCGGATGGGACTCTCCTTGGCGTGGAAGGCAAGCTTGGCGTCCTGATATGAAGATTCCTTTCTCTGTAACTGACTTTGTACAACCCTAGTCCCCTCCGGTGTCTATATAAACTGGAGGGCTTAGTCTGTAGAGGGAAGAATAATCATACTCATAATCATACAAGCTAGACTTTTAGGGTTTTAGCCATTAAGATCTCGTGGTAGATCAACTCTTGTAATACTCATATTCATCAAGATCAATCAAGCAGGAAGTAGGGTATTACCTCCATAGAGAGGGCCCGAACCTGGGTAAACATCGTGTTCCCCGCCTCCTGTTACCATCGACCTTAGACGCACAGTTCGGGACCCCCTACTCGAGATCCGCCGGTTTTGACACCGACATTGGTGCTTTCATTGAGAGTTCCGTTGTGTCGTCGTCAAGAGGTTCGATGGCCTCGTCAATCATCTACAACAATGTTGTTCAAGGAGAAGTCTTCCTCCCCGGACAGATCTTTGTATTCGGCGGCTTCGCACTGTGGGCCAACTCGCTTGGTCATCTAGAGCAGATCGACAGCTACGCCCCTGGCCATCAGGTCAGATTCAGAAGCTTGAACTACATCGCAGACATCCGCGGAGACTTGATCTTCGACGGATTCGGGACCGCGGCAGCCGCTCCCTGTCACCACGATGAACATGACTTAAATGTGTCATCGGATCGTACCCAGGATATAGCGCCTACAATTGCTCTGGCCCTAGATCTGGAGAAGATCATGCCATCCGAGGACGGGAGGCTCAACCCCGCCACGGAGGCCGCATACTCAGCGGCGCTGGAGCCGCACATAGACCCAACCTCAAGTGGGATCTATGTTACCGGAACCTCGGACACGTTTCCGGCTACAGGTTCTGAAGCATGAGTATGCGGCTGACGCCCGATCGAGCTCGGAAGATGTCCGCGGAGCTGAATTCGACGATCGACGCCCGATCGAGCTCGTCGTGCCCCGGGTTAAACTCGTTAAAAACACTCTCCTTAGAGGAGGACTGACAACCGAATTATATCCGGTTTGAACTGGAAGCTGATGACGGAGAATTTTGTTTTGCACCCACCGCCCACTTCATAGCCACTTTTGAGGACCTAACCGACATGCTCGATTACGGCTCCGAAGACATCGGCGGTATGGACGACGATGCCGGAGAAGAGGACGACCACTTCCTCGTATGATGTATACATGGTGGACACACCTAAAGAGAACAATGGCGATAACAAGAAGGATCCAGTTGAGGATAAACCTCCTGAGATACAACCAAAGCGCCGACGTCAGCGGCGCCGCTCTAAATCACGCCATAGCAAAGACAGCAACACCGGCACAGGAGAAGATAACACTCCGGACGGTGCCAAAGACAATGAATACCCCGTTGAGGCAACTTCCGAACAAGATGAACAGGAAGACAAGCAAGTTAGCCCTGATGAACAGGCCACACACGAAGACTCGGAGGACAGTAATTATCTTTCGCTCTCCGAGGATGAGGTGAGCCTCAGCACCGAGGATTTTATTGTGCCGGAGGAACCTCTCGAGCAGGAGTGCTTTAAGCGCCGGCTAATAGCCACTGCAAGAAGCCTGGGAAAGAAGCAGCAGCAGCTTCAAGCTGATCAAGATCTGCTCAACGATAGATGGACTGATGTCCTGGCAGCCGAGGAATACGGCCTTAAACACCCAGCCAAAAGTTACCCGAAGCGCAAATTGCTACCTCAGTTCGATGATGATAGGGATGGCAGTTTTGCCCATGGGTATGGGTACCCGCGGGTACCCTACCCGAAAACGATGGGCATGGGCATGACTTGGAAAGATATTGTACCCACGGGTAATGGGTATCCATACCCGCAAAATCTATGGGTAGGGCATGGGTATTCAATTGCGCCCATGGGTAACCCAATGGATACCCAAAAGAAATTAATAAATCAAAATTATTCCTATGACATGTGGGGTAAGCATCTAACTCCTATGGCCCAACCCTAAATCTTGTATTCTCTAAACCAGCCATAGGTCATAGGCCTGCAATCGCCTGCTCGACACTCCTCTGACGTCCTATGTAACTTCTTGAAACAATGAAATCTTGACTCATCGCTATCGGACTCCTCTAAACTCTCGATCCAGTGACCCCCAATTCCAGCTGCTCATTCCCACTACGTCGGGCTTCCACCAACCGTTGCTCATAATCCCTTGATGCCTCCAAGAAGCCACCCATCGAAGGAGACTATGTTGGTGCCATAATGACCGCCCATATCACTTGAATTTTAGACTCATTTCTCTAAAAAAATCAAAATTTAAATGCTATATATGGTACCCAATGGATACCCATTGGGTACAGGATACCCGATGGGTATGGGCATGGGTATCAATTTATGCCCATGGGTATTGAAGTGGGTGGGTATAGAAAGTTTCTATGGGTATGGGTTTGGGTAGAAGGAGGTTGTACCCGCCCATACCCTACCCTTTGCCATCCCTAGATGATGAGGCACTGGAGCCCGTACCATCATCGCGCAATGCGGCTGACCGACCACCACCTGGTCGGGACAAAGCGTCAACTCAAGCCGAACACCAGCCCGCCCCACCTCACCGTAAAGACAGAGACAAAACAGCTCGGGGACATACATACGACCTGTGGCAGGACTTGGACAGTAGAGCAGGTCAGAAGAGATCGATCTATGGATCACGGGGACATGCCCCGACACGCGATAACGGCTATCTAGCCGGACGCAATAATCATACTCACGCTCGGGCCGAGAACCGCAGACGGACTCCATCCGAGCTATGTCGTGACGTGGCCCGATATAGAGGCGCCGCACACCCCCTTTGCTTCACTGACGAGGTAATGGAGCACGAATTCCCAGAAGGGTTTAAACCCGTAAATATCGAATCCTACGATGGGACAACAAACCCTGCGGTATGGATTGAGGATTTTCTTCTTCACATTCATATGGCCCACGGCGATGATCTCCATGCCATCAAATACCTCCCACTAAAACTCAAAGGACCAGCCCGACACTGGTTGAACAGTCTGCCTGAAAACTCCATCGGCAGCTGGGAGGTCTTGGAAGAGGCCTTCCTTGACAACTTCCAAGGTACATATGTTTGACCTCCAGATGCCGACGACTTAAGTCACATAATTCAGCAGCCCAGAGAGTCAGCCAGGAAACTCTGGACTAGGTTCTTAACCAAAAGAATCAGATCGTCGACTGTCCGGATGCCGAAGCCCTGGCGGCCTTTAAACACAGTATCCGAGACATGGCTCGCCCGACACCTCGGCCAAGAAAAGCCGAAATCCATGGAAGCCCTTACGACACTTATGACCCGCTTTTGAGCGGGCGAAGATAGCCGGCTAGCCCGTAGCAACAACAATGCAAGCGAACCTGGCACTACGGAAGACAGAAACAGCAACGGCAAGCCCCGACGCAACAGACACAAACGTCGAAACAACGGTGATAATACCGACGACATGGCGGTCAACGGGGGATTCAGTGGCTCCAAGTCCAGCCAGCGGAAGAAGCAGTTCAAAAGGAACAATTCGGGCCCATCCAGCTTGGACCGCATACTCGATCGCCCATGCCAGATACACGGCACCCCCGACAAACCAGCCAATCACACCAACAGAGACTGTTGGGTTTTTAAACAGGCCGGCAAGTTAAATGCCGAGAACAAGGAGATGGGTTGCAAAGCAAGGACGATGACGAGGAGCCCCGGCCACCGAACACAGGGGGACAGAGGAAGTCCCCCCCCCCCAAGTTAAAACGGTGAACATGATATACGCTACCCACATCCCCAAGAGGGAATGCAAGCGCGCGCTCAGGGACGTCTATGCGATGGAGCCAGTCGCCCCAAAGTTCAACCCATGGTCTTCCTGGCCGATCACCTTTGATCGCAGGGACCATCCGACCAGTATCCGTCATGGCGGTTCAGCCGCACTGGTCCTCGACCCAATCATTGATGCATTCCACCTCACGCGAGTCCTCATGGACGGCGGTAGCAGCCTGAACCTGCTCTATCAGGATACAGCGCACAAAATGGGCATTAATCCCTCAAGAATTAAGCCCACAAAGACTACCTTTAAAGGAGTCATACCAGGTGTAGAGGCCTGTCGTACGGGCTCAATCACACTAGAGGTTGTCTTCGGATCTCCGGACAACTTCTAAAGCGAAGAGCTGATCTTCGATATCGTCCCCTTTCGCAACGGCTATCACGCACTGTTTGGACGAACCGCATTTGCGCGCTTCAACGTGGTGCCACACTACGCTTATCTTAAGCTCAAGATGCCCGGACCACGCGGCGTCATAACAGTCAATGGAAACACGGAACGCTCCCTCCGTACCGAGGAGCACACCGCTGCGTTAGCAGCAGAAGTACAGAGCGGCCTTCTCAAACAGAACCTTAATTCGTCGGCCGAGCTCCCGGACACTGTCAAACGAGTCCGGAATACTCTGCAGCAGGACAACCCAGCTCGTCAAGAGCTCGACTAGCAATTTGGCCTCCGTCCCAGTCCCAACCAAGTGGCGGCATTCGTACCGCGCGTACATAATTACGCACTCAAAATACCATGGGCATAGACGGAGGCATAACTAGCTTGTGATCCATAATACGGCTCGACCGCTCATGGACACACATACTTTCAATTTTTCCTTTTTATCCTTTTCAGGTTCCTTTTCCGCAGGTTTCTTCTGACGACCTGATCATCGGTCCTCTCGACAGGAAGGATACACCAAGATGGCAAGAAGCACTGGCGTACAAGGGAATTTCTAGGTGGTCTCTTTAACGATCACTCCACCTGTTTTCAGGACCCGCACGCAGCTCTCCTTGGTCGTGGCATGTTAAATAGCCCGGCTGCTTATTGCACCACTTGTACAAATACGCTTTGATGTATTAATCAAACTATAATGGAAACAGTTTGTGGCCCAACTTCTGCGGCACTAGCTTACTACCCCTTTTTTTTCTTTTTGATAATCTTCTCAAGTTGCACCCGTACACTTTGGTACGCTTTAATCTGCCAGGGGCTTCATTGCGACCCATAATACAGCAACAAAGTGTGAACACTTTTTACAATATAGTTCGGCACCCCAAATTTAGCATTATATGCATTGGCTCCAAATCATGTCTTTGGTCAATAGTTGGGTTGCCCGGCTCCTGTGCTTACTACCTTACGTTCCGCTATATCGGCTAGGGTAGTAAAGGGAGAACTACCGCGATTGTGTCCTCGTTTATCTGGATGAGCACCTCAGTACAGAAAGCCAAAAACTGACTGTCAAGATACGTCGAGAGCCGGTCAGCTCTTCGGAGGTTTCAAATATTTAGCGATTTTTTCCGCATTATGCGATGAATCGACTCTTACCCGATCAGGTGTTTACAGTACCCTAGTTCGGATACTAGCGGCTGCGCCTAAATTTTCATTGTCAAACTCCTATTGCTAAGTGAGGGTGATAAAGCAAAATAGTCTGATTGCCTGGTTCGTTGCACTAAACACCTCCTTCAAGGACCAAACAATTGGATCAAGAGTGTTTAGATTCCATCCCGAACACCCCCGTAGTACCTACGTGGGGGCTGAAGCCGACGACTGGTCAACTCTCAAAATTTCATAAACACGGCCGCACAGGAGGTAAAATATTAAACAGGCATTATATTACATAGCTGAACTTGTTTCATAATACAGAGCGAGACAATATGAATGTATTCATTCAAAGATTACATCTTTCGTACATCGCTCTGCCACAATGCGGGATCCCTCCAGGACATCACTAAAATATCGCTCCGGCGTGCGGTGCTCCTTGCCCGCGGGCGGTCCCTCGGTCGTGACTATGATGGCATTCATCTTCGCCCACTGCATCTTGACACGGGCGAAGGCCATCTGCGCACCTACGATGCTGACCGACCGCTTGATGGCGTGAAGCCGAGGGCAGACATCGACTAGCCGCTTCACGAGACCGAAGTAGCTGCTAGGTATGGCTTCGGCAGGCCACAGCTGGATTATTAAGTCCTTCATGGTCAGTTCGGCAACCCTATGCTGTTCGACCAGCTGTTTCAGCTGATCGCTAAAGGGCACCGGATGTTCTGGCGCAAGGTATTGCGACCAGAACAGCTTCTCCGTTGAGCTCCCTTCTTCGGCTCGGAAGAATTCCGCAGCGTCAGAAATACTGCGCGGCAGATCCAGAAACGCCCCTGGGGAACTCCAAATCCGGGTTAGTAAGAGATACCTCTTCTTCACATACTTGCTTTGCATACTAAAAGCCTTACCCGCCGCGATTTTCTTGGCCTCCTGGATCTCCTGGAGGGCGCCCTGGGCTTCAACCCAGGCCTCTTCCACGCTTCGGCGAGCCTTGGCGAGTTCGGTCGCTTGAGCCGAAACATCGCGCTCCAAGAGCATCTCCAGCCGCGCCCCCAACAGGCCCCCCAGGCCACTGTTTCGGCACCGGCGCCAAAAAAACACCCCAGTCGTGCCCCCAGGACATCGAAAAGCGCCGGTTCGGCCCGTTTTTGGGCCCGGCGGTCGCAGGCCGAACCCGGCACACTGGGGGGCGATCGGGGGCTCCGGCGCAAGGGAAAAGCACGGCTGGCCCACACCGTCAGGTGGAAAAGTCAAGTTTTTCTTCCCCGACTCGCCTACCCCCCCCCCCCCCCCCCCCCGCGCGCCCTCGGCCGCCACTAGCTATCCCGGCACCGCCCGCCGCCCTTCACCGCCCGCCGCCCTTCACCGCTAGATAGCCAATCCCCGCCGAAAAAATAGCAGAGGTTCACCGAGGCAGCCCCTTCACCGGGCGCAAGGTGTTCGGTGATTTGCCTGCCCCGGCGATGGACTCGGATGACGAGGATGCGCTAGCCGCGCTGCTGGAGGAGGAAGCCGAGGCCGACGTCCTGGAAGAAGAGCATCTCATGGTGCTCGCCGCCCTCGCCCAGCTGCTGGCGAGCAATGAAAAGCCTCGGCGAGGTGGCTCGGCGCCGGGGCAGGTGAAAGCAAAAAACCGGCATCGTCTCGAAGGCTACTGCATGCTCTACTCCGACTACTTCGCCGATGTTCCACTTCACAGCGACAAAACATTTCGGCGCCGTTATCGGATGAGCCGAAAGCTCTTCCTCAGGATTGTGAATTCCATCCGGGAGTTTGACAACTACTTCAAGTGCAAGATGGATTGCACCGGCAAACTTGGATTCACCTCGATCCAGAAGTGCACGACAGCGATGAGGATGCTTGCATACGGAGCTCCCGGTGATTCACTCGACGACTATGGGCGCATGGACGAGTCCACCAGCATAGAGTGTTTCTACAAGTTCTGTCGGGCAGTGGTGGCAGTGTTTGGACCGCAATACTTGAGAACACCCAATGCGGAAGACACTGCTCGGATCCTAGCACAGAATGCAGCAAGAGGATTTCCTGGGATGCTTTTAAGCATCGACTGCATGCATTGGAAATGGAAGAATTGCCCATTTGCTTGGTAGGGGATGTACAAAGGCGCCAAAGGTGGTTGTAGTGTGGTACTTGAGGCGGTGGCCACACAGGACCTCTGGATTTGGCACTCCTTCTTTGGTATGCCAGGAACTCACAATGACATCAACGTGCTGCAGTGCTCCCCTGTCTTTGCCAAGCTTGTTGAAGGTCATTCTCCTCCGGTGAACTTCAAGATCAATGGGCGGCACTACAACAAGGGGCACTACCTAACTGATGGCATCTATCCGAGATGGTCTACATTTGTGAAGACTATCTCAAACGCTGTGCCAGGAGGCAAGAAGTCCCACTTTGCCATGGTGCAGGAGGGTTGCCGGAAGGATGTCGAGCGAGCATTTGGTGTGCTCCAATCTCGATTTGCTGTTGTCCGGTACCCTGCTCAGACCTGGTTGAAAGATCAAATGTGGGAGATCATGACTTGCTGTGTCATCTTGCACAACATGATCATCGAGAGCGAGCAAGAAGACCCAGTGTTTGACCCTGAACCATACTACAGGCAGTGTCCTCTAGCCGAAGTTGATCACCAGCTACCGGCAACCTGGACTGCCTACCTCAGTATGCATCAGGAGATCCGAGACCCACAGGTGCATCATCAGCTGCAGCAGGATCTGGTGGAGCACCTATGGAGGCTCAAGGGCGACGCTGGGCGCGACGTGTGATGAAATATGAGTTTTTATTTGTTGAACTATATAATTTGTATTGAACTATTTGTTGTTGTACTATTTTGTTGAACTATTTGATTTTCTGTGATGAACTATGTGATAAAAAATATTTATGTTCATAATTGAACGCCTAGCCATGGCGAACCACGCCGATTATGGGCCTATTCTTGCCCATATGGGCCCTTTATTCGCCGAAAGTGGGCCGAAAAGTGGGCATATATCGGCGCCTGGGGGCGACTGGACGCAAAACTGCCCCCAGCGCCGATTGTATCGTCGGCTCGCCCCCAGGGGCAATTTTTATGCGCCCTGGGGGGGGCAACGGCTGGAGATGCTCCAAGGACTCGCATTTCTTCACGGCATCCTGGAGCTCTTGCTGGATCTCATCAAGCCTGGCCTCGTGCTTCTCACGGGCGGCTTGTTCCTTGGCAGCTTTCTCCTTAGCCTCGGCCAGCGCCTTTTTAAGGACCTCGACCTCGGTCGCTGCTCCTACATACATCATGGCACTACGGTCAATACACATCATTCATTCTTTCTGAATATACAACAAGTTACCACATACCTTGCTTGTCCTCAGCTGCCTTTTCACAAGGCCGAGCTCTTCTTCGGCCCGCTCCAGACTCTGCTTTAGTCCGGAGACCTCAGCAGCATGAGAGGTTGCGGCCAGCAACGACGCCTGCTTATTCACATAAGACATATTTAGTTAGTTTCCTACGAAAATTACTTGATCCTCTGTCCGGCTTTTCTTTCCGAACACCGGACAGTGTCTCAGGGGCTATTGTCTATACTATGACTTTCTATTTTGTGTCGCTTACCTCAAAGCCTGTCAGCAGGCTGGTGCAGGCCTCGATCAGTCCTCTCTTGACGGACTGAACCCTCTCAACCACCGTACCCATAAGGATACGGTGCTCCTCCACAATGGAAGCGCCTCGTAGCGCTCCCAGCAGATTATCCGATGCCTCTAGTTGGACAGAGGTCACCGGCGGAATAGGCACACCTCCTTCTTTTGAAGGAGGCTTCTTGCCAGATTCCGGAGCCGTATAGGTCTCCGCAACCGTATTCGGCTAGGGTCCGAACTGGACATGGCCCCATCGCCAGTCTCCATGGGGGACCTCTCTCCCGGGTGTCCGGCGGCCGAAGGGTCACCCTCTGGCGCCACCATGATAGCCTTCTGAACTTCTCCCTGGCCTGGGAAGGTCCTTTGGGATAGCACCTCGTCGTTGCCCTTGGCCGTGGGAGAGTGTGCGGCCAGCGGTGACTCGCTGGCCATCGCTTTGAATCCAGCGAACCTCCCGATGAGGATCGCAGGGAGCTGTCGCGGGCCGGACTACAATTGCATAATTCAACATATTAAAACTATGAAGTAGAGAGGCCGGATATATGGACGCATCAGGGTTTTTGGTACTTACGATGTGGCCAGGGGCTTGTTTCGGGGGCGCTGCTCTGGGCTGCTGTCAACATCGCACACGGAGTTATCAGCGAGGGAACCCTTCCCCCTCTTGGACGCTTCTACCTCCAGACTTGTGGAGGCCGCCCTCTTCTTCCTTCCCCCCTCAGGGGGAGAGCTGATTTCCTCCTCCTCGTCGTTGTCGTCTTCAGCGGCGGAGGAGTGAGTCTCGTTGTCTTCGGACGTCATGTCCGAAGCTCCTTTGCAGGGGGGGGGGGCACTCCGGACCCCCTTGGCCTTCTTCTTGGCCTTCTTCTCTGTCGCCTGGTAGGGCGCCGGAACCAGCATCTTCGTCAGAAGTGGAATTGTTGGTTCCTCGCGCAGTGGAGCCGGACACCGAATCCGCTCCGCCTTCTTTGTCCAGCCCTGGAAAAATAAATAGTGAGGTTTAGATATCCTCCATGACTAAGCAAGTAAAGTATGCGCCCTGAAACATGAAATACTTACCGCACTGGCGGGATGAGCTAGGGCGTGCCCGCGGTCCTCGGTTGTCTCCGGCGGCGTCTCGTTGCCCTTAAAGAGCAACTTCCAAATATCTTCGTGCGTGGTTCCGAAGAGCCTCTCCAAGGTCTGGTGCTCCTCCGGATCGAATTCCCATAAAGGGCAAGCCCGGCTCTGGCATGGAAGGATCCGGCGAATTAGCATCACCTGGATCACGTTGATGAGCTTGATGTTTTTGTCCACCATGCTTTGGATGCGCGTTTGTAGCGCTATCAGCTCGTCCGACAAAGACCAATTCGGGCCCTTCTCTATCCAGGAGGTGAGCCGCATTGGAGCTCCGGACTTGAATTCGGGAGCCGCGGCCCAGGTGGCGTCGCGGGGCTCTGTGATATAGAACCACAGTTTCTGCCACTCTTTGATGGTCTCCACAAGTACCTTTGGGCCATGTGACATTGGGCATCTTGCTCACCATGGCACCTCCGCACTCCGCGTGTTGGCCATCCACCACCTTCGGTTTCATGTTGAAGATCTTAAGCCACATTCCGAAGTGGGGACGAATGCGGAGGAAGGCCTCACACACGACAATGAATGCCGAGATGTTGAGGAAGGAGTTTGGGGCTAGATCATGGAAATCTAGCCAGTAATAGAACATGAGTCCACGGACGAAAGGGTGGAGAGGAAACATTAACCCGCGGACGAAATGGGGGATGAACACCACCCTCTCATTGGGCTTCGGGGTGGGGACGATTTGCCCCTTGGCCGGAAGCCGGTGGGCGATTTCTTTCGCCAGGTACCCGGCCTCCCGAAGCTTGGTGATGTCCTTCTCCTTGACGGAGGAGGCCATCCACTTGCCTTGCGCTCCAGATCCGAACATGGTCGAGTGCTTTCTTGAGGCGGAAAAGATGAGGACTTGGGCGCTGGAGCTCGAGAATGGGAGGGCAGAGAGAGAGAGAAGGCGTGGGTGAAAGAAGGGAATCCTTATCTCCTTATAAAGGCAGTGAATATCAAGCGCCTCCCCACTCGCCTTAAAACTCGCTTGTTTCCAAGGGCTGTGCAAACGGCACGGTTGGATTACCCACGCCCGTATTGATGAGAATCCCGCAATAAGGGGACACGATCTCTGCTTTGACAAGACGTGACAATGAGACCGCATCTCGAAGCGGCAGGCCGAAAAACGGTTCGAAATAATGACCAGGTGATGACGTGGTGTCACATTACCAAAAGTTGTCAGCGGATTGGATGCGTGAAATATTATACTCTCTGCGGTTGTGTGTGGAATTTGTTTTGCAGAGCCGGACACATTCGTTGCGTCCGAAGACTGAGTTGGAGTATTCGGAGAAGGAACCCGCCTTGCAATGCCGAAGACAATTTGCGCGCCGGGCACGTCGTCATTGAAGCTTGGTTCAGGGGCTACTGAGGGAGTCCTAGATTAGGGGGTCCTCGGGCGTCCGGACTATGGTACGTGGGCTGGACTGATGGGCTGTAAAGATACAAGACCGAAGACTATCTCCCTTGTTCGGATGGGACTCTCCTTGGCGTGGATGGCAAGCTTGGCGTCCTGATATGAAGATTCCTTTCTCTGTAACCGACTTTGTACAACCCTAGTCCCCTCCGGTGTCTATATAAACCGGAGGGCTTAGTCCGTAGAGGGCAGAATAATCATACTCATAGTCATACAGGCTAGACTTTTAGGGTTTTAGCCATTACGATCTCGTGGTAGATCAACTCTTGTAATAATCATATTCATCAAGATCAATCAAGCAGGAAGTAGGGTATTACCTCCATAGAGAGGGCCCGAACCTGGGTAAACATTGTGTCCCCCGCCTCCTGTTACCATCGACCTTAGATGCACAGTTCGGGACCCCCTACCCGAGATCCGCCAGTTTTGACACCGACAATGATACTCAACCCTCTCTTTCTTCATTTAATTCTACGCCACCTCATCAATTTTTCCTAGTTTGCATGCATGATACTACTTATGATACTCCCATTACAACCAGCCTGGTAGAACTAATATACCTAATATAAATGGTCGCCGACCAATCTCTTTGTCCTCCTCCAGCATCCGGCTGAAGAAGAATCGTGCAAGACACCGGCTGTTTTCGCCGGCGTCACCTCGGCGGTGGACTTCATGGGATACAATTGGCGGCGGCCTCCCATGTTCTACTTCTCCTCGATGATGGCGGCGGGCGGGGACGTGCTGGCTGTCACCTCATCGACATCCGTGTAGCCGCGTCACCTCATCGACATCCGCGGTGGCTTCTTTCTTTGCCTACATGGTGCGGCTACGCGCCCGTCGATGGCGTATGGCGCAGTCGCAGGCATTGGAGGCGCTATACGATGCGGTGGCGTCAAGGGCAGCGACGATGCCCGTGCCACTTAGTTCGGCAACTGCCTCCGACGGGCTAAGCGAGGTAGGTGGAGCAGCGCGCTGCCTTGCTCGTATCTGCCAGGCTAGACGGGCCACCTAGACGGCTTTTATGCCGGAGAACTGCTCTTCCCGCTTGTCGGATGCTGCCGAAACTGTGGAGAAAATGGTGGAAGGAGGAGCTTGGTCGGCGTCCTGCTTCTAAACAGACGTGTGTGGCTGGAGTGGGTTTCTCGCATTCCACGCGGGTTTAAATGTTGGTTTTGAATGGGGCTAGGAGCCGGGTACCACCGGGAGTGCAGTGGGTGGCGCCATCGACCGGCGCGCCGCTTCAAATGGCGGGCGCAGTGAGAGGTTGCGACCGCCCTGACCACCTTGACCGTGTACGTCCGCCTTTGAGGACAACACTATCCTTGGACCTTGACGGTGTACACCTTGTGTCCAGATCTGACACGCCACGTGTACCAGATGAATGACCCCAAGTTCGACCATCGTGATGCTTAGGTGCGAGTCGAGGAACACTGTTGGAGAGACCCCCCTCTTAATTTTCCTACATTGGTCATTTGATTCATAGGATAGAATGCTATATGATTTTTTCCTATGTAATCATGTGTTAATTGGCAATCTAGCATCCACTCCAACTTTTTTTCACTTACTTTCTTTTTCCAGAGTCAAACACTCTGGATTTTTTAGGGGAACACTGCGTTAATGCTATGGGATTCAAGTGTACATGCCACTCCAATCCTTTATTTTTCCTATTCCTGCCTTTTAAGTTCCTAGGAAGAGAGTACTTGCTCTGTGTTGCTGCAAGAGCCGCCTATGTTAATTAACCATGCTCCAAAAAGGTGGACCAGCTTTGGCTATAGTAGATATTGTACTAGGTTAGTAGGTGAGCTTGCGCTTGGCTCTTCGCCTCTTCCAGAAGTCGAACAATAATGATGGTACTATAGTAGTACTTCTGGCAATCTGACACCAAATGAACTGCCGCACGTCCACCGATTGTTAGCAAAAGTTTCTCCTCGTGCTGCAAGCCAGCGCGCACGCGTGTGCGAGGGAGAAGGCGTAGTAAGCAAGCTTCTCGTTGTTCTGCGAGTTGATGGGAGACATCAAAGTTATTTAGTATTCCAAAAAGGGCCGACCATGTCCATGGCTACCATCCTGTGCTCCGTCATTGAGTACGTGCACTATTCACGTGCCATCGAGGAGAAAAAATATTGCATAGTACGTGCCATCGAGGTGCATGACTCACTTACGCACTACTTATCTCCATTTTCTTGAATGACACGTGCACCTTGATGCTAGATGTCCCACGTGTTGGCAAGAGGATGAGCAATCAATAAAGCTCATGTCCAGAAGGAACATGAATAAATCTTGCTTGCTGCACATACGTACGTGGCAGGACATGGTGTCCAATCGCCATTTAGTTACTAATTTTATGTTACCAAAGAAAACACGTGGTTCATTTCTAAATTAAAGTAGTCAAAACCAGCATGGAGGTAATCAGTCACCTTATTGTACTTGCTCTGAGCGAGGGAGAGGTCGTACTAGTAAGCAAAGCTTCTCCTCGTTTGCGAGTTGACAGGACACATCAAAAGTAGTGTATTACTCTCCAAAAAGGGCTGACCATGTCCATGGTTACCATCCCGTGCTCCGTCATTCAGTGCGTGCACGATTTACGTTCCATTGACAAAATAATGTTGCGTACGTGCCATCGAATAGAATAACTCAATTTATAAAAAAATGCGCCACCGTGTCATGATCGAACTTTGATTCATCCACGCGTGGTTCCCATGAACAACTACTACACTCGCCAAAATTATCAGGCGAGCTGCCTCTTCGTACAGAAATGAGCTCCTCGTGTACCCGCGCGTGAGTATTAGGGAAAGAGGCAAAGAGTACATGCCTGCTGCGTCGGAGCCTGCACCTCTTCTCTTCGTGCTCGTATTCCTTTTTGGGTCATTCATGCACGTACTCCACCTACGTTCGTGACCGTTGGTGAGTCTCTCCTACTATACTTAACTCCATTTTCTTGCATGACACGTGGACCTGGATGCTGGATGTCCCACGTGTCGGCAAAACTTAGAAGAACGCTTTCCGACGACCGAGAAGGAGTAAGAAGCCTCGTGGAGGAGCATCTGGACTCTTTAATATTTTTATATTCAGCGATATAAAATCTACCCAATCTTCTCCACAGTAGACCAGAAGAGTCCGAAACACAACAGCCCAGTGTAGTTACATCATACATAGCCAACCCACGCTATCACCATATTTCTTGGCCTCCGTGTGACACCTAGCTCTAGTAATCCACCAGCCCGTATCGCTTCTCGCTCCTCGTCTCGCTCAAAGTGCGGCGGGCTGGCGATTTTGCCGTCTATTGAGCTAGGTTAACTCAACACATGTTAGCGACATGCCAAGAGCATTCTAAAAAATTACTGTACTCTATTGTTATCCCAAGAAGAGGAAGCGCTTTGACCACCGGACCAAGCGAGACATGCGTGCCGTGTCGTGAGTGGGTCCAGTTTATCGTTTTGAACTTGTTTGGTGTAGTAGTAACACTTGGTTTTGATTATTGATAAGATTTTATATAGGGCCTAATGTATTCTTCGAGGTTGCCTTTTACTATTGATAAGATTTTATATAATTTGAAAATTATATCATTCAAAGATCCTTTCACGTTCCGTTTCAAAAAAAATCCTTTCAGGTAAGAATTTGACGGTATGATTTGAGCAACTTGCATGTCCTATACTGCTCCTATTTGGATACTCTAACTTAGCTAGAGGTTAGACTAACTCATGACTAACACTGAACTAACTCTAGCCAAAGAGGTGTTTGGATGACAGGGTTAGATTGACAATAAATGCACTTAATGGAGAGAGAAAAGTGATTTTTCAGTGGGCCCAATGAGAACTATCTCCAATTAGCACCTCTTGGGAGGGATAGTTTTTTTGGTGGGTTTGGTGGAACTTGCTCCAATTTAACCCTCATGTTTGGATACTTTAGGGCTATTTGAGCCCCAACTAGCTCAAACTAACTCTAACCCATGGATCCAAACAGGGCCAAAGTTAGTCTCGGCAAACGCATTAAGACCTATATACATGGACAGACGGGGTACATGATACTAGCAAACGCTCACCATTAGTAGTAGTTCATTGGTTGGTTTCGATTTTTGATTCAGTTGCCGTGTTGCTACCATCCAATATTCGCGTGTGGTTGTTTCTAGAATAAAAAAGGAGGTAGTACTTACTGTGGGAAAGGTGAAATGATGGTTGCTTCGCCCGAGCAACTTATTACTCTGGGAATATTGGAGCACCAGCGGATTCAACGAAGAGAGAAATGATGGTTGCTTCATCCGAGCAACTTACTATGGCGAAGGTGGGACTCTGTGATTTGATTGCTCACTAGTCATTATTACTGTGGCGCAACGACTGGGGTGAATCTTCCGTGTAGTTGTGCGCTCAATATTGCTGCATGGCAGGTGGAGCTAGATGAAGGATGTCCCACATGTCGGCAAAACGAAGTTGAATTGTTTCTGGCATTGCTATCAATCCTTCAGGATTTGTTTATATGTACACATAATTTTCCAGCATAATGAAATTGTACCGTGATGCTATGAAGGTTTCAACTTTGGTTCCCGCAGGAAAAAATGTTTCAACATAGGATTCATGTGTCCTCTTGCCTCAAGATTGTCAGGTTACAACATTCCATCAAATACAGATGAAACAACCATGGCTGCTAATGCATCTCAATGGTTCGCAGATCAGCGCCAATATTCACATCACAACTGAAGAAAAAGTTGTGAGAAGGTGTGCAAATAAAGAAAAATATAGAATTAACCAATGATGTTCGTAGGCATGGCTCCATTTCCTGGGCACAATGTTCATTGGTTGGCAGCTAGTCTCACCCAGCTCTGTAGCCAAAAAAGAGGTGTATGGAGGACATCACAATCCAATCATTTTGTGCAGCTCCACTAAAATTGAGCTGATAATCCCTGTTTGCAAAGAAATCCAGTTAGTGTGATTACAATAATAGTGGAACTAGATGATGAAACATAACACACACAAATAAAAGCCGATCACCTCTGCGATCTCTCTTTAGGACTAACCACTTGTTGGAGAAGATTAGGCACGGAGTTGGATGAGGAGGATAGCAAAACCAATCTCCGCTGCAGTCCCACATAAATGTAAAAACGTTGCCCGTGTGACATTTTGGTGGAACTGCAGAAAACACTCTTAAGAAAAAAGTGATTTGTGCAGTTCACCAAAAGGTCGCAATAGCAACGAGGTCAAATGGATAGCCCTGTTTGCAAAAGGAGGTGGAAAGGAAAATATTACTGCCTAATAACACGAGTTGAAGACACATACGCCGACAAAAAAGAAGCATATTCCATGTAATAAGGGAAAGATAGCGGCATGGTGGTTTATCAAAAACGGTTTGAGGACGAGATTGCAAGATGGAAAGTACGTCGGCCGAGATACGTTTTAAGCAAACAACTAAGGAAGATCCACATGCAGGATTTTCCAGATGCAACAACGTCGGAGGATGGGCAGTGGAGCAAGGCTGGAGGAAGCTGTACCTGAGGGCCGTCAGGATGTAACTAGGAGGGCGTCGGTAGCCAAGATCTGCCCATACTGCGGCAGCGAGCAAGTGGCGAAGGCCCTACCGCGCCGGAGCTTGGTCAGAGAGAACGACGGGTACCGCAGATCGGGACGTGCTGCCTCAACGTCGAACGGAGAAACGATGGACATTCTCCCTTTCCACCGGCGGACGGGATGCGGTCGGATCAGTGACCAACAGTGAGAGAGAGAGGCCACCGCCGCCTTGTGTGAGATAGTGTGACGAGAGACAAACCCCGACAGGCAGGCTCCATTGTATATAGTGGAGCGGATTTTTCTTTTTTCCCGGCGACAATCGTTTTATATTATGTACGTGCCATTGAGGAATATAACTTTATTTAATACTAATGTGTCAAGTCGAACTTTGTTCCGTCTACGCATGGTACACGACTCTTCTTCGAGTAAATAACCGCTACACACGTCAAATTATCACGTGGGCTACCTTTTCGTACATAAATGAACTCCACCGTGTACCCGCGCGGGTGTGGCCGAGAAGGAGACATGAGTACGTGCGTCGTGCGTGCACCTCTTCTTTAGGTGCAGGTACGTACGTGGGTGGGTGTGAGAGAGATGGTTTGTGTGAAACAGAGGCAATGTGTCGATGATATCTCAAAGAAAAAAAACGTAACATATGCAATGTGTGTGAAACAGAGTCATGGATATATCATATGTAGAGGGAGCGATCCACAAGAAGAGAGTCGAGGGATCATTGGCGTGAGATATCGATAGAATCGAAAATAGGGATGAACTGTGTGGGTGCCTGAAGGAAATATGCCCTAGAGACAATAATAAAGTTGTTATTTATATTTCCTTATATCATGATAAATGTTTATTATTTATGCTAGAATTGTATTAACTGGAAACTTAGTACATGTGTGAACACATAGACAAAACAGAATGTCCCTAGTATGCCTCTACTTGACTAGCTCATTAATCAAAGATGGTTAAGTTTCCTGACCATAGACATGTGTTGTCATTTGATGAACGGGATCACATCATTAGGAGAATGATGTGATGGACACGACCCATCCGTTAGCTTAGCATTATGATTGTTGAGTTTTATTGCTACTGCTTTCTTCATGACTTATACATGTTCCTCTGACTATGAGATTATGCAACTCCCGAATACCGGAGGAACACCTTGTGTGCTATCAAATGTCACAACATAACTGGGTGATTACAAAGATGCTCTATGGATGTCTCCGAAGGTGTTTGTTGGGTTGGCATAGATCGAGATTAGGATTTGTCACTCCGTGTATCAGAGAGGTATCTCTGGGCCCTCTCAGTAATGCACATCACTATAAGCCTAGCAAGCAATGTGACTAATGAGTTAGTCACGGGATGACGTATTCCAGAACGAGTAAAGAGACTTGCCGGTAATGAGATTGAACTAGGTATGATGATACCGACGATCGAATCTCGGGCAAGTAACATACCGATGACAAAGGGAACAACGTATGTTGTTATGCGGATTGACCGATAAAGATCTTCGTAGAATATGTAGGACCAATATGAGCATCTAGGTTCTGCTATTGGTTATTGACCGGAGATGTGTCTCGGTCATGTCTACATAGTTCTCGAACCCGTAGGGTCCGCACGCTTAATGTTCGATGACGATTTGTATTATGAGTTATGTGATTTGATGACCGAAGTTTGTTCAGAGTCCTCGATGAGATCACGTACATGATGACCAGTCTCGAAATGGTCGAGAGGTAAAGATTCATATATAGGATGATGGTATTTGGACACTGGATGTGTTCTGGGTGATATCAGGTCACCGGAAGGGGTTCCGGGCAACCCCCGGCAAAGATATGGGCTTAATGGGCCAAGTAAGGGAACACACTAGCCCACAAGGGGCTGGTGCGCCCCCTATAGGGCCAGCCACGTGGGGAGAAAGGGAAAGGAGAGGAGGAAAAGGAAATTATGAGTAGGACTCCTACTTCCTTCCCCTCCCCCCTCCTTCCTTTCCCCCTTGTGCAAATATGGTAGGGGGGGCCGAATTGGACTAGGGGCCCAAGTAGGATTCCTCTTACTTGGGCGCCCTAGGCTGCCTCCCTCCCTCTCCCTCCTTTATATACATGGGGAGGGCACCCCTAGAACACACATCAATTATTCCTAGCCATGTGCGGCGCCCCCCTCCACAGTTAACACCTCGGTCTTATCGTCGTAGTGCTTAGGCGAAGCCCTGCGCTGGTAACTTCATCGTGCTGACGGAACTCTCCCTCGTCCTCAACTGGATCAAGAGCTCGAGGGACGTCATCGTGCTGAACGTGTGCTGAACACGGAGGTGCCGTACGTTCGGTACTTGGATCGGTTGGATCGTGAAGACGTTCGACTACATCAACCGCGTTACTAAACGCTTCCGCTTTCGGTCTACGAGGGTACATGGACACACTCTCCCGTCTTGTTGCTATGCATCTCCTAGATAGATCTTGCGTGATCATAGGAATTTTTTTGAAATACTGCGTTCCCCAACAGTGGCATCCGAGCCAGGTCTATGTGTAGATGTTATATGCACAAGTAGAACACAAAGAGTTGTGGGCGATAATAGTCATACTGCTTACCAGCAACGTCTTACTTTGATTCGGCGGTATTGTTGGATGAAGCGGCCAGGACCGACATTACATGACCACGTTCATGAGACTGGTTCTACCGACGTGCTTTGCACACAGGTGGCTGGCGGGTGTCTGTTTCTCCAGCTTTAGTTGAATCGAGTTTGACTACGCCTGGTCCTTGTTTAAGGTTAAAACAGCACACTTGACGAAAAATCATTGTGGTTTTGATGCGTAGGTAAGAACGGTTCTTGCTAGAAGCCCGTAGCAGCCACATAAAATTTGCAACAACAAAGTAGAGAACGTCTAACTTGTTTTTGCAGGGCATGTTGTGATGTGATATGGTCAAGACGTGATGAGATATAAATTGTTGTATGAGATGATCATGTTTTGTTAAAGTTATCGACAACTGTCAGGAGCCTTATGGTTGTCTCTTTATTGCATAAGATGCAAGTGCCATATAATTGCTTTACTTTATCGCTATGCGATAGCAATAGTTGCAAAAGCAATAGTTGGCGAGACGACCATGTGACGACACTTTGATAAATATCAAGATGATGGAGATCATGGTGTCATGCTGGTGACGATAGAGATCATGACGGTACTTTGGAGATGGAGATCAAAGGCACAAGATGATGATGGCCATATCATGTCACATATTTTGCTTGCATTGATGTTTATCTTTTATGCATCTTATTTTGCTTAGTACGACAGTAGCATTATGAGATGATCTCCTACTAAAATTTCAAGGTATAAGTGTTCTCCCTGAGTATGCACCATTGCGACAGTTCTTCGTGCTGAGACACCACGTGATGATCAGGTGTGATAAGCTCTACGTTCACATACAATCGGTGCAAGCCAGTTTTTGCACATGCAGAATACTCGGGTTAAACTTGACGAGATTAGCATATGCAGATATGGCCTCGGAAAACTGAGACCGGAAGGTCGAACGTGAATCATATAGTAGATATGATCAACATAGTGATGTTCACCATTGAAAGCTACTCCATCTCACGCGATGATCGGACATGGTTTAGTTGATATGGATCACGTGATCATTTAGATGACTGGAGGGATGTCTATCTAAGTGGGAGTTCTTAAGTAGTATAATTAATTGAACTTAAATTTATCATGAACTTAGTCCTGATAGTATCTGCATATCTATGTTGTAGATCAATTGCTCGCGTATAGCTTGCCCGTTTTATTTAAGATATGTCCCTAGAGAAAACTAAGTTGAAAGTTGATAGTATAAATGATGTGGACTAGGTCCGTGATCTAAGAATTATCCTCATTGTTGCAGAGAAGAATTATGTCCTTGATGCACCGCTAGGTGACAGAACTATTGCATGAGCAAATGCAGACGTTATGAACGTTTGACAAGCTCGGTATGATGACTACTTGATAGTTTAGTTCACCATGCTTTACAGCTTAGAACCGGGACTTCAAAAATGTTTTGAAACGCCATGGAGCATATGAGATGATCCAAGAGTTGAAATTGGTATTTCAGACTCATGCTCGAGTCGAGAGGTATGAGACCTTTGACAAGTATTTTTGCCTACAAGATGGAGGAGAATAGCTCAACTAGTGAGCATGTGCTCAGAATGTCTGAGTACTACAATCGCTTGAATCAAGTGGGAGTTAATCTTCCAGATAAGATAGTGATTGATAGAGTTCTCTAGTCACTATCACCAAGTTACTGGAACTTCATGATGAACTATAATATGCAAGGGATGACGAAAACGATTCCCCAAGGTGTTCGCGATGCTGAAATCGGTGAAGGTAGAAATCAAGAAAAGCATCAACTGTTGATTGTTGACAAGACCACTAGTTTCAAGTAAAAGGGTAAGGGAAAGAAAGGGAACTTCAAGAAGAATGACAAGCAAGTTGCCACTCCCATGAAGAAGCTCAAAGCTAGACCCAAGCCTGAAACTAAGTGCTTCTACTTCAAAGGAAATGGTCACTGGAAGCGGAACTGCCCCAAATACTTGGCGGATAAGAAGGATGGCAAAGTAAACAAAAGTATATATGATATACATGTTATTTATGTGTACTTTACTAGTATTCATAGTAGCCCCTGGGTATTTGATACAGGTTCAGTTGCTATGATTAGTAACTTGAAACAGGAGTTATAAAATGAACAGAGACTAGCTGAGAGCAAGGTGACGATGTGTGTTGGAAGTGATTCCAAGATTGATAAGATAACCATCGTACACTCCCTTTACCTTCAGGATTAGTGTTGAACCTAAAATAAATGTTATTTGGTGTTTGCGTTGAGCATAATATGATTGCATCATGTTTACTGCAATACGGTTATTCATTTAAGTCAAAGAATGATTGTTATTCTGTTTACATGAATAAAACCTTCTGTGGTCATACACCCAAGGTGAATGGTTTATTGAATCTCGATTGTAGTGATACACATATTCATAATATTGAAGCCAAAAGATGCAAGGTTAATAATGATGGTGCAACTTATTTGGGGCAATGCCGTTTAGGTCATATTGGTGTAAAGCGCATGAAGAAACTCCATGTTGGTGGGCTTTTTGAATCACTTGATTATGAATCACTTGATGCTTGTGAACCATGCCTCATGGGCAAGATGACTGAGACTCCATTCTCCGGAACAATGGAGCGAGCCACTGACTTATTGGAAATAATACATACTGATGTATGCGGTCTGACGAGTGTTGAGTATCGCGATGGGTATCGTTATTTTCTGACCTTCACAGATGATTTGAGCAGATATGGGTATATCTACTTAATGAAACACAACTCTGAAACATTTGAAAAGTTCAAACAATTTCAGAGTGAAGTTGAGAATCATCATAACAAGAAAATAAAGTTTCTACGATCTGATCACGGAGGCGAATATTTGAGTTACGAGTTTGGCCTTCAGTTGGAACAATGTGGAATAGTTTTGCAACTCACGCCACCTCACCACAGCGTAATGGTGTGTCCGAACGTCGTAACCATACTTTATTAGATATGTTGCGATCTATGATGTCTCTTACCGATTTACCATTATCGTTTTGGGGTTATGCATTAGAGACAGCTGCATTCACGTTAAATAGGGCACCGTCTAAAAATCCATTGAGACAATCCCATATGAACTGTGGTTTAGCAAGAAACCTAAGCTGTCGTTTCTTAAAGTTTGGGGTTGCGATGCTTATGTGAAAAAGTTTCAGCCTGATAAGCTCAAACCCAAATTGGAGAAGTGCGTCTTCATAGGATACCCAAAAGAAACTGTTGGGTACACCTTCTATCATAGATCCGAAGGCAAGATCTTTGTTTCTAAGAGTGGATCCTTTCTAGAGAAGGAGTTTCTCTCGAAAGAAGTGAGTGGGAGGAAAGTAGAACTTGATGAGGTAATTGTACCTTCTCTCGAATTGGGAAGTAGCTCATCACTGAAATCAGTTCCAGTGATGCCTACACCAATTAGTGAGGAAGTTAATGATGATGATCATGAAACTTCAGATCAAGTTACAACCAAACCTCATAGGTCAACTAGAGTACGATCCGCACCAGAGTGGTACGGTAATCATGTTCTGGAAGTCATGTTGCTAGACCACGATGAACCTACGAACTATGAGGAAGCGATGATGAGCCCAGATTCTGACAAATGGCTTGAGGCCATTAAATCTGAGATAGAATCCATGTATGAGAACAAAGTGTGGACTTTGGTGGACTTGCCCGATGATCGGCAAGCCATTGAGAATAAATGGATCTTCAAGAGGAAGACGGACGTTGATAGTAGTGTTAGTATCTACAAATCTCGACTTGTCGAAAAGGGTTTTTGATAAATTCAAGATGTTGACTACGATGAGATTTTCTCACTCGTATCGATGCTTAAAGTCTGTCCGAATCATGTTAGCAATTGCCACATTTTATGAAATCTGACAAATGGATATCAAAACTACATTCCATAATGGATTTATTAAAGAAGAGTTGTATATGATACAACCAGAAGCTTTTGTCAATCCTAAAGGTGCTAACAAAATGTGCAAGCTCCAGCGATCCATCTATGGACTGGTGCAAGCATCTCAGAGTTGGAATATACGCTTTGATAAGGTGATGAAAGCATATAGTTTTATAAAAACTTGCGGTGAAGCCTGTATTTACAAGAAAGTGAGTGGGAGTACTACAACCTTTCTGATAAGTATATGTGAATGACATATTGTTGATCGAAAATGATGTAGAATTTTCTGGAAAGCATAAAGGAGTGTTTGAAAGGAGTTTTTCAAAGAAAAGACCTCGGTGAAGCTGCTTACATATTGGGCATCAAGATCTATAGAGATAGATCAAGACACTTGATAAGATTTTTCAATGAGTACATACCTTGACAAGAGTTTTGAAGTAGTTGGAAATAGAACAGTCAAAGAAGGAGTTCTTGCCTGTATTGCAAGGTGTAAAGTTGAGTAAGACTCAAAACACGACGACGGCAGAAAATAGAAAGAGAATGAAAGTCATTCCCTATGCCTCAGCCATAGGTTCTATAAAGTATGCTATGTTGTGTACCAAACCTATTGTATACCTTGCCATGAGTTTGGCAAGGGGGTACGATATTTATCCAGGAGTGGATCACTTGACAACGGTCAAAATTATCCTTAGAAGACTAAGGAGATATTTCTCGGTTATGGAGGTGATAAAGAGTTCGTCATAAAGAGTTACGCTGATGCAAGCTTTTACACCGATCTGGATGGCTCTGAGTCTCAATCTGGATACGTATTGAAAGTGGGAGCAATTAGCTAGAGTAGCTCCATGCAGAGCATTATAGACATAGAAAATTTGCAAAATACATACGGCTCTGAATGTGACAGACCCATTGACTAAGCTTCTCTCACAAGCAAAACATGATCACACCTTAACTCTTTGGGTGTTAATCACATAGCGATGTGAACTAGATTATTGACTCTAGTAAAACCCTTCGGGTATTAGTCACATGGCGATCTGAACTATTGGTGTTAAATCACATGGCGATGTGAACTAGATTATTGACTCTAGTGAAAGTGGGAGACTGAAGGAAATATGCCCTAGAGGCAGTAATAAAGTTGTTATTTATATTTCCTTATATCATGATAAATGTTTATTATTTATGCTAGAATTGTATTAACCGGAAACTTAGTACATGTGTGAATACATAGACAAAATAGAATGTCCCTAGTATGCCTCTACTTGACTAGCTCGTTAATCAAAGATGGTTAAGTTTCCTGACCATAGACATGTGTTGTCATTTGATGAACGGGATCACATCATTAGGAGAGTGATGTGATGGACAAGACCCATCCGTTAGCGTAGCATTATGATCGTTGAGTTTTATTGCTATTGCTTTCTTCATGACTTATACATGTTCCACTGACTATGAGATTATGCAACTCCCGAATACCGGAGGAACACCTTGTGTGCTATCAAATGTCACAACGTAATTGGGTGATTATAAAGATGCTCTACGGATGTCTCCGAAGGTGTTTGTTGGGTTGGCATAGATCGATATTAGGATTTGTCACTCCGTGTATCGGAGAGGTATCTCTGGGCCCTCTCGGTAATGCACATCACTATAAGCCTTGCAAGCAATGTGACTAATGAGTTAGTCACGGGATGTTGCATTACGGAACGAGTAAAGAGACCTGCCGGTAACGAGATTGAACTAGGTATGATGATACCGACGATCGAATCTCGGGCAAGTAACACACGGATGACAAAGGGAACAACGTATGTTGTTATGCGGTTTGACCGATAAAGATCTTCGTAGAATATGTAGGAGCCAATATGAGCATCTAGGTTCCGCTATTGGTTATTGAACGGACATGTGTCTTGGTCATGTCTACATAGTTCGATGACGATTTGTATTATGAGTTATGTGATTTGATGACCGAAGTTTGTTCGGAGTCCTGGATGAGATCACGAACATGATGAGGAGTCTCGAAATGGTCGAGAGGTAAAGATTCATATATAGGACGATGGTACTTGGACATCGGAAGTGTTCTGGGTGATACCAGGTCACCGGAAGGGGTTCCGGGCAACCCCTGGCAAAGATATGGGCTTAATGGGCCAAGTAAGGGAACACACCAGCCCAGAAGGGGCCGGTGCGCCCCCTATAGGGCCATCCATGTGGGGAGAAAGGGAAAGGAGAGGAGGAAAAGGAAAGTATGAAGTAGGACTCCTACTTCCTTCCCCTCCCCCCTCCTTCCTTTCCCCTTGTCCAAATATGGTAGGTGGGCCAAATTGGACTAGGGGCCCAAGTAGGATTCCTCCTACTTGGGCGCGCCCTAGGCTGCCTCCCTCCCTCTCCCTCCTTTATATATGTGGGCACCCCCTAGAACGGACATCAATTATTCCTAGCCATGTGCAGCGCCCCCTCCACAGTTAACACCTCGGTCATATCATCGTAGTGCTTAGGCGAAGCCCTACGCCGGTAACTTCATCATCACCGTCGCCACGCCATCGTGCTGACGGAACTCTCCCTAGTCCTCAACTGGATCAAGAGCTCGAGGGACATCATCGTGATGAACGTGTGCTACACACGGAGGTGCCGTACGTTCGGTACTTGGATCGGTTGGATCGTGAAGACGTTCGACTACATCAACCGCGTTACTAAACGCTTCCGCTTTCGGTCTACGAGGGTACGTGGACACACTCTCCCATATCATTGCTATGCATCTCCTAGATAGATCTTGCATAACCGTAGGAAATTTTTGAAATACTGCGTTCCCCAACAGTGCCATCGAATTTGTGTTTGACCACGTCAAAGATACAGGGCGGCTGGCCTACTAGAATGTGAGAGGGCAATGGTGTCGTTTTTCTCTGTGGCGTGGTTACCTACCTACAATGTTCGACTATCAGTGTGTTGGGGGGGAGGGGGGAGGGAGATGAGACCTAACTATAGAGAGGTAGCTCGACTAGTATATGTGTGGAGAAGGAGAGAGACCTAGCTATGTATTGAGGGAGATCAATTGGCATCCATGCATATGTGTAGCAGATGAATAAGGTTGGGAGAAAGACAAAGGTAGAGGCTCGGAGGGTTGGTGGTGGAGTTGCTTCTCACAAATGGTGGGAGAGGCCTGCTAGACAAACCGAGGGTACGAGTGCAATATCAATAAGAGAGGGGATGTCTGCCTGTCTATGCACGTGCGTGTGAGAGACGAGTCGGGAGGTATGCAAGGATGATGAGGGGGACGATATGGTTGTGGTAAGCAGACATAACTACATAGGAAGATCAATCGTCGTGTTTCCGAGAAAGGGAGAGACATAACTAGTGAGGTAAGTCGATCGGTGCATGGGGAAAAAGAATTATAGTCGACCTAGCTATATGTAGGGAGATCTGTACGTATACATGCATGCATGTGTTAGAAGCAAATAAGGTCCGGAGAGACGGACAGGGGGAGAGGGGTGCGGCGGGGAGGTGGTGCGAGAGGCCTACTATGTCGAGGGGGAGGAGTGTGCGAGTATGAGATCGATGGAAAGAGGGGCGGGAGTGTGCACCTGCGTGGAACCGTATTGGACACAGTTGGGCATGGACGGCGTGAAGAGCAGAGGGGAAATGTGTGTTTGTGGTAGGCACACTTGGCTAGAGAGGTATATCGACCGGTCTATGTGCCGGAAAGAAGGAGCCGGGGGGCCTACACACACCGTGGGTGAATGACCTAAAGAGAAACGAATGTGCGCGATGGAGGGGACGCTGAGGGAGGGTGAGAGGGTTGTCGGTGTCAAAACCAACAGATCTCAGGTAGGGGGTCCCGAACTGTGCGTCTGAGAATCAATGGTAACAAGGGACGAGGGGGACACAATGTTTACCTAGGTTTGGGCCCTCTTAAAGGTGGTAAAACCGTACGTCCATCTTGATTATATTCAATGAGTATAGGGGTTACAAGAGTTGATCTACCTCGAGATCGTAATGGCTAAATCCTAGCTGTCTAGCCTATGAGAATTCTGATGATCTCTACGGACTACCCCCTCCGGTTTATATACACACTGGAGAGCCCTAGGGTTGTACAGAGTCAATTTGTAAGGGAAGGAAATAACATATCCGGACACCAAACTTGCCTTCCACGCATATAGGAGTCCTACCCAGACACGGGGGAAAGTCTTCTGCTTTTATCTTCACGGCTCATCAGTGCGGCCCATATCAAATAACCCGGACACCTAAGGGCTCCCTAATCCAGGACTCCCTCAATAACCCCTGAACCAGTCTTCGATGATGATGTGTTCGGCACACATTCGGCATTGCAAGGCGGGTTCCTTCTCTTAAACATTTTAAGATAACTCCCTGCACAAAGGAGTTGTATCCGGCTCTATATAGTTAATACGACCCTTAGCCATGAAGGCAAGATATCAAAATAAAACAATGTCTTTTACCGACAATTTTTTTTGGCGAAGTGTCACATCTGGCTCTTTAACATTCCGAACTGTTTCCTCCCCCCCATTTCGCGTTTCGAGGCATAACCTCCATTGGCACGTCTTATCAAAACAAAGATCGTGCCTGCCCATTACGTGATTCTCATCAACACGGTTTTGGGTAATCCAACCGCGCCGTTTGCACGATCTCTTTGGGAACACGCGAGTTTTAGGGCTTGAGAGGGGGCGTTTGGTATTTCACTGCCTATAAGAGGGCAAAGGTTCCTTCTTTTTCCCTCACGCCTTCTTCTAGCTCCTGCCTTCCCACCTCTGAGCTCCAGCGCCCAAAACTTCAATCTTTCCCACCGCCTCCAACCTCCCCAGCCGTGTCTGGATCTGGTTCCAACGGCAAGTGGGAGGACTCCTCCGTCACCGAGAAGGACATCAATGAGCTCTGGGGCGCCGGCTATCTGTCCGCGGAAATCACGCACAGGCTCCCTACCAAAGATCAGGTCATCCCCACTCCGAAGCCCGACGAGAGGGTCGTATTCATCCCTCATTTCCTCTGAGGGCTAGGGTTTTCCCTCCATCCCTTCGTCCAAGGTCTCATGTTCTATTATGGGCTAGATTTCCATGATCTAGCCCCAAATTCCTTCCTCCACATATCGGCGTTCATCGTCGTATGTGAGGCTCTACTCTGCATCCCCCCACACTTTGGCCTATGGCTCAAAGTCTTCAATCTGAAGCCGAAGGTGATCGATGGTCAGCATGTGGATTGCGGTGGGGCTATGATAAGCAAGCTCCCCAACGCCGTCTGGCCCATAGGGGCATCCGTCGAGACTGTCAAGGTGTGGCAGCAGGAGTGGTTCTATATCACCGAACCCCGCGAAGCCAACTGGGCGGCCACACTTGATTTCAGATCCGAACCCCCCACGAGACTCACCTCGTGGACCGCCAAGGGCCTTGATTGGGGGTCTAAGCCGGAAGTGCAGATGCTGCACAAATGCATCACCAGCATGCTGGGTGAAATCACCGGTCTCACTAATGTGATTCAGGTGATGCTCATCCGCCACACCCTTCCCTGCCAACTCCGGGCCTCCCCCATGTGGGAGTTCAATCCGGAGGGGCCCCGGAACTTGAAGTGCTTCTTTGGCACCATGAACGAAGATATATGGAAGCAGCTCTTCAAGGCCCAGAAAAACAGGCCGCAGAAGACCGAGGACATCGGACTTGACATCAAGAATCTGGCCTCAGCGGTGAGCATAACCCGTCCGAAAACTAAT
The DNA here is from genome assembly GCF_018294505.1 of Triticum aestivum. Taxonomy (NCBI): domain Eukaryota; kingdom Viridiplantae; phylum Streptophyta; class Magnoliopsida; order Poales; family Poaceae; genus Triticum; species Triticum aestivum. The sequence goes on along the minus strand of NC_057796.1, from coordinate 216,687,906 downwards.
CCGGTTAATACTTCGAATATAACAAAGTTTATAACACCTGTTTTCCGTACAGGGCTGGACGGCGAAGGCAGAGCGGATCAACTGTACGACACCGCTACTTGAGGACCCGACCACACCCCAGCTAACAGGGATGCTGGTCCCGGCGCCGTATCAGGCGCCGGAGAAGAAGGCCAAGAAGAAGAAGGGCAAGGAGGCCAAGGGCGGCCCCCGCAAGGTCCTTCGGACGCAGTGTCCAGAGAGACCGAAGCCCTCTCCTCCCATGAGGGAGATGAGGAAGAAGAGGAGGAGGAGGTGGAAAGCGACTCCCCCGCAAGGGGAGGAAGAAGAAGAGGGCGGCCTCCGAAGACCCGGAGGAGGAGGCGCCCAAAAGAGGGAAACTGGTCCGAACTGGTCCGCAAAAAGCCTCCAAGGGCGAAGCCCCTGGCCAAATCGTAAGTATTTAGATACTTTATTGTTCAGTCTTCCCCTTTCCATTATTTAAGCCATTTTGTTGTGTGTCGTTCAGCCCTCCACACGAGCTTCCGAACACTCCGTTATCGGAGGGGAGCTCTCTGCCGCCCGAGATGGCAGAGAGCGAGACACCGCCACGAGCCCCCTCGCCTGTCACCATGGATGACACCGAGATGTTATTCCGAAGGACCACCCCTTGCCGAGGAGGGGCGGGCGAGGCTGTCGAGAAGGCGCCCGAGGTTAATACCTCGGTCGCCGAAGACATAGGGGAGGCGACCCCTATGACGACCGACGGTGGGGACCCGCAACAACCCGGGCCCCAGTCGGACACCATTCCGGAGACCAATGCGGCTCCAGGATCAGGTGGGCAATCCTCTTTAAAAGAGGGGGGAGGCGCATTAGCTCCATCGGCGACCTCCACTAATCCGGAGGCGCCGAACAATCTAACACTGCAACGTGCCTCCATCGTGGAGGAGCAGCGCACCCTGATGGGTGCGGTAGTGGAGAAGGTTTAGTCTGCTAAGAGCAGATTGAACGATGCCTTCATCAGCCTACTGACATGCTTTGAGGTATGCAACGTAATGTCCTAAACATTTTTGTTTCATATAGAGGAATACACTTGTATATAGAGAGTAGCCCCTAAGGCTCTGTCTGGTTAAAAAAAAACCAGACAGAGGATCCACATAGTATCCGGGAGAGTTAACATACTGTTCTATTATTGTAACAGGCTTCCCTGTTGGCGGCTGATAACCCACAAGTATAGGGGACCACAACAGTTTTCGAGGGTAGAGTATTCAACCCAAATTTATTGATTCGACACAAGGGGAGCCAAAGAATGTTCTCAAGTATTAGCAGTTGAGTTGTCAATTCAACCACACCTAGAAGACTTAATATCTGCAGCAAAGTATTTAGTAGCAAAGTAGTATGGAAGTAATGGTAATGGTGGCAAAAGTAACAGTAGTAGTTTTTGTAGCAATCGTAACAGTGGCAACAAAAAAGTAACTAAGCAAAGATCAATATGTGAAAAGCTCGTAGGTAATGGATCAATGATGGATAATTATGTTGGATGTGATTCCTCATGCAACAGTTATAACATAGGGTGACACAGAACTAGCTCCAGTTCATCAATGTAATGTAGGCATGTATTCCAAATATAGTCATACGTGCTTATGGAAAAGAACTTGCATGACATCTTTTGTCCTACCCTCCCGTGGCAGCGGGGTCCTATTGGAAACTAAGGGATATTAAGGCCTCCTTTTAATAGAGTACCGGACCAAAGCATTTACACTTAGTGAATACATGAACTCCTCAAACTACGGTCATCACCGGGAGTGGTCCCGATTATTGTCACTTCGGGGTTGCCGGATCATAACACATAGTAGGTGACTATTGACTTGCAAGATAGGATCAAGAACTCACATATATTCATGAAAACATAATAGGTTCCGATCTGAAATCATCGCACTCGGGCCCTAGTGACAAGCATTAAGCATAGCAAAGTCATAGCAACATCAATCTTAGAACATAATGGATACTAGGGATCAAACCCTAACAAAACTAACTCGATTACATGGTAAATCTCATCCAACCCATCACCGTCCAGCAAGTCTACGATGGGATTACTCGTGCACAACGGTGAGCATCATGAAATTGGTGATGGAGGATGGTTGATGATGACTATGGCGACGGATTCCCCTCTCCGGAGCCCCGAACGGACTCCAGATCAGCCCTCCCGAGGGGGCCCACGAGAGTAAATATATGGAGTTGGGGTTGAGGTCGGTGGAGTCCCAGGGGGCCCACGAGGCAGGGGGCGTGCCCCAAGGGGGGCGCCCTGCACCCTCGTGGACAGGGTGTGGGCCCCCTGATGCTGATTCTTTCGCCAGTATTTTTTATTAATTCCAAAACGTGTCTCCGTGGATTTTTAGGTCATTCTGAGAAATTTTATTTCTGCACAAAAATAACACCATGGCAGTTCTGCTGAAAACAACGTCAGTCCGGGTTAGTTCCATTCAAATCATGCAAGTTAGAGTCCAAAACAAGGGCAAAAGTGTTTGGAAAAGTAGATACGTTGGAGACGTATCAACTCCCCCAAGCTTAAACCTTTGCTTGTCCTCAAGCAATTCAGTTGGCAAACTGAAAGTGATAAAGAAAAACTTTTACAAACTCTGTTTGATCTTGTGGTTGTAAATATGTAAAGCCAGCATTCAAGTTTTCAGCAAAGATTATGAACTAACCATATTCACAATAACATTTAGGTCTCATGTTTACTCATGTCAATGACATAATCAACTAGCGAGCAATAATAATAAATCTCGGATGACAACTCTTTCTCAAAACAATCATAACAAGATGGTATCTCGCTAGCCCTTTCTGAGACCGCAAAACATAAATGCAGAGCACCCCTGAAGATCAAGGACTGACTAGACATTGTAATTCATGGTAAAAGAGATCCAGTCGCAGTCATACTCAATGTAAATTAATAGCAATGCATGCGAATGACAGCGGTGCTCTCCAACTGGTGCATTTTAATAAGAGGATGATGACTCAACATAAAAGTAAATAGATAGGCCCTTCGCAGAGGGAAGCAGGGATTTGCAGAGGTGCCAGAGCTCGAGTTTTGAAACACACATAAATAATATTTTGAGTGGCATACTTTCATTGTCAACATAACAACCAAGAGATCTCGATATCTTCCATGCTACACATATTATAGGCGGTTCCCAAACAGAATGGTAAAGTTTATACTCCCCCACCACCAACAAACATCAACCCATGGCTTGTCCGAAGCAACGGGTGCCTCCAACTAACAACAATCCTGGGGGAGTTTTGTTTGCAATTATTTTGATTTGAGCATGGGACTGGGCATCCCGGTTACGAGCCATTTTCTCGTGCATGATGAGCGGAGTCCACTCATTGTGAGAATAACCCACCTAGCATGGAAGATATAGACATCCCTAGTTGATACATGAGCTATTCGAGCATACAAAACATAATTTCATTTGAAGGTTTTAGAGTTTGGCAGAGACAAATTTACTTGTAACGGCAGGTAAATACCGCATATAGGAAGGTATGGTGGACTCATATGGAATAACTTTGGGGTTTATGGAAGTGGATGCACAAGCAGTATTCCTGCTTAGTACAAGTGAAGGCTAGAAAGAGACTGGGAAGTGACCAACTAGAGAGCGACAACAGTCATGAACATGCATTAAGATTAATCAACAATGAGTGCAAGCATGAGTTGGATATAAATCACCATGAACATAAATATCATGGAGGCTATGTTGATTTTGTTTCAACTACATGCGTGAACACGTGCCAAGTCAAGCCACTCGAATCGTTCAAAGGAGGATACCACCCTATCATACCACATCACAACCATTTTAATAGCATGTTGGCACGCAAGGTAAACCATTATAACCTCCTAGCAAATTAAGCATGGCATGAGCAACTATAATCTCTAATTGTCATTGCAAACATGTTTCATTCATAATAGGCTGAATCACGAACGATGAACTAATCATATTTACAAAAACAAGATAGGTCGAGTTCATACCAGCTTCTCTCATCTCAATCACTCCATCATATTGTAACACCCATGATGCGGCTATATCTCCCACGTGTCGAGGCACGACTTAGAGGCATAACCGCATAGTGGTTTTGTCGCAAGAAGGGTCATCTTCACACAATCCCATGTAATGAACAAGAATGGGATAAAGAGTTGGCTTACAATCGCCACTTCACACAATACATAAATATCATCATACATCATCCAAAATACAATCATATAGACCGACTACGGTCAAAATCCAGATGAAAATAAGACAACCCCAAATGCTAGATCCCCGATCGTCCCAACTGGGCTCCACTACTGATCATCAGGAAAAGACACATAGTAACGACCACGTTCCTCGTCGAACTCCCACTTGAGATCGACGCCATCATCTGCACTGGCATCGTCGGCACCTGCAACTGTTTTGGTAGAATCTGTGAGTCACGGGGACTCAGCAATCTCACACCCGTGAGATCAAGACTATTTAAGCTTAAAGGACAAAGAGGTGCAAGAGGTGGAGCTGCAGCGGCAAAAGCATATATGGTGGCTAACTTGCGCAAATGAGAGCGAGAAGAGAAGCAACGGAACGGACGTCATCTAGCAATGACCAAGAAGAGGTCCTGAACACCTACTTACGTCATACATAACACTGACCGTGTTCACTTCCCGGACTCCGCCGAGAAGAGACCATCACGGTTACACACGCACTTGGTGTATTTTAATTGGGTCAAGTGACAAGTTATCTACAACCGGACATTAACAAATTCCCATCTGCCTCATAACCGCGGGCACGGCTTTCGAAAGATAATACCCTGCAGGGGTGTCCCAACTTAGCCCATCATAAGCTCTCACGGTCAATGAAGGATAAACCTTCTCCCGGAAAGACCCGATCAGTCTCGGAATCTCGGTTTACAAGACATCTCGACAATGGTAAAACAAGACCAGCAAAGCCACCCGAATGTGCCGACAAATCCCGATAGGAGCTGCACATATCTCGTTCTCAGGGCACACCGGATGAGACATCCTACGAGTAAAACCAGACCTCGAGTTTCCAGGAGGGGGCCCCGCAGTCTGCTCAGTTCGGACCAACACTCGAAGGAGCACTGGCCCGGGGGGGGGGTTAAAGCAAGATGACCCTCGGGCTCGCTAAAACCCGGGGGAAAAAGGCTTAGGTAGCAAATGGTAAAACCAAGGTTGGGCCTTGCTGGAGGAGTTTTATTCAAGGCGAACTGTCAAGGGGGTCCCATAAATCACCCGACCGCGTAAGGAACGCAAACTCAAGGAACATAATCCCGGTATAACAGCAACTAGGGCGGCAAGAGTGGAACAAAACACCAGGCATAAGGCCGAGCCTTCCACCCTTTACCAAATATATAGATGCATTAATTAAATAAGAGATATTGTGATATCCCAACATATCCATGTTCCGACATGGAACAAACTTCAACTTCACCTGCAACTAGCAACGCTATAAGAGGGGCTGAGCAAAAGCGGTGACATAGCCAAACAACGGTTTGCTAGGAAAGGATGGTTAGGGCTGACATGGCTAAAATGGGAGACATGATATAGCAAGTGATAGGTAGCGAGCATGGCAATAGAGCGAACAACTAGCATAGCAAAGATAGAAGTGATTTCGAGGGGTGGTCATCTTGCCTGCAAGATTCTCAGAGTTGTCGAAAGCTTGATCCTCGTAAGCGTACTCGACAGGTTCCTCGTTCACGAACTCGTCTCCCAGCTCTACCCAAGACAAGAGCACAAACAAACGGAACCACAATCAACAACGAGAAATGCACAAGCAACATGATGCAAGACATGTATGATATGCAAGATGTGATATGCGATGCATATGCGTGCTCCGGAAGGAAAATGATGAACATGGCAGTAACTTGGCAAACCAAGCATGCCACTGGAAAGATGAGATGATTTCGGTCGAAATCGATATAAAGATCACCGGAATCGGATGCACGGTTTGCAAATGGCAAGCAAAACAAGAATGACACTAATCTGCGATAAACAGCAAGATAGCACTTAAAATGCAACAAGTAACAATGCTACAGCACCCCAACATAGCAACAAAGCACATGGCAGTAATCTACAGGAGATATTTGACAAAAGATGAACACTGAGCTACGGCTAGTTCACAACATATCAAGCTCAAACAAGCATGGCAAAAGTGCAAAAGATTACAGGTTCACAGACTTGGTGAAAAACTGGACATGGCAGAAATCAGCATCAGGTAGCAATGTTCAGAGCACGAAATCAACATGCTACAGGAACTTAAAATAGCAAAACAAGGCATGGTAGTGTTCTACTAAATTCACATGACAAAAGTCCCTTACTGACCATAAGCCAAAAAGGACCAGAAGATAAGATGGCAAGCATGTAAACATAGCAAGTTTCGTTATCAGGTTTCAGACTTAGCAGAAAACAGAGCATGGCAGAAATATTAATATGTAGGCCTATTTGTGAGCTTGATGCACTCACTACAGAGCAATGCATGACAAACCAAGCATACCTACAGCAAGATGGAATGGTTATGAAGCTATCCATGGCAAGAACAATTGCATAGCATGTATGGATCAACTACAATAAGCTTGGCAAAAATGCATCTCATGTCAAGAATCTGCCAGAAATATTTTATAGCAAAAGTAGAGCAAGATCAATTACAACTATAGCTACAAAACATCCTTACTGAACATCTCCAAAATATGCATGGATCTCTCTCTAGCATCAAGTTTACATGGCAGCAAAATTACAGCAGACAAAGACTTGGAGAAATCACCAAGTCCCTGAAATCAGAAATATTACGGGGCCTAATTTGCATGCTTGTGCTAGTCACCACAAAGGTCACACAAATACATGGACTACACCAATGAAAAGATGGCATGGCATACTTCAAAACACATGTAGAGCTCATGCTCAAAGGATGCACAGAATAATTGATACAAAAATGACAAATCTCCAAGTTCTGATAAGAACCACAGATTAACAGCAGCTAGCCCTCTTCCAACGAAGATTTGGGCATCAAGATGACCTTTAATGAATATGGTGCAATTGAACAAAATGAAGAGCATCACGAGACGAACAATTTGACATATTACACGCGCGAATCGGAGCTACATGCACAAAGTTATAGCATCGGTAACAGGAGCACATGCGGATAAAATTCTGGGACTTAGGAAAAAAACGGACGCGAGGGGGGAGGTCAACGGGGCTGTACCAGATCGGATCGAGGCCTCGCTACAGGAGCTCGCCGACTCGGGGCTGGACGGCGCTCGGGCTGCCGGAGGAGGGGCGGCGGGGCCGGCGGCGGAGGCGCGGCTGGGCCGCCCG